>NC_140990.1:3667568-3675068 GCF_052327205.1 Somniosus microcephalus | reverse complement strand
TGACATCTGGGCCTTTTTTGAAAAATCATGATGTTGGTTTTCTTTAGATTTACTGTTAGAGCCCAATTTTGGCAGTATTTGTCGAGTAGGTCTCTGTCTCTCTCTCTGTCTCTCTCTCTCTGTCTATCTCTCTCTCTGTCTCTCTCTCTCTCTCTCTCTGACTCGCTCTCTCTCTGTCTCTCTGTCTCTCTCTCTCTCTCTCTCTGTCTCTCTCTCTCTCTCTCTCTGTCTCTCTGTCTCTCTCTCTCTCTCTCTGTCTCTGTGTCTCTCTCTCTGTCTCTCTCTCTCTGTCTCTCTCTCTCTGATTCTCTCTGTCTCTCAATTCAATTCAATTCAATTCAAATGCTTTATTGGCATGAAAGTTTACAGGGAACTGATGTGCCTCAATAATTCCGAGACTCGATGTTAGCGAAACAAAACAAGGCTTTTATTAACTTAGAAAGTAACACGTAAGAGAGAGAGGTATCTTCCTTCTGGAGACTGAGGCCAGACTGAGCTAGCTTCCAAAAGGGGCCAGGTATGGGCGGAGCCCTACACACACAGCACATTCCAATAAACAATACAATGAGGACTGGGGGAAGGGAAATGACACTGAAACCGACCACAGTCACAGGCAGTGATGAATGGAATATTTCATCACATTCACCCCTTCTATAGATTTAGTCTGTTCGGGGGTTTGATAGTCCTCTGCGACCAACGTGGCTGTTGTGGTGCCACGGGTGTCGGCTGGGTGTCCCCGGTAGTCTCCTGGGTCTCTGCCGGGGGTGCCGCCAGAGTTGTTGAAGGGGTAGTTGGTGGGGGTGCCGCTGGTCGATGTTCTCCCGGGGGTGATGAAAGAGTAGTGGGTGGGTAAGAGTTGCTGTGATCGTTGTTGCTGCTATTGCCGTGGTTGTTGTCGATGCCGGCTGGGGCGACGTCTTTTATGGACACGGTGTCCTCCCTTCCATCGGCGTGCCGGACATATGCGTATTGGGGGTTGGCGTGGAGTAGGTGTACTGGCTCCACGAGAGGGTCCGTCTTGTGGCCCCTCACATGCCTTCGCACGAGTACCGGACCTGGGGTGGAGAGCCATGACGGCATGGATACGCCCGAGGTGGTTTTCCGGGGAAAGACAAACATTCGTTCATGAGGCGTGGCATTAGTGGCCGTACACAATAGCGACCGTATCGAATGGAGCACATCCGAGAGGACTTCCTGCCAGTGGGAGATAGGGAGGCCCTTGGTCCTTAGAGCTAGAGTGACTGCTTTCCATACTGTCCCGTTCTCTCGCTCCACTTGGCCGTTACCCCGGGGGTTGTAGCTGGTGGTACGGCTCGTGGTGATCCCCTTGGACAGCATGTACTGGCGTAGCTCTTCACTCATGAAGGACGCCCCCCTATCCGTATGGATGTAGCTCGGCATACCGAACAGGCAGAACAGGCTGTTGAGGCATTTAATGACCGTGGCGCTGGTCATGTCTGGGCAGGGGAAGGCGAATGGGAACCGGGAGTATTCGTCCAAAATGTTCAGGAAGTAAACATTGCGGTCGATGGACGGGAGGGGGCCCTTGAAATCTAAGCTGAGCCGCTCAAAGGGCCGTGTAGCTTTGATTAAGTGGGCTCTATCTGGGCGGTAGAACCGAGGCTTGCACTCAGCGCAAGTGCGGCAGTTCCTGGTCAGAGACCGAACTTCCTCAATCGAGTAGGGTAAGTTACGGGACTTTTATGAAGTGGAACAGCCGCGTGACCCCTGGGTGGCAGAGGTCGTTGTGGAGGGTCTGTAGCCGATCCCCGGTGGCGCTGGCACACATCCCTCATGAGAGGGCGTCGGGGGATTCGTTAAGGGCCCCTGGCCGGTAAATGATGTCGTACTCGAAGGTGGAGAGCTCGATCCGCCACCTAAGAATCTTATCATTTTTAATCTTCCCCCTCTGTTTATTATTGAACATAAACGCTACCGACCGCTGGTCGGTAAGTAGGGTGAAGCGTTTGCCGGCTAGGTAGTGGCGCCAGTGGCGCACTGCCTCCACGATGGCTTGGGCCTCCTTTTCCACGGAGGAGTGTCTGATCTCGGGCCCTTGGAGGGTCCTCGAGAAGAAAGCTACGGGCCGCCCCGCCTGGTTGAGGGTGGCCGCCAAGGCAAAGTCAGACGCATCACTTTCCACTTGAAATGGAGTGTTCTCGTCCACTGCCTGTAGCGTGGCCTGCTCAATATCCTGCTTAATGCTTTTGAAGGCGGCGTGGGCCTCAGCAGAGAGCGGAAAAGAGGATGCTTTCAAGAGGGGGCGGGCTTTGTCGGAGTAGTTGGGGACCCATTGGGAATAATAAGAAAATAACCCCAGGCACCTTTTCAGGGCTTTGGGAGTGTTGGGCAGGGGCAGCTCCCGTAGGGGGCGCAATCGGTCGGGGTCTGGTCCGATTTCCCCATTCTCCACCACGCTGCCTAGTATGCAGAGGCGCGTGGTGTTGAAAACGCACTTGTCCTCGTTGTAGGTGAGGTTGAGTTTTTGTGCGGTTTCCAGGAACCTCTCGAGGTTCGAGTCGTGATCCTGCTGATTGTGGCCGCAGATGGTGACGTTGTCGAGGTAGGGGAAGGGTGCCTGCAAGTGGTGGTCATCGACCATGCGGTCCATCTCCCTCTGAAAAACCGAGACCCCATTTGTCACCCCAAAGGGGACTCTGAGGAATTGGTAGAGGCGTCCGTTCGCCTCGAAGGCGGTGTACGGGCGGTCCTCTGGTCTGATAGGGAGCTGGTGGTACGCTGACTTGAGGTCGATGGTGGAGAACACCCGGTATTGGGCGATTTGGTTCACCATTTCTGATATGCAGGGTAGCGGGTAGGCGTCTAGTTGGGTGTACCTGTTGATCGTTTGACTATAGTCGATCACCATCCGAGAGAGAGACAGACCATACCTTGGTGCCAAATATGTAACAACATGTCACAACCTGAGGACTGTTTAAAATTAATACTGAATGTACCCAACGATGTTCAACGACTTTAAATTAATATTGTTTAAACTAATATTGTATGTACCCAACGAAGGTCAAAATTGTTTGACACCTACAGAATGTTGGAAAACTGTACTTTTTGTTATGTAAGCTTTGGCAATATGGTTCCCTGTAAACTTTCATGCCAATAAAGCATTTGAATTGAATTGAATTGAATTGAGAGACAGAGAGAGGCAGAGAGAGAGAGAGAGAGAGAGTCAGAGAGAGAGAGACAGAGAGAGACAGAGAGAGACAGAGAGAGAGAGAGACAGAGACAGAGACAGAGAGAGAGACAGAGAGAGAGAGACAGAGAGAGGCAGACAGAGAGAGACAGAGAGAAAGACAGAGAGAGAGAGACAGAGAGAGACAGAGTCAGAGAGAGAGAGCGAGAGAGAGAGAGAGAGTCTTAATAAACATAATATCCTTAGAAAAAATCAAATAGGCATATCTATACCCTTCACACTCTCATTGAAAAACATATACACCAAACAAAAAATGGGAAAATATTCGTTTGTTTCATTGACTTCAAGAAAGCCTTTGACTCTATTTGGCACGAAGGGCTCTATTACAAACTTCTTCAGTGTGGAATAGGGGGCAAAGTCTATGACCTTATTAAATCGATGTATCTGAAAAATAAATGCGGTGTCAAAATTGGAGACAAATGCACCGGTTTCTTCACCCAGAGAAGAGGCGTCCGGCAGGGTTGCAACTTGAGTCCGACCCTGTTCAACATATACATAAATGAGTTAGCAGACAAGCTGGAGCAAAGCGAGTCACCGGGTCTCTTTCTCCTAGATGGGGAAGTGAAATCCCTGTTCTATGCGGACGACCTGGTTCTGCTGTCTCCCACAGAACAGGGATTACAGCAACATTTAGACCTACTCGACAAATACTGCCAAAATTGGGCCCTGACAGTAAATCTAAAGAAAACCAACATCATGATTTTTCAAAAAAGGCCCAGATGTCAGGAAAACAAATACCAGTTTACGCTCAGTGATACCATCATAGGACACACTATGAGCTACACTTACCTTGGTCTAACCATTACAGCATCAGGGAGCTTCAACAAAGCAGTGAATGCACTAAAAGAAAAAGCCCGAAGAGCCCTATATGCAATAAAAAGAAAATTCTACAACATCCAAATTCCAATCAAAATCTGGCTCAAAATATTTGATAGTATAATCCTGCCTGTAGTGGCGCTTCTTAGTTTCCAAACAGGCAGGCCACTGAGCTGTGGGGCCTTTAACAACGAGTAGACGCGTGTCGAAATAAAACGTTCCCAAACGTAGCTTTGTCTTTTAAACTGTTTACTATAACACTTAACAAACGGAATTACAAAGCAAACACGTATAAACGAACACGGTCAAAAACTGTACTGCTCCAAACCTCACAGCTTCTGCCTCTTTCACCACGTGCAGTTTAAAACTGTAAGATGGCTGCACCCATGTGTGGCTTAGGGACTGTTCCATTGTGGCAAGAATGAAGGGGGTGTCGGACTATACTACTGGAGCAAGAAAATAGGGGTTTCTTAATACAATAAATCGTTCAGGTAAATTAACTGTATTATGCCATTTAGCCACTATTTTAAAGTATTTTCTTAAGCTTTTATGGCTCTTACATTCCGGCCCCTAATTGACTAGGCACATGAAGCATATCAATTACTCAAACATTAAGAGTCATAAACTAATGAGTTTAACATATTTACAATACAAGTGTCCACTTTTTTCTTTCGTTCAGGAGCTTTTCACGCTGCTTCTTGTAGCAGGCAGAGCTTTGTGATCGGTCTCTCCAGGGTACTGGTCTTGGTTTGCAAACAGACGCGACGAACGACGCCTCTGGAGTCTGGCATGGTCTTAATTATTTTTCCCATCAACCAAGAATTTCTAGGGGCTGAATCATCCACAATTAAGACAATGTCTCCGACGATGAAGTTCCTCTTTATTTTGGACCATTTTTGACGCTCCTGTAGCAGAGGTAAGTATTCTCTTGTCCATCTGGTCCAGAAGAGGTCTGTCATATACTGAACTTGCCTCCACTTCCGACGGGCATACAGATCTTCCTTTTTGAAGACTCCCGGGGGCATGGCTGGCTGTGTTTTCAACAACAACAGGTGGTTCGGAGTCAGGGCTTCGAGGTCATTGGGATCATCTGATGTCTTAGTTATCGGTCGGTCATTAATGATGGCTTCGACCTCGCACAGAACGGTTTGGAGTCCCTCGTCGTCCAGCGCTTGCTGCTTCAGTACAGAACTGAGTAGTTTTCTTACGGTGTGTATCTGTCTTTCACTGAAGCAGACTATCTCCTTCTCAGCCTTGGCCAAATCCTCCACGGTCAGTGAATTCTTGCTCAATGTGGTCTTGTGCTGATGCATATACTGCTGTAGAAGCATTCTCTGCTTATCAGGGTTACTTTCAGACTGACTGATAGTGGCTCGGTACTCTTTTCTCTTACCGCTCAGGTGTAGCAGCAACTCTTTCAACCTTAGAAACCATGCAACCGCTTTCCTCAACTGGTGCCATCCTGAGAAATGGTTAACAAGCTTGTTCACTGTGTCAAAGTTCTCTTTCGTAGTTATGAAATTTACTGTGACTGATCTCTTGACTTCGACGTCGTCTTCAGTAATCTGACTTGGCATATCTGGTCTCTCTGGCCATGATCTCTCTGTTTCCAGCAGATAACTTGGGCCTTGTATCCAAGTTTCACTCCTCATGAAGTTTTCAGCCTTCAATCCCCGTGAGGCTTGATCTGCTGGGTTTAATGAGGTGTTTACATACCTCCATTGAGATGGTTGTGTAGCTTCTCTAATGGATGAGATTCTGTTTGCTACGAAGGTCTTGAAGCGTATCTTCTCATTCTCTATATACTTCAGCACCGTCGTGCTATTCGTCCAGAAGACAGATTCTTCTAATGGGAGCTGTAACTCTTTACGCATCACCTGGTCAACTTTAACTGCAACAACCGCTGCCGTCAATTCCAGTCTCGGGATGGTGACCTGCTTCAGCGGAGCCACCCTGGATTTTCCCATGAGGAAGGCACAATGTTTCTGGCCCTGTTGATTTGTCAGCAAGAGGTAGGTAGCCGTGCCATAGCCGTCCTCACTGGCGTCCGAGAAATGATGTAGTTGAGCCGTCTTTGTAACTCCAAAACTCGCGGGCTTGATGCATCTACTGACGTTGAAGCTAGAAAGTTGTTGCAAATCTGTCAGCCATCTGTGCCATCTCTGAGCTTGACCTTCTGGGATATCTTCATCCCATCCTCTCTTGTCTCTACACAGCTCTCGTAGCATCAGCTTCACCGGCAGAATGAGTGGTGCCAGGAATCCGAGAGGGTCGTAGATGGAACTGACCACGGAGAGAATCCCTCGTCTTGTGGATGGTCTTTCGTTCACCATTATCCTGAAGTTGAACGTGTCTGACTCGATGCACCATTGTACACCAAGAGCTCTCTCGATAGGAAGGACATCGTGGCTCAGGTCCAGATCTTTGACTTCAGTGGCTCTTTCCTTTTCGGGGATAGAAGCTAAAACTGCTCTGCTGTTGCTTATCCACTTAGTCAGATGGAATCCTCCATTCGAACACAGAGTTCTAAGGTCTCTTGACAGTGCGATGGCATCGTCTTCTGTTGACACGGACTTCAGACAGTCATCGACATAAAAGTTTCTGAAGATTGTCTCCACGGCCTCGGATGGTGCTTTGCCCTTGCCATCTTCTGCAGTTTTTCTGAGAGCGTAGCTTGCACAGCTGGGAGATGATGTGGCTCCAAACAGGTGTACGGCCATTCTACATTCCACCATCGCTTCACTAACGTCGCCATCTGGCCACCAAAGGAAACGCAGAAGATCAGCATCTTCGTCAGGGATTCTGACTTGGTAGAACATTGATTCTATGTCTGCCATCATGGCAACGAGCTCTTGTCTAAACCTAGTCAAGACGCCAATGAGGGTATTAGTAAGATCAGGACCTTGAAGCAGCTGGTCATTCAATGAAGTTCCTCTGAATGAGGCGGCGCAGTCAAACACTACACGGATCTTTTTCTTCTTTGGGTGATACACCCCGTGATGAGGAATGTACCAAACCCTTCCATCGTCTCTGTTCAACTGTTCTTCGGGCACTTTTACAGCATAGCCTTTCGCTATGATGTTTCTCATGAAGTCTTTGTAGTCTTCGTGAAAGTCGGGGTTCTTGTTCAGCTTTCTCTTTAGACTGATGGCGCGTTGCTCTGCTATGCAGCGATTGTTCGGCATCTTCGCGGTCTGTCTTCTCAGTGGCAAACCAATGTGATAGTGGCCATCAATGAACTGTGTAGACCTTGTCATCAAACCCATGAACTGATGGTCTTCTTGTGACATCTCTGTCTTTTCCTCACAGCTGCGTTCTGAGAAGTCTGCGTTGAACTGCTTGCGATAGAGATGCGATTAACTGTGACGTTTTGTCGTTCCTCCTTGTTCGACTTGTGGCCATCATCTCTCCTTACCGGTCCATTGATTACCCATCCAAGGGCTGTCCTGACGGCGTAGGGTCCGTCATCCTTGCTG
>NC_140990.1:3660068-3662568 GCF_052327205.1 Somniosus microcephalus | reverse complement strand
GGCAGTACTGAGGGAGCGCCGCACTGTCGGAGGGGCAGTACTGCGGGAGCACCGCGCTGTCAGAGGGGCAGTACTGAGGGAGTGCCGCACTGTCGGAGGGGCAGTACTGAGGGAGCGCCGCACTGTCGGAGGGGCAGTACTGAGGGAGCGCTGCACTGTCGGAGGGGCAGTACTGAGGGAGCGCAGCACTGTCGGAGGGGTGGTACTGAGGGAGCCCCGCACTGTCGGAGGGGCAGTACTGAGGGAGCGCTGCACTGTCGGAAGGTCAGTACTGAGGGAGTGCAGCACTGTCGGAGGGGCAATACTGAGGGAGTGCCGCACTGTCGGAGGGGCAGTACTGAGGGAGTGCTGCACTGTCGGAGGGGCAGTACTGAGGGAGCGCTGCACTGTCGGAGGGGCAGTACTGAGGGAGCGCTGCACTGTCCGAGGGGCAGTACTGAGGGAGCGCTGCACTGTGGGAGGTAGCAGTACTGAGGGAGCGCTGAGCTGTAGGAGGGGCAGTACTGAGGGAGCGCTGAGCTATAGGAGGGCTGTGGGCCATCAGCTGCAGCAGAATTGTATTCCACCACAATCTGTAACCTCATGGCCCGGCATATCCCTCACTCTAGCATTATTATCAAGCCAGGGGACCAACCCTGGTTCAATAAGGAGTGTAGAAGAGAATGCCAGGAGTAGCACCAGGCACACCTGAAAATGAGGTGCCAACCTGGGGAAGCTGCAACACAGGACTACATGCATGCTATACAGTAGAAGCAGCTTGCTATAGACAGGGCTAAGTGATTCCACAATCAACGGATCAGATCAAAGCTCTGCAGTCCTGCCACATCCAGTTGTGAATGGTGGTGGACCATTAAACAACTAACAGGAGGGGGAGGCTCCATGAATATCCCCATCCTCAATGATGGTGGAGCCCAGCACGTGAGTGCAAAAGACAAGGCTGAAGCATTTGCAACCACAATCTTCAGCCAGAAGTGCCGAGTGAATGATTCATATCGGCCTCCTCCTGAGATCCCCACCATCACAGAAGCCAGTCTTCAGCCAATTCGATTCACTCCACGTGATATCAAGAAACGGTTGAGCGCACTGGATACAGCAAAGGCTATGGGCCCCGACAACATCCCGGCTATCGTGCTGAAGACCTGTGCTCCAGAACTAGCCGCGCCTCTAGCCAAGCTGTTCCAGTACAGCTACAACACTGGCATCTATCCGACAGTGTGGAAAACTGCCCAGGTATGTCCTGTCCACAAAAGGCAGGACAAATCCAATCCGGCCAATTACCTCCCCATCAGTCTACTGTCAATCATCAGCAAAGTGATGGAAGGTGTCATCGACAGTGCTATCAAGCGGCACTTACTCACCAATAACCTGCTCACGGATGCCCAGTTTGGGTTCCGCCAAGACCACTCAGCTCCCGACCTCATTACAGCCTTGGTCCAAACATGGACAATGGAGCTGAATTCCAGAGGTGAGGTGAGAGTGACTGCCCTTGATATCAAGGCAGCATTTGACCGAGTGTGACATCAAGGAGCTCTAGTAAAACTGAAGTCACTGGGAGTCAGAGGGGAAAACGCTCCACTGGCTGGAGTCATACCCAGCACAAAGGAAGATGGTTGTGGTGGTTGAAGGTCAATCATCACAGCCCCAGGACATCGCTGCAGGAGTTCCTCAGGGCAGTGTCCTAGGCCCAACCATCTTCAGCTGCTTCATCAATGACCTTCCCTCCAACATAAGGTCAGAAATGGGGATGTTCGCTGATGACTGCACAGTGTTCAGCGCCATTCACAACTCCTCAGATAATGAAGCAGTCCATGCCCGCATGCAACAAGACCTGGACGACGTTCAGGCTTGGGCTGATAAGTGGCAGGTAACATTCGCGCCACAGAAGTGCCAGGCAATGACTATCTCCAACAAGCGAGAGGCTAACCACCTCCACTTGACATCCAATGGCATTACCATCGCCAAATCCCCCACCATCAACATCCTGGGGGTCACCATTGACCAGAAACTTAACTGGACCAGCCACATAAATACTGTGGCAACAAGAGCAGGTCAGAGGCTGGGTATTCTGCGGCGAGTGTCTCACCTCCTGACTTCCCCAAAGCCTTTCCACCATCTACAAGGCACAAGTCAGGAGTGTGATGGAATACTCTCCACTTGCCTGGATGAGTGCAGCTCCAACAACACTCAAGAAGCTCGACACCATCCAGGACAAAGCAGCCCGCTTGATCGGCACCCCATCCACCACCTTAAACATTCACTCCCTCCACCACCGGCGCACCGTGGCTGCAGTGTGTACCATCTACAAGATGCACTGCAGCAACTCGCCAAGGCTTCTTCGGCAGCACCTCCCAAACCCGCGACCTCTTCCACCTAGAAGGACAAGGGCAGCAGGCGCATGGGAACACCACCACCTCCAAGTCACACACCATCCTGACTTAGAAGCATATCGCCGATCCTTCATTGTCGCTGGGTCAAAATCCTGGAACTCCCTCCCTAACAG
>NC_140990.1:3647568-3655068 GCF_052327205.1 Somniosus microcephalus | reverse complement strand
ATCCGCGTGCGTTACTGGCAATCGTTCAATTATTGACGAATAAAATATCTCGATAGGGTCCACTGCTGGTGCTTCCTCCACAGTAGGCAGTGGCAGGCGCGATAGCCCATCAGCGTTTCCATGCTGTTTCGTGCCTTTATATTCTATTTCATATTGATTCGCCCCTAGAAACAGGGACCATCTTTGTAACCGTTGTGCAGTCATCACTGGCACGCCCTTCTTAGGATTAAAAATGGAGACAAGTGGTTGGTGGTCAGTCAGCAAGGTGAACTTCTGCTCATGCAGATAGTAGTTGAATTTTTTTACTCCCCATACTAGGCTGAGGGCCTCCGTCAATCCGGGCGTAGTTGCGCTCGGCTGAGGTTAGTGACCGAGACGCAAAGGCTACTGGCCTCTCCAACCCGTCTGGGAATTTGTGCGACAGCACCGCTCCAATACCATAGGGTGATGCATCACATGCCAAACGAATTGGTAGTGCTGGGTTGAAATGGGCCAACACCTCTTTTGATGTGATCAATTCTTTACACTTCTGGAAAGCTCGTCTACGTTCGTCATTCCACTTCCATGGTACCCCTGTTTGCAGTAGGGTGTTCAGTGGGTGTAATACCGTGGACAAATTTGGTAAGAACTTATGGTAGTAGTTTACCAGCCCGAGGAACGACCTCAGTTGTGACACATTTTCCGGTGCTGGAGCCTTGACTAGTGCCTCAATCTTTTCAGGGGACTTATGTAACCCCTCTTCATCGATGACGTGGCCACAATACGAGATCTGCTTCTGGAAAAACTCGCACTTGTGGCGATTAGCTCGTAGCCCATATTCCTTTAATCTGGTGAGCACCTTCTCCAAGTTGGCGAGGTGATCACTGTCATTTTCGCCCGTGACCAGGATGTCGTCCAAATAACACTGGGTCCCTGGAATCCCTTGCAGGACTTGATTCATCACCCTTTGCCAAATAGCCGGAGCCGATGCTACCCCGAACACCAGCCGGTTGTATTGATAAAGACCTTTATGAGTGTTAATCGTAAGGTATTGTTTCGAGGCTTCTTCTACCTCCATTTGCAAGTACACCTGGGCTAGATCAATTTTGGTGAAGCGTTTACCTCCAGATAGCGAGGCGAAAATATCCTCAAATCGTGGAAGCGGATATTGTACCGTGTTAAGGACTGGGTTCACTGTCACCTTAAAATCCCCACAGATGCGGACCTTCTTTGGTTCCCCAGGCGTATTAATCAACGACCTCTTCATTACAGGAACGATGGGTGTAGCCCACTCGCTCCAGTCTACTTTGGACAGTACTCCTGAACGTTCCAACCCTTCCAGCTCTGCTTCGACGGCTGGTCTGATCGCATAAGGCACTGGTCTGGCCTTAAGAAACTTTGGGCTTGCATTTTCCTCTATTTTAATCGTTGCTGTTATGCCTTTTAGTGTTCCTAGTCCCTCCTGGAACACTTCTTTTGCGTCAGTTAGCATTTTTGACAGTCGTCCAGGTGTGATGTCGTCATCCTTTTTGGCCTCAACCTTCAGTGCCTGTATGGAATGCCAATCTAATTGTATCTTCCGGATCCATTCACGTCCTAGCAGTGGTGGTCCTCCATCTGGCAATACATATATGTCCATTTTAGGTATTTCCTGGCCTTTGTATATCACTTTCACCCTTATTTTTCCTTTGGGGTAGACTTTTTGCCCTGTGTACGTCTTCAAGACAATCTCTGTAGCTTTCAAGGGCATATGTGAAAATAGCCGCTTGTAGTCCCTTTGGTTTATGACTGTTAGGGCTGACCCTGTGTCCAATTCCATTTCCACTTGGACTCCGTCTATCTTGAGTGTAACCCAGATAGTCTGGTGATCCTCCATTTTGGTTACCTTATGTAGTTTCAGACAACCCAGCTCCTTGCTTCCAGAATCTGTGTCACTTTTCTGTTCGTCTGAACTACTGTCCATCACCTTATGGACCTTTTTGTACTTCTCCTGTGGAGATTTCTTGCTGTTGGTTTTCTTCCCAGACCTGCAGACTCTTGCTATGTGTCCTGCTTTTCCACACTGTCTGCAAACTTGGTCCTTGAACCAACAATCCTTCTGGTCGTGTGTTGTTCTGCCGCAGCGATAACACTTCCCTGTTCCATAGGACATTTCATTGGTGCCATATTCTTGCGGTCTCCGTTGTATCTCTGCAGCGCCCCTTGCGGCTGCTTCGTGTGATGCTGCCATACTGAAAGCCTTGTCCAGCGTAAGATCCTTTTCTGATAGAAGCCGTTTCTGGGTTCCTTCACTTTGCAGCCCACACACAAACTTGTCCCTTAACGTATCTGCTAGTCCCACTCCAAACTGGCAGTGTTTCGATAGCTTGCGCAGTTCCGTTAAGTACTCAGCATTACTTTCGTCTTTGTGTTGGTTCCTTTTATGGAACTTAAATTGTTCTGCTATCAGCAGCGGCGTGGGGTTTAAGTGGTCCTGTAGGATTTCTACTATGCTTTCGAAATTCTTGTTCACAGGCTTCTCTGGTGTTATTAGGTTTCGCAGTAACCCATAAGTTTTTGCACCCTTGGAATTTAACAAAAGCAGTGCTTTCCTAGCATCTGGCACTTCATTCGCTCTGCAGTACACCTCAATACGTTCCACATATGTTGCCCAATCTTCGACTTCATTGTCGAACGTAGAGATACTGCCACTCTTCGGCATCCCTGGGTGTGGTTAAACTGTCTAAAATGGCGTCTCCCGCGCTCTCCCTTCTTCTCCGCTGGCACAAAATGGCATCTCCCGCGCTTTCCTTTCTTCCCGCGCTCGCCCTTCTTCTCCACTGCGGCTTCTAAAAATGGCGTCTCCCGCGCTCTTCCTTCTTCTCCGTGGCTCAATGGCGTCTCCTGCACTCTCCCTTCTTCTCCCCGCGGACACTGTTCAGCCCTTGAGCCCTGGCTGTGCTCTGCGCGTTCTCCTGTGCGCCTTTCCCGTTTCCGCCGCTCGGTCCTGAACCCGGCTGCTGCTTTACCCTCTCTCTCTCCGTTTTGCTTTTCCTCGACGCCGCTCGGTTTTCAACCCCCGGCTGCGCCCTGTGCGCTTCACCCTCTGTCTTACCCCGTCGACGCTGCTCGGCTTTCTCTCCGCCGTCGGTCGGCTCCAGCCACCGCTGTCCGGGAAGGGTCTGCGCTGTACCTGTCGTCAGTCTGTTGCTGATCGTCGTGGCTGGGGAACGAAGCCCAGCTCTCCACAGCCTCCCCTGCGATGTTCACTCTCTGCCGGACGACTGGGCGGTTGCTCGTGGTCGACGCCCGTGTTTCTGGCCTCGACTTTCTTCCACTGCCCTCCCGGAGTGAATCCTCGAAGGGAAATGCAGAGTTGCAGGTAGATTCGAATCGACACTCGTCGCCACTGTTAGATCCGTGATTCTGAGAGTATGATGCTTTTCAATAACCACACGGATGCTGTAACTTAACAATCAACAGGTGTTTACTGGAGTAGGGTAGTCTCAAGACTGGGGTACAGAGGCATGCTCAAGGCTTATATACAGGTGTGGTCACTGCCGGTACTACAGTATACAGGAGCTGTAAAAGTAGTTCTCTCTTAAACGTACATACACTGCAGGTACAGCACGGGTTAGATACAGAGTAAAGCTCCCTCTACACTGTCCCATTAAACACTCCCAGGGCAGGTACAACACGGGTTAGATACAGAGTAAAGCTCCCTCTACACTGTCCCATCAAACACTCCCAGGGCAGGTACAGCACGGGTTAGATACAGAGTAAAGCTCCCTCTACACTGTCCCGTCAAACACTCCCAGGGCAGGTACAGCACGGGTTAGATACAGAGTAAAGCTCCCTCTACACTGTCCCATCAAACACTCCCAGGGCAGGTACAGCACGGGTTAGATACAGAGTAAAGCTCCCTCTACACTGTCCCATTAAACACTCCCAGGGCAGGTACAGCACGGGTTAGATACAGAGTAAAGCTCCCTCTACACTGTCCCATCAAACACTCCCAGGGCAGGTACAGCACGTGTTAGATACAGAGTAAAGCTCCCTCTACACTGTCCCATCAAACAGTCCCAGGGCAGGTACAGCACGGGTTAGATACAGAGTAAAGCTCCCTCTACACTATCCCATTAAACACTCCCAGGGCAGGTACAGCACAGGTTAGATACAGAGTAAAGCTCCCTCTACACTGTCCCATTAAACACTCCCAGGGCAGGTGCAGCACGGGTTAGATACAGAGTAAAGCTCCCTCTACATTGTCCCATCAAACACTCTCAGGGCAGGTACAGCACGGGTTAGATACAGAGTAAACCTCCCTCTACACTGTCCCATCAAACACTCCCAGGGCAGGTACAGCACAGGTTAGATACAGAGTAAAGCTCCCTCTACACTGTCCCATCAAACACACCCAGGGCAGGTACAGCACGTGTTAGATACAGAGTAAAGCTCCGTCTACACTGTCCCATCAAACACTCCCAGGGCAAGTACAGCACGGGTTAGATACAGAGTAAAGCTCCCTCTACACTGTCCCATCAAACACCCCCAGGGTAGGTACAACATGGGTTAGATACAGAGTAAAGCTCCCTCTACACTGTCCCATCAAACACTCCCAGGGCAGGTACAGCACGGGTTAGATACAGAGTAAAGCTCCCTCTACACTGTCCCATCAAACATTCCCTGGGCAGGTACAGCACGGGTTAGATACAGAGTAAAGCTCCCTCTACACTGTCCCATCAAACACTCCCAGGGCAGGTACAGCACGGGGTTAGATACAGAGTAAAGCTCCCTCTACACTGTCCCATCAAACACTCCCAGGGCAGGTACAGCATGGGTTAGATACAGAGTAAAGCTCCCTCTACACTGTCCCATCAAGCACTCCCAGGGCAGGTACAGCACGGGGTTAGATACAGAGTAAAGCTCCCTCTACACTGTCCCATCAAACACTCCCAGGGCAGGTACAGCACGGGGTTAGATACAGAGTAAAGCTCACTCTACACTGTCCCATCAAACACTCCCAGGGGGCGGGTACAGCAAGGGTTATAAATTAGAAAGAGGTGTATATTAGGTTGATAGTCATTAGTTCCATGGAGGAACTGTATCACGGTATGGTACGGCAGCTGTAGCTCCCATGACCGGAAAGCCCTGCAGCGGGTAGTCAAAACTGCCCAACGCATTACCGGCACCCGGCTACCGACCATAGAGCACATATACCAGAAACGCTGCCTACGGAGGGCACGGTCCATCATCAAAGACCCTACCCACCCCAGCCACAGTCTGTTCGCCCTCCTACCATCTGGGAGACGCTACAGATGCATTCGCACCCGTACGACCAGATTTAGGAACAGCTTCTTTCCCAGGGCTGTCATCCTACTGAACTCCACAAATAAATACTAAAGCCTGCACATCTGCCGATGCACTTTATTATGGTCATATTTATGCTAATATATATGTACACATGTATGTTGAAATGTTTAAGTGTCCTCATCCAAATTGTACACTCTCGGGAGCTGCAAGCCTACATTTCGTTGTACTGCACTTGTGCGCTACCAATGACAATAAAGTTGATTTGATTTGATTTGATTTGAGGAGCTGATGTGAAGATTGAAATTGCAAATGTGATTGTCCTCTGGTTTTGAACACATAATTCTTTCCCAGGGCTGTCATCCTACTGAACTCCACAAATAAACTCGAAAGCCTGCACATCTACCAATGCCCTTTATTATGGTTATGTTTATATGTTAATGTATTACAAGCCAAATGTATGTTGAATGTTTAAATGTCTCAATCTAAATGTACACTCTCGGGAGCCGCAAGCCTACATTTCATTGTACTGCACTTGTGCACTAACAATGACAATAAAAAAGTTGATTTGATTTGATTTGAACTGAGTGTCGGTCCCGCGATTATGTAAATTAATTCATTGCAGATATATATATTGATGAGGCACATGCAAATAAGATGCCTCGAGGCTTTGGAAGCAATTTAAATGTTTTATAAATGTTTGTCGGGAGAATCTCATGGCACAGAAGGAGACCATTCGGCTCATCGAACCTGTGCCGGATCTTTGAAACAGCTCTCCAATTATTCCCACTCCTCCCTGCTTGTTCCCCGTAGCCCTGCAAAGTTTTCCTTCTCAAGTATTTATCCAATTCTCGTTTTGAAAGTTGCTATTGAATTTGCTTCCACCGCCCTTTCAGGCAGCGCGTTCCAGATCACAACAACTCACTGTAAAAACATTCTCCTCATCTCAAATCAAATCAAATCAAATCTTTTTATTGTCATTGTTAGTGCACAAGTGGCATAGTGGTTAGCACTGTTGCCTCACAGCACCAGGGACCCGGGTTCGAATCCGGCCTCGGGCGACTGTCTGTGTGGAGTTTGCACATTCACACACAGAATCACACAGAAACCCCACAGTGCAGATAGAGGCCATTTCGGCCCATCGAGCCTGCACCGACACATATCCCACCCGATCCCCGTAACCCCTACACCAACACATATCCCACCCTATCCCCGTAACCCCACGTATTTAATCCCCCTAGCACTAAGGGTCAATTTATCATAGCCAATCAACCTAACCCGCACATCTTTGGACTGTGGGAGGAAACCGGAGCACCCGGAGGAAACCCACGCAAACACGGGGAGAATGTGCAAACTCCACACAGACAGTCGCCCCGTGTTTGCGTGGGTTTTCTCCGGGTGCTCCGGTTTCCTCCCACAGTCCAAAGATGTGCGGGTTAGGTTGATTGGCTATGATAAATTGACCCTTAGTGTTAGGGGGATTAAATACGTGGGGTTACGGGGATAGGGTGGGATATCTGTTGGTGTAGGAGTTACGGGGATCGGGTGGGATATGTGTCGGTGCAGGCTCGATGGGCCAAAATGGCCTCTATCTGCACTGTGGGGTTTCTGTGATTCTATGAAGTGCAGTACAATGAAATGTAGGCTTGCGGCTCCCGAGAGTGGACATTTAAACATTCAACATACATTTGGCTTGTAATACATTAACATAAACATAACCATAATAAAGTGCATTGGCAGATGTGCAGGCTTTAGAGTTTATTTGTGGAGTTCAGTAGGATGACAGCCCTGGGAAAGAAGCTGTTCCTAAATCTGGTCGTACGGGTGCGAATGCATCTGTAGCGTCTCCCAGATGGCAGGAGGGCGAACAGACTGTGGCTGGGGTGGGTAGGGTCTTTGATGATGGACCGTGACCTCCGTAGACAGCGTTTCTGGTATATGTGCTCTATGGTCGGTAGCCGGGTGCCGGTAATGCGTTGGGCAGTTTTGACTACCCGCTGCAGGGCTTTCCGGTCATAGTAGCTACAGCTGCCATACCATACTGTGATACAGTTTGTCAGGATGCTCTCTATTTTGCAGCGGTAAAAGTTAGAGAGGATCAGGGGTGACAGGTTACATCCCTTCAGCCTCCTTAGGAAATATAGGCGCTGCTGGGCCTTCTTCACCAGAGAGGAGGTGTTGAGAGACCAGGAGAGGTCTTCCGTGATGTGGACTCCGAAGAACCCCTCCGGT
>NC_140990.1:3545068-3642568 GCF_052327205.1 Somniosus microcephalus | reverse complement strand
CGCCTGTCTAAACGTCTGACAGAAGGAGGGGAGCGAGCAATGGTGTCGGCTAAATATTTCTGGGAGCCGGAGATGTTTGAGTGACAGGAGATAATGAATACGTAACTTACACACTTGGCTGAATCTGAGAGAATGAGCCGCATTGTGCACAGAACTCACTTAGCCTCGCTGCCAGTCAATCACAGTAACAGAGAAAACAAAATCTCAGGGAGATATCTGTACACTGACTGGTGTCTCTCAGTCCTCGCTCTCTCAGGGAGATATCTGTACACTGACTGGTGTCTCTCAGTCCCTCTCCCTCAGGGAGATATCTGTACACTGACTGGTGTCTCTCAGTCCCTCTCCCTCAGGGAGATATCTGTACACTGACTGGTGTCTCTCAGTCCCCTCTCCCTCAGGGAGATATCTGTACACTGACTGGTGTCTCTCAGTCCCTCTCCCTCAGGGAGATATCTGTACACTGACTGGTGTCTCTCAGTCCCTCTCTCTCAGGGAGATATCTGTACACTGACTGGTGTCTCTCAGTCCCTCTCTCAGGGAGATATCTGTACACTGACTGGTGTCTCTCAGTCCCCTCTCCCTCAGGGAGATATCTGTACACTGACTGGTGTCTCTCAGTCCCTCTCCCTCAGGGAGATATCTGTATACTGACTGGTGTCTCTCAGTCCCTGTCCCTCAGGGAGATATCTGTACACTGACTGGTGTCTCTCAGTCCCTCTCTCTCAGGGAGATATCTGTACACTGACTGATGTCTCTCAGTCCCTCTCCCTCAGGGAGATATCTGTACACTGACTGGTGTCTCTCAGTCCCTCTCTCTCAGGGAGATATCTGTACACTGACTGGTGTCTCTCAGTCCCCTCTCCCTCAGGGAGATATCTGTACACTGATTGGTGTCTCTCAGTCCCTCTCCCTCAAGGAGATATCTTTACACTGACTGGCGTCTCTCAGTCCCTCTCTCTCAGGGGGGGATATCTGTACACTGACTGCTGTCTCTCAGTCCCTCTCTCTCAGGGAGATATCTGTACACTGACTGGTGTCTCTCAGTCCCTCTCTCCCTCAGGGAGATATCTGTACACTGACTGGTGTCTCTCAGTCCCTCTCCCTCAGGGAGATATCTGTACACTGACTGGTGTCTCTCAGTCACCCCTCCCTCAGGGAGATATCTGTACACTGACTCATGTCTCTCAGTCCCTCCCTCTCAGGGAGATATCTGTACACTGACTGGTGTCTCTCAGTCCCTCTCTCTCAGGGCGATATCTGTACACTGACTGGTGTCTCTCAGTCCCTCTCTCTCAGGGAGGGATATCTGTACACTGACTGGTGTCCCTCAGTCCCTCTCTCTCAGGGAGATATCCGTACACTGACTGGTGTCTCTCAGTCCCCTCTCCCTCAGGGAGATATCTGTACACTGACTGGTGTCTCTCAGTCCCTCTCTCTCAGGGCGATATCTGTACACTGACTGGTGTCCCTCAGTCCCTCTCTCTCAGGGAGATATCTGTACACTGACTGGTGTCCCTCAGTCCCTCTCTCTCAGGGAGATATCTGTACACTGACTGGTGTCTCTCAGTCCCTCTCTCTCAGGGAGATATCTGTACACTGACTGGTGTCTCTCAGTCCCCTCTCTCTCAGGGAGATATCTGTACACTGACTGGTGTCTCTCAGTCCCTCTCCCTCAGGGAGATATCTGTACACTGACTGGCGTCTCTCAGTCCCTCTCCCTCAGGGAGATATCTGTACACTGACTGGTGTCCCTCAGTCCCTCTCTCTCAGGGAGATATCTGTACACTGACTGGTGTCTCTCAGTCCCTCTCCCGCAGGGAGATGTCTGTACACTGACTGGTGTCTCTCAGTCCCTCTCTCAGGGAGATATCTGTACACTGACTGGTGTCTCTCAGTCCCCTCTCCCTCAGGGAGATATCTGTACACTGACTGGTGTCTCTCAGTCCCTCACCCTCAGGGAGATATCTGTACACTGACTGGTGTCTCTCAGTCCCCTCTCTCTCAGGGAGATATCTGCACACTGACTGGTGTCTCTCAGTCCCTCTCTCAGGGAGATATCTGTACACTGACTGGTGTCTCTCAGTCCCTCTCCCTCAGGGAGATATCTGTGCACTGACTGGTGTCTCTCAGTCCCTCTCTCTCAGGGAGATATCTGTACACTGACTGGTGTCTCTCAGTCCCTCTCCCTCAGGGAGATATCTGTACACTGACTGGTGTCTCTCACTCCCTCTCTCTCAGGGAGATATCTGTACACTGACTGGTGTCTCTCAGTCCCTCTCCCTCAGGGAGATATCTGTACACTGACTGGTGTCTCTCAGTCCCTCTCTCTCAGGGAGATATCTGTACACTGACTGGTGTCTCTCAGTCCCTCTCTCTCAGGGAGATATCTGTACACTGACTGGTGTCTCTCAGTCCCTCTCCCTCAGGGAGATATCTGTACACTGACTGGTGTCTCTCAGTCCCCTCACTCTCAGGGCGATATCTGTACACTGACTGGTGTCTCTCAGTCCCCTCTCCCTCAGGGAGATATCTGTACACTGACTGGTGTCTCTCAGTCCCTCTCCCTCAGGGAGATATCTGTACACTGACTGGTGTCTCTCAGTCCCTCTCCCTCAGGGAGATATCTGTACACTGACTGGCATCTCTCAGTCCCTCTCTCTCAGGGAGATATCTGTACACTGACTGGTGTCTCTCAGTCCCTCTCTCTCAGGGCGATATCTGTACACTGACTGGTGACTCTCAGTCCCTCTCCCTCAGGGAGATATCTGTACACTGACTGGCGTCTCTCAGTCCCTCTCTCTCAGGGGGGGATATCTGTACACTGACTGGTGTCTCTCAGTCCCTCTCTCTCAGGGAGATATCTGTACACTGACTGGTGTCCCTCAGTCCCTCTCTCTCAGGGAGATATCTGTACACTGACTCATGTCTCTCAGTCCCTCTCTCTCAGGGAGATATCTGTACACTGACTGGTGTCCCTCAGTGCGATATCTGTACACTGACTGGTGTCCCTCAGTCCCGCTCTCTCAGGGAGATATCTGTACACTGTCTGGTGTCTCTCAGTCCCTCTCCCTCAGGGAGATATCTGTACACTGACTGGTGTCTCTCAGTCCCCCTCTCTCAGGGAGATATCTGTACACTGACTGGTGTCTTTCAGTCCCTCTCCCTCAGTGCGATATCTGTACACTGACTGGTGTCTCTCAGTCCCCTCTCTCTCAGGGAGATATCTGTACACTGACTGGTGTCTCTCAGTCCCCTCTACCTCAGGGAGATATCTGTACACTGACTGGTGTCTCTCAGTCCCTCTCTCTCAGGGAGATATCTGTACACTGACTGGTGTCTCTCAGTCCCTCTCTCTCAGGGAGATATCTGTACACTGACTGGTGTCTCTCAGTCCCTCTCTCTCAGGGAGATATCTGTACACTGACTGGTGTCTCTCAGTCCCTCTCTCTCTCAGGGAGATATCTGTACACTGACTGGTGTCTCTCAGTCCCCTCTCCCTCAGGGAGATATCTGTACACTGACTGGTGTCCCTCAGTCCCTCTCTCTCAGGGCGATATCTGTACACTGACTGGCGTCTCTCAGTTCCCTCTCCCTCAGGGAGATATCTGTACACTGACTGGTGTCTCTCAGTCCCTCTCTCTCAGGGAGATATCTGTACACTGACTGGCGTCTCTCAGTCCCTCTCTCTCAGGGGGATATCTGTACACTGACTGGTGTCTCTCAGTCCCTCTCTCTCAGGGAGATATCTGTACACTGACTGGTGTCTCTCAGTCCCCTCTCCCTCAGGGAGATATCTGTACACTGACTGGTGTCTCTCAGTCCCTCTCTCTCAGGGCGATATCTGTACACTGACTGGTGTCTCTCAGTCCCCTCTCTCTCAGGGAGATATCTGTACTCTGACTGGTGTCTCTCAGTCCCTCTCTCTCAGGGAGATATCTGTACACTGACTGGTGTCTCTCAGTCCCTCTCCCTCAGGGAGATATCTGTACACTGACTGGTGTCTCTCAGTTCCTCTCCCTCAGGGAGATATCTGTACACTGACTGGTGTCTCTCAGTCCCCTCTCCCTCAGGGAGATATCTGTACACTGACTGGTGTCTCTCAGTCCCTCTCTCTCAGGGCGATATCTGTACACTGACTGGTGTCTCTCAGTCCCCTCTCTCTCAGGGAGATATCTGTACACTGACTGGTGTCTCTCAGTCCCTCTCTCTCAGGGAGATATCTGTACACTGACTGGTGTCTCTCAGTCCCCTCTCTCTCAGGGAGATATCTGTACACTGACTGGTGTCTCTCAGTCCCTCTCCCTCAGGGAGATATCTGTACACTGACTGGTGTCTCTCAGTTCCTCTCCCTCAGGGAGACATCTGTTCACTGACTGGTGTCTCTGTCCTCTCTCCCTCGGAGATATCTGTACACTGACTGGTATCTCTCAGTCCCCTCTCCGTCAGGGAGATATCTGTACACTGGCTGGTGTCTCTCAGGGAGATATCTGTACACTGACTGGTGTCTCTCAGTCCCCTCTCTCTCAGGGAGATATCTGTACACTGACTGGTGTCTCTCAGTCCCTCTCTCTCAGGGAGATATCTGTACACTGACTGATGTCTCTCAGTCCCTCTCTCTCAGGGAGATATCTGTACACTGACTGGTGTCTCTCAGTCCCTCTCCCTCAGGGAGATATCTGTACACTGACTGGTGTCTCTCAGTCCCTCTCCCTCAGGGAGATATCTGTACACTGACTGGTGTCTCTCAGTCCCCTCTCCCTCAGGGAGATATCTGTACACTGACTGGTGTCTCTCAGTCCCTCTCCCTCAGGGAGATATCTGTACACTGACTGGTGTCTCTCAGTCCCTCTCCCTCAGGGAGATATCTGTACACTGACTGAATTGCAGATGGAGTGAATACACATGCTGAAGATGGGCTGCTGAGATTTTAGTGTTTTTAGTGTCTAAAGTGGGGGAAAAAAAGTTTCATTTCATTTCAATTTTTAAAAAGGTTTTAAAATTAAATTTAGTTCTAGTTAAGTTAGTTTAGTTTAGGTTAGTTTAAGTTTAGATTAGTCTAGACAAAGTAGAGAAGGAAAAGACCGCCAGAAAGACTACCAAAGAAAAAAAAAACCCAGAGGAAAATAGAGGGAAAAAAAAAGCCAAAGCAAGAAAAAAAAAGAAACAAGAGAAGAACTACACAAACCAGTGAACGGCAGCCACACGGGGCTTCAGCAGCGGTGGTTGAGTCGGCGGCATCGGGACCGAGTTCGAGGAGGCGAGGTGACTCGGGCCGCAGCCCAGCAGTCCAGCAACCGGCACAGCCGAGGGGACTCGGGCCGCATCCCAGAAATCGGCACAGCCGAGGAGATCCGGAACGCAGCCCGGCAATCGGCACAGCGGAGAGGACTCGGGCCGCATCGCAGAAATCGGCACAGCCGAGGAGATTCGGAACGCAGCCCGGAAATCCAGCAATCAGCACAGCCGAGGGGACTCGGGCCACAGCCCAACAATCCAGCACGGGAAAGGCCCGAGGAGCCAGGCCAGCAGGCACAGAGACCTCTGAGGAGAAGGAGAGCAACCAGAAGGCTCGCAACCAAGACCGTGAGTACAGGGCCCAGGGAGGGAGGCCCAGGGAAAGGCCCGAGGAGCCAGGCCGAAACAGAGGCCCAGAGACCTCTGAGGGGGAGGGGAACAGCCCGAAGGCACCGGGAAACAGTGGCTCACAGACTCAGACCTGAGAAGGGTGAACCCAGGAGCCGAGGCCCAGGGACCACGGGGTCGGAGAGGGGGACCGGGAAAGTTCGCGAACAGGGAGAGGGTAACACCAAACCCGGGGCCCCAGAAAAGCTTATTCTAAGATCAACAATACTTTACCAAAAATGAGCGAATCAGAAGATCCACAACAGCCCCGCTTCCAGATTCCCCCCAACACCACAAAAAAAGCTATAAAAACGATCAAGCATGCTCAGATGAGAGAAAAACCAGAAACTCTCTTTACTGACTGTTACAACAATGGGACAAAAAGTAACCTCATATTCTACTCAGATCAGCCAGCGGCTTGGATCAGAGCAATAAAATCACACTATACCAGTGTTAAGCTAAAAAATACCGCAAATGGGTCCATAATGAAAATTAACACACCAGGAGACAGTTCAATCACGACTGTCAACGCGTACAATACCGGAACAATATTAGTGCAAGGCAACCTCGACAAATTTGCAACGGCCTTCAGGACACTGAAAAGATCAACTACGAGGGGAATGAACAGCCCCAGAGTGGCCCGCACTCCCCCCAACATTGACAACTTACCAGGAGAAAATCTGCATGGTCAAGGGATGAACGAGCCACACAGTTCAAACCAGACACTAACCCCGGGGAACCACAGCCACACGATACAAATGACAAACCCCAGCATAACTACCACGGAGGAAGCCACACATAGTTCCCCTACCATTCCCAGCCCACCAAGAGAAGAGCAGCATAGCCAGGAAGTGAGTGAGCCTTCCAGGGCCGACCAGACACATACCCCGGGATCACACAGCCAGATACAACCAAAAGATAAATTTGATCAATTAGAGATAGAGATGGTTAAACTTAGAGAGGAGGTCCTCAAATTGAATGACAAACAAAAGCAGGAGAGGGAGAGACACAAGAGAGAGCTGAATAGACTTGATAACCAGGTGAATCTACTTAAGAATCAGGTGAAAGAGCTGCAGGAAAAAGAAGAGAGCCATAGAGGAGAGAAAACACCATTAGACCAGCAACCAGAGACTAGAGATAAGACAAGACAGAGCCGGACGGAACGGCTGCACTCCCACACGGAACAAAAGCAACAGACACACAATACAAGGGGTGCCACACAGACCGACCAGCATGCTGACTCGCAATCTTCCCCCACCACCATGGAACCACAAGCGAGCCGCTCACAAGAGGTACGCACACACCAGACACCCCAGCCCAGCACACACACTATGAGTCCAGGCGAAAGCCACCAGACAGTAAACACAAACAAGGCTGTCGTCGTAATACTCATAGACTCAAATGGGAAATTTCTATGGGAGAAAAAGCTCTTCCCTAGAAGTAAAGTAGAAAAGATTTGGTGCCCAACAACAGACAGAGCCATGGGATGGCTGACCAAAGCCAGATTAGGCTCCCCCCAACACATAATAATACACACGGGCACAAATGACCTAAAGGCCAAACAGAAAGAGGTAGCAACATCGCTCAGAGCAATGATTAGGAAGGCAAGCAGTACATTTCCAAACACTAGAATCACTGTTTCCACAATATTGCCGAGAACAGACTTCAACAACAACACAATTCATGAGATAAATGCCAGCATAGCAACAGAATGCGAATCAAACCACAACGTACACCTGGCCCAACACCCCACCCTCGATGAAGAATGTCTTTATGACCACGTCCACATCCAAAGGCAAAAAATATCGATCTTTGCTAAAGCCCTGAAGGACGTCGCTTTTAACCGGGTCCATACCCAGACTCCAAGAGGACCCCCCCCCGACCACCAGAGATCAGCGGGGTACATATCAGGAACACTACAAAGACCACCACCACACCAACCGAGACCGGAGAGGATCCCCATGCAAAACAACATTATCAGACCTGCACCACTCCTGTCCCACAGGGGAATAGGACCGCTACCAGCCAGACAGAGGGAGAGATGCACAGGACGTACGCAATACCTCAGACAGAAACAATCCATTAAGAGACAATAAGCAGATGTGCAGCAGCATCTACTTCCGCCTTATGGATCAAGGACTAATTAATAGAAAGAACTGTAACCAAATTGTATTAACTTTTGTAGACAACTGGGGTGATCTTTTTTTTTTTCCCCACACTTAGACACGACAAACACGTACCACTCTTTAACCTATCATAGAAAAAGATAAAACTTAACATGAAATCCTTATATATTTCGACCTGGAATATCCAAGGTCTACGCTCTTCACTGCGAGAAGTGAAGAGTAGGACCCCAGAGTTCATAGAGGAAACTAAAGATCTAGATATTATCATTTTACAGGAAACTTGGTATAAAGGAAAAGGACACACCGGCTGTCCCCAAGGGTACACTGAGCTAGTGGTCCCCTCCAATAAATTACCAAGTGTAACCCAAGGCAGAGACTCCGGAGGCATACTGATCTGGTTTAAAACAGAACTTAAGAATTACATCAAATTTATAAAAAAGGGCGAAAACCATATGTGGCTCAAACTTGAGAGGGAGATTATCTCAAACACCCAAGATGTTTACATTTGCGCACTTTATATCCCTCCAATCGATTCCCCGTACTACAAAGAGGACACCTTCTCCAACATGGAGGGGGAAATTATCCAATACCAGGCCCAGGGGAAGGTGTTGATCTGTGGGGACCTCAATTCAAGAACGGGCGAAGAACCAGACTTCACCAATAATCAGGGAAACAATTACGTATTCGGGAATAACCACTTTGACATCCCTTCCCTTCCATACAGGCATAACTGCGACAAGCAGTCAAATACCAACGGTAAACAGCTACTACAGCTCTGTCGAAACCTGGGTCTGTACATTGTCAATGGTAGGTTCATAGGAGACCTCCTAGGAAGATCGACCTACTGCTCACCTCTTGGCTGCAGCACAGTAGACTATATGATTACAGACTTGGACCCATCCTCTTTCAGAGCATTCACAGTCAAACCACAAACAACACTGTCAGATCACAGTCAAATTACTATGTTTCTCAAAAAGACAGAAACAAACAACATAGAAACACAACCCAGTAAACTGTACAACACCAAAAAATCGTACAGATGGGCCAAAAACGACACGGAAAAATACCAGAAAACAATTAGCAATGCATCAACTCAAGCTCTCTTAGACACCTTTCTGGATAACATATACACTCACAATAAAGAAGGCGTAAACCGGGCAGTTAGTAAACTAAACAATATTTTTGATAATTTGGCAACAAATGCAAACTTGAAAGCTCGCAAGAACAAACCCAAAACAAAAAACTATGAAAAATGGTTTGACCATGATTGCCATAACATGAGGAAAAAACTTAGAAAACTATCAAACCAAAAACACAGACATCCAGAAAACGAGGAATTACGCCTTACTTATTGTCAGACGCTAACACAATACAGAAACACACTCAGGACCAAAAAAGAGCAATTTATTAAGAATACACTCAGCTCCATGGAGGAATCCATTGAGTCGAATTGTTTCTGGGACAACTTGAAAACACTACACAAAAAACAACACGACGATTTGTCCATTCAAAATGGGGACACATGGGTAAACCACTTTGAAAAATTATACCAGAAAAACACACTAGGACCAGAGCAACACCAAATACGCAAAAAACTTGAAAAGCTTGAAATGGCCATAAAAGATAACCAAAACCCGCTAGACGCCATAATAACAGAAAAAGAACTTCTTGAAAAACTCAAGGACCTGCGACCAGGAAAAGCTTGCGGGACAGACGGCATACTAAACGAGATGATTAAACACGCAGACGACAAACTGAAACTGGCTATCCTAAAACTCTTCAACTTGGTTCTGAGTGTCGGTTATTTCCCTGACATCTGGAACAAAGGACTCATAACACCCATATACAAAAGTGGGGACAAAATCGACCCAAACAACTATCGAGGCATCTGTGTAAACAGTAACCTGGGGAAGGTATTCTGTAGCATCATAAACAAAAGACTTATAAACTTCCTTGAAGAGCACAATGTCTTGAGTAAAAGCCAAATTGGATTCCTGCCAAACTATAGAACATCCGATCATATCTTCACCCTACAGACCCTAATTGACAAACACGTTCACCATAACAAAAGCAAAATCTACGCATGCTTTGTAGATTTCCAGAAGGCTTTCGACTCCATCTGGCATGACGGTTTATTCCTGAAACTTATCGAAAGCGGGGTAGGAGGTAAAACATATGATGTAATTAAATCAATGTATACAAACAATAAATGTGCAGTTAAAATTGGAGACAAACAAACAAAATACTTCCCACAGGGGCGGGGGGTGACGCAGGGCTCGCCAATCTCACCGACACTCTTTAATATTTACATTAATGGATTGGCAAAACTACTTGAACAATCTACAGCACCCGGCCTCACCCTATATGAATCCAAGGTTAAATTCCTCCTCTATGCCGACGACCTGGTTCTGCTGTCACCAACTAAGGAGGGTCTACAGCAGAACCTGGACCTGCTGGAGTTGTACTGCCAGACTTGGGCCCTGACAATAAATCCCCAAAAAACCAAAGTCCTTGTGTTCCAGCAAAGATCCAAACAACATGGACCCACAATAAATTTCACAGTAGGAACAACCAAAATTGAACAAACCACTCACTACACATACTTGGGCTTAAAAATCAGTTCTACGGGAAACTTCAAACTGGCTGTGAATGAACTGAAAGAGAAAGCAAGAAGGGCTTTCTATGCCATCAAAAAATCAATCCAAATAGAAATCCCAATTAGCATTTGGCTCAAAATTTTCAAATCAGTAATTGAACCAATTGCACTCTATGGCAGTGAGGTCTGGGGACCACTAACACAACAAGATTTTGCAAAATGGGACAAACACCCAATTGAGATCCTACATGCGGAATTCTGTAAAAGTATCCTCCGGACTCAAAGGAAAACAGTAAACAACGCATGCAGGGCGGAACTAGGCCAATACCCATTAATAATCACTATCCAAAAAAGAGCCACCAAATTTTGGAATCACCTACAAATGAGCAACCCCCAATGCTATCACTACGACGCCCTGAAATGCCAAGAGCTGACCATAAAGAAGAATACCCTCAGTCAACTAGTCCTGGGACTCAATAAAGTAACTAATAACAATACTAACAATAACCAGCCCCAGGACAGTGACAGGGTAACACAAAGAATTCGACCCAACACAATCGTCGCTAAGCAAAAGGAAAAATATCTGTCATATTGGGCAGAAACAACAAAAACCCAAAGCAAACTCAATTGCTACTTGGCCCTAAACAGACAATACAACATAGCTGATTACCTGACCATGGTAAAGGATAACAAACTGAGAAGAACCTTGACAAGGTACAGACTTAGCGAACATAGCCTAGCGATCGAAAAAGGCAGACACAGGCAGACCAGGCTGCCAAGAGAAGACAGGATATGCTCTCACTGCAGTCAGGGAGTAGTTGAGACAGAGATGCACTTCCTCACAGCCTGTGGAAAATATCAGGGCATCAGAGAGAATTTCTATCAAAAATTCTCACAAATATGCCCTGAATTCAGAAATCTGACTGACAACCAAAAACTCCCATTCCTACTGGGGGAGGAGAGAAGCTGTGTAACACTGGCGGCACACTATGTTACAGCTTGCCATGAACAGAGGGACAACCAGTAAACTAAGACAAGAGTATATATAAACAAGGCGAAAATATATTTATAAACTCAGGGATATACCTGTTTATACACTGTATGAATGGAACCGCGTTTATGTGTTCAACCATAAATGTATTTTGATGCTTTGGCAACATAAGATGTACCTTATCATGCCAATAAAGCGATTTGTATTGTATTGTCTCTCAGTCCCCTCTCTCTCGGGGAGATATCTGTTCACTGACTGGTGTCTCTCAGTCCCTCTCCCTCAGGGAGATATCTGTACACTGACTGGTATCTCTCAGGGAGATATCTGTACACTGACTGGTGTCTCTCAGTCCCTCTCCCTCAGGGAGATATCTGTACACTGACTGGTGTCTCTCAGTCCCTCTCCCTCAGGGAGATATCTGTACACTGACTGGTGTCTCTCAGTCCCCTCTCTCTCGGGGAGATATCTGTTCACTGACTGGTGTCTCTCAGTCCCCTCTCTCCCTCAGGGAGATAGCTGTACACTGGCTGGTATCTCTCAGGGAGATATCTGCACACTGACTGGTGTCTCTCAGTCCCTCTCTCAGGGAGATATCTGCACACTGACTGGTGTCTCAGTCCCCTCTCCCTCAGAGAGATATCTGTACACTGACTGGTGTCTCTCAGACCCTCTCTCTCAGTGCGATATCTGTACACTGACTGGTGTCCCTCAGTCCCTCTCTCTCAGGGAGATATCTGTACACTGACTGGTGTCCCTCAGTCCCTCTCTCTCAGGGAGATATCTGTACACTGACTGGTGTCTCTCAGTCCCTCTCCCTCAGGGAGATATCTGTACACTGAATGGTGTCCCTCAGTCCCTCTCTCTCAGGGAGATATCTGTACACTGACTGGTGTCTCTCAATCCCTCTCTCTCAGGGAGATATCTGTACACTGACTGGTGTCTCTCAGTCCCTCTCTCTCAGGGCGATATCTGTACACTGACTGGTGTCTCTCAGTCCCTCTCCCTCAGGGAGATATCTGTACACTGACTGGTGTCTCTCAGTCCCTCTCTCTCAGGGAGATATCTGTACACTGACTGGTGTCTCTCAGTCCCTCTCCCTCAGGGAGATATCTGTACACTGACTGGTGTCTCTCAGTCCCCTCTCCCTCAGGGAGATATCTGTACACTGACTGGTGTCTCTCACACCCTCTCTCTCAGGGCGATATGTGTACACTGACTGGTGTCTCAGTCCCTCTCTCTCAGGGAGATATCTGTACACTGACTGGTGTCCCTCAGTCCTCTCTCTCTCTCAGGGAGATATCTGTACACTGACTGGTGTCTCTCAGTCCCTCTCCCTCAGGGAGATATCTGTACACTGACTGGTGTCCCTCAGTCCCTCTCTCTCAGGGAGATATCTGTACACTGACTGGTGTCCCTCAGTTCCTCTCTCTCAGGGAGATATCTGTACACTGACTGGTGTCCCTCAGTCCCTCTCTCTCAGGGAGATACCTGTACACTGACTGGTGTCTCTCAGTCCCTCTCTCTCAGGGCGATATCTGTACACTGACTGGTGTCCCTCAGTCCCTCTCTCTCAGGGAGATATTTGTACACTGACTGGTGTCTCTCAGTCCCTCTCCCTCAGGGAGATATCTGTTCACTGACTGGTGTCTCTCAGTCCCTCTCTCTCAGGGAGTTATCTGTGCACTGACTGGTGTCTCTCAGTCCCTCTCCCTCAGGGAGATATCTGTACACTGACTGGTGTCTCTCAGTCCCTCTCCCTCAGGGAGATATCTGTACACTGACTGGCGTCTCTCAGTCCCTCTCTCTCAGGGGGGGATATCTGTACACTGACTGGTGTCTCTCAGTCCCTCTCTCTCAGGGAGATATCTGTACACTGACTGGTGTCCCTCAGTCCCTCTCTCTCAGGGAGATATCTGTACACTGACTCATGTCTCTCAGTCCCTCTCTCTCAGGGAGATATCTGTACACTGACTGGTGTCCCTCAGTGCGATATCTGTACACTGACTGGTGTCCGTCAGTCCCCCCTCTCTCTCAGTGCGATATCTGTACACTGACTGGTGTCTCTCAGGGAGATATCTGTACAATGACTGGTGTCTCTCAGTCCCTCTCTCTCAGTGCGATATCTGTACACTGACTGGTGTCTCTCAGTCCCTCTCTCTCAGGGAGATATCTGTACACTGACTGGTGTCTCTCAGTCCCTCTCTCTCAGGGAGATATCTGTACACTGACTGGTGTCTCTCAGTCCCTCTCTCTCAGGGAGATATCTGTACACTGATCGGTGTCTCTCAGTCCCTCTCTCTCAGGGAGATATCTGTACACTGACTGGTGTCCCTCAGTCCCTCTCTCTCAGGGAGATCTTCTTCCTAGGCAGTCCCTCGGAACCGCGGATGACTTGCTTCCACACTAACAATGAGTTCTCAGGTGACGGATGAGTCCAATGCAGGACCCACAGTCTCTGTCACAGGTGGGGCAGATGGTGGTTGAAGGGGCGGGTTGATGGGGTGCTTGGGTTGACGTGTGCTCCTTCCGCTGCCTGCGCTTGGCTTCCGCTTGCTCCCGGCGAAGAGACTCGAGGTGTTCGGCGCCTTCCCGGATGCTTCTCCTCCACTTTGTGCGGTCTTGGACCGGGGATGCCCAGGTGTCGGTGGGGATGTTACACTTTTTCAAGGAGGCTTTGAGGGTGTCCTTGAAGCGTTTCCTCTGCCCACCTGGGGCTTTCTTGCCGTGCCGGAGCTCCAAGTAGAGCGCTTGTTTTGGGAGTCTCGTATCGGGCATGCGGACAATGTGGCCCACCCATCAGAGCTGATCGAGCGTGGTCAAAGCTTTGATGCTGGCCTGAGCGAGAACACTGACGTTGGTGCGTCTATCCTGCCAATGGATTTGCAGGATCTTGTGTAGGCAGCGTTGGTGGTACCTCTCCAGTGCTTTGAGGTGCCTGCTGTACATGGTCCATGTCTCTGAAGCATACAGCAGGGCGGGTATCACTGCTGTGCTGTAGACCATGAGCTTAGTGCCGGGTTTGAGGTCCTGGTCTTCAAACACTCTCTTCCTCAGGCGAACGAAGGTTGCACTGGCACACTGGAGGTGGTGTTGGACTTCATCGTCGACGTCTGCCCTTGTTGATAGTAGGCTCCCGAGGTATGGAAAATCTGTACACTGACTGATGTCTCACAGTCCCCCCTCACCCTCAGGGAGATATCTGTACACTGACTGGTGTCTCTCAGTTCCCTCTCCCTCCGGGAGATATCTGTACACTGACTGGTATCTCTCAGTCCCCTCTCCCTCAGGGAGATATCTGTACACTGACTGGTGTCTCTCAGTCCCTCTCAGGGGGGGATATCTGTACACTGACTGGTGTCTCTCAGTCCCTCTCTCTCAGGGAGATATCTGTGCACTGACTGCTGTCTCTCAGTCCCTCTCTCTCAGGGAGATATCTGTACACTGACTGGTGTCTCTCAGTCCCCCTCTCTCAGGGAGATATCTGTACACTGACTGGTGTCTCTCAGTCCCTCTCCCTCAGGGAGATATCTGTACACTGACTGGTGTCTCTCAGTCCCTCTCTCTCAGGGAGATATCTGTACACTGACTGGTGTCTCTCAGTCCCGCTCCCTCAGGGAGATATCTGTACGCTGACTGGTGTCTCTCAGTCCCCTCTCCCTCGGGGAGATATCTGTACACTGACTGGTGTCTCAGTCTTCTCCCTCAGGGAGATATCTATAAAATGACTGGGGTCTCAGTCCCTCTCGCTAAGGGAGATATTTGTACACTGACTGGTGTCTCTCAGTCCCCTGTCTCTCAGGGAGATATCTGTACACTGACTGGTGTCTCTCAGTCCCTCTCCCTCAGGGAGATATCTGTACACTGACTGGAGTCTCTCAGTCCCTCTCCCTCAGGGAGATATCTGTACACTGACTGGTGTCCCTCAGTCCCTCTCTCTCAGGTAGATATCTGTACACTGACTAGTGTCCCTCAGTCCCTCTCTCTCAGGGAGATATCTGTACACTGACTGGTGTCTCTCAGTCCCCTCTCCCTCAGGGAGATATCTGTACACTGACTGGTGTCCCTCAGTCCCTCTCTCTCAGGGAGATACCTGTACACTGACTGGTGTCTCTCAGTCCCTCTCTCTCAGGGCGATATCTGTACACTGACTGGTGTCTCTCAGTCCCGCTCCCTCAGGGAGATATCTGTACGCTGACTGGTGTCTCTCAGTCCCCTCTCCCTCGGGGAGATATCTGTACACTGACTGGTGTCTCAGTCTTCTCCCTCAGGGAGATATCTATAAAATGACTGGGGTCTCAGTCCCTCTCGCTAAGGGAGATATTTGTACACTGACTGGTGTCTCTCAGTCCCCTGTCTCTCAGGGAGATATCTGTACACTGACTGGTGTCCCTCAGTCCCTCTCTCTCAGGGAGATATCTGCACACTGACTGGTGTCTCTCAGTCCCTCTCCCTCAGGGAGATATCTGTACACTGACTGGTGTCTCTCAGTCCCTCTCGCTCAGGGAGAATACTGTACACTGACTGGTGTCTCTCAGTCCCTCTCCCTCAGGGAGATATCTGTACACTGACTGGCGTCTCTCAGTCCCTCTCTCTCAGGGAGATATCTGTACACTGACTGGTGTCTCTCAGTCCCTCTCTCTCAGGGCGATATCTGTACACTGACTGGTGACTCTCAGTCCCTCTCCCTCAGGGAGATATCTGTACACTGACTGGCGTCTCTCTGTCCCTCTCTCTCAGGGGGGGATATCTGTACACTGACTGGTGTCTCTCAGTCCCTCTCTCTCAGGGAGATATCTGTACACTGACTCATGTCTCTCAGTCCCTCTCTCTCAGGGAGATATCTGTACACTGACTGGTGTCCCTCAGTGCAATATCTGTACACTGACTGGTGTCCCTCAGTCCCGGTCTCTCAGGGAGATATCTGTACACTGTCTGGTGTCTCTCAGTCCCTCTCCCTCAGGGAGATATCTGTACACTGACTGGTGTCTCTCAGTCCCTCTCTCTCAGGGAGATATCTGTACACTGACTGGTGTCTCTCAGTCCCCCTCTCTCAGGGAGATATCTGTACACTGACTGGTGTCTTTCAGTCCCTCTCCCTCAGTGCGATATCTGTACACTGACTGGTGTCTCTCAGTCCCCTCTCTCTCAGTGCGATATCTGTACACTGACTGGTGTCTCTCAGTCCCCTCTCCCTCAGGGAGATATCTGTACACTGACTGGTGTCCCTCAGTCCCTCTCTCTCAGGGCGATATCTGTACACTGACTGGCGTCTCTCAGTCCCTCTCTCTCAGGGAGATATCTGTACACTGACTGGTCTCTCTCAGTTCCCTCTCCCTCAGGGAGATATCTGTACACTGACTGGTGTCTCGCAGTCCCTCTCTCTCAGGGAGATATCTGTGCACTGACTGGCGTCTCTCAGTCCCTCTCTCTCAGGGAGATATCTGTACACTGACTGGCGTCTCTCAGTCCCTCTCTCTCAGGGGGATATCTGTACACTGACTGGTGTCTCTCAGTCCCTCTCTCTCAGGGAGATATCTGTACACTGACTGGTGTCTCTCAGTCCCCTCTCCCTCAGGGAGATATCTGTACACTGACTGGTGTCTCTCAGTCCCTCTCTCTCAGGGCGATATCTGTACACTGACTGGTGTCTCTCAGTCCCTCTCTCTCAGGGAGATATCTGTACACTGACTGGTGTCTCTCAGTCCCCTCTCTCTCAGGGGGGGATATCTGTACACTGACTGGTGTCTCTCAGTCCCTCTCTCAGGGAGATATCTGTACACTGACTGGCGTCTCTCAGTCCCTCTCTCTCAGGGGGGGATATCTGTACACTGACTGGTGTCTCTCAGTCCCTCTCTCAGGGAGATATCTGTACACTGACTGGTGTCTCTCAGTCCCCTCTCCCTCAGGGATATATCTGTACACTGACTGGTGTCTCTCAGTCCCTCTCTCTCAGGGAGATATCTGTACACTGACTGGTGTCTCTCAGTCCCTCTCTCTCAGGGAGATATCTGTACACTGACTGGTGTCCCTCAGTCCCTCTCTCTCAGGGAGATATCTGTACACTGACTGGTGTCCCTCAGTCCCTCTCTCTCAGGGAGATATCTGTACACTGACTGGTGTCTCTCAGTCCCTCTCTCTCAGGGAGATATCTGTACACTGACTGGTGTCTCTCAGTCCCTCTCCCTCAGGGAGATATCTGTACACTGACTGGCGTCTCTCAATCCCTCTCCCTCAGGGAGATATCTGTACACTGACTGGTGTCTCTCAGTCCCTCTCCCTCAGGGAGATATCTGTACACTGACTGGTGTCTCTCAGTTCCTCTCCCTCAGGGAGACATCTGTTCACTGACTGGTGTCTCTGTCCTCTCTCCCTCGGAGATATCTGTACACTGACTGGTGTCTCTCAGTCCCCTCTCCCTCAGGGAGATATCTGTACACTGACTGGTGTCTCTCAGTCCCCTCTCCGTCAGGGAGATATCTGTACACTGGCTGGTGTCTCTCAGGGAGATATCTGTACACTGACTGGTGTCTCTCAGTCCCTCTTGCTCAGAGAGATATCTGTACACTGACTGGTGTCTCTCAGTCCCTCTCCCTCAGGGAGATATCTGTACACTGACTGGTGTCTCTCAGTCCCCTCTCTCTCGGGGAGATATCTGTTCACTGACTGGTGTCTCTCAGTCCCCTCTCTCCCTCAGGGAGATAGCTGTACACTGGCTGGTATCTCTCAGGGTGATATCTGCACACTGACTGGTGTCTCTCAGTCCCTCTCTCAGGGAGATATCTGCACACTGACTGGTGTCTCAGTCCCCTCTCCCTCAGAGAGATATCTGTACACTGACTGGTGTCTCTCAGTTCCTCTCCCTCAGGGAGATATCTGTACACTGACTGGTGTCTCTCAGTCCCCTCTCCCTCAGGGAGATATCTGTACACTGGCGGGTGTCTCTCAGGGAGATATCTGTACACTGACTGGTGTCTCTCAGACCCTCTCTCTCAGTGCGATATCTGTACACTGACTGGCGTCTCTCAGTCCCTCTCTCTCAGGGGGGGATATCTGTACACTGACTGGTGTCTCTCAGTCCCTCTCTCTCAGGGAGATATCTGTACACTGAATGGTGTCCCTCAGTCCCTCTCTCTCAGGGAGATATCTGTACACTGACTGGTGTCCCTCAGTCCCTCTCTCTCAGGGAGATATCTGTACACTGACTGGTGTCCCTCAGTCCCTCTCTCTCAGGGAGATATCTGTACACTGACTGGTGTCTCTCAGTCCCTCTCCCTCAGGGAGATATCTGTACACTGAATGGTGTCTCTCAGTCCCTCTCCCTCAGGGAGATATCTGTACACTGACTGGTGTCTCTCAGTCCCTCTCCCTCAGGGAGATATCTGTACACTGACTGGTCTCTCTCAGTTCCCTCTCCCTCAGGGAGATATCTGTACACTGACTGGTGTCTCGCAGTCCCTCTCTCTCAGGGAGATATCTGTGCACTGACTGGCGTCTCTCAGTCCCTCTCTCTCAGGGAGATATCTGTACACTGACTGGCGTCTCTCAGTCCCTCTCTCTCAGGGGGATATCTGTACACTGACTGGTGTCTCTCAGTCCCTCTCTCTCAGGGAGATATCTGTACACTGACTGGTGTCTCTCAGTCCCCTCTCCCTCAGGGAGATATCTGTACACTGACTGGTGTCTCTCAGTCCCTCTCTCTCAGGGCGATATCTGTACACTGACTGGCGTCTCTCAGTCCCTCTCTCTCAGGGGGGGATATCTGTACACTGACTGGTGTCTCTCAGTCCCTCTCTCAGGGAGATATCTGTACACTGACTGGTGTCTCTCAGTCCCCTCTCCCTCAGGGATATATCTGTACACTGACTGGTGTCTCTCAGTCCCTCTCTCTCAGGGAGATATCTGTACACTGACTGGTGTCTCTCAGTCCCTCTCTCTCAGGGAGATATCTGTACACTGACTGGTGTCCCTCAGTCCCTCTCTCTCAGGGAGATATCTGTACACTGACTGGTGTCCCTCAGTCCCTCTCTCTCAGGGAGATATCTGTACACTGACTGGTGTCTCTCAGTCCCTCTCTCTCAGGGAGATATCTGTACACTGACTGGTGTCTCTCAGTCCCTCTCCCTCAGGGAGATATCTGTACACTGACTGGCGTCTCTCAATCCCTCTCCCTCAGGGAGATATCTGTACACTGACTGGTGTCTCTCAGTCCCTCTCCCTCAGGGAGATATCTGTACACTGACTGGTGTCTCTCAGTTCCTCTCCCTCAGGGAGACATCTGTTCACTGACTGGTGTCTCTGTCCTCTCTCCCTCGGAGATATCTGTACACTGACTGGTGTCTCTCAGTCCCCTCTCCCTCAGGGAGATATCTGTACACTGACTGGTGTCTCTCAGTCCCCTCTCCGTCAGGGAGATATCTGTACACTGGCTGGTGTCTCTCAGGGAGATATCTGTACACTGACTGGTGTCTCTCAGTCCCTCTTGCTCAGAGAGATATCTGTACACTGACTGGTGTCTCTCAGTCCCTCTCCCTCAGGGAGATATCTGTACACTGACTGGTGTCTCTCAGTCCCCTCTCTCTCGGGGAGATATCTGTTCACTGACTGGTGTCTCTCAGTCCCCTCTCTCCCTCAGCGAGATAGCTGTACACTGGCTGGTATCTCTCAGGGTGATATCTGCACACTGACTGGTGTCTCTCAGTCCCTCTCTCAGGGAGATATCTGCACACTGACTGGTGTCTCAGTCCCCTCTCCCTCAGAGAGATATCTGTACACTGACTGGTGTCTCTCAGTTCCTCTCCCTCAGGGAGATATCTGTACACTGACTGGTGTCTCTCAGTCCCCTCTCCCTCAGGGAGATATCTGTACACTGGCGGGTGTCTCTCAGGGAGATATCTGTACACTGACTGGTGTCTCTCAGACCCTCTCTCTCAGTGCGATATCTGTACACTGACTGGCGTCTCTCAGTCCCTCTCTCTCAGGGGGGGATATCTGTACACTGACTGGTGTCTCTCAGTCCCTCTCTCTCAGGGAGATATCTGTACACTGAATGGTGTCCCTCAGTCCCTCTCTCTCAGGGAGATATCTGTACACTGACTGGTGTCCCTCAGTCCCTCTCTCTCAGGGAGATATCTGTACACTGACTGGTGTCCCTCAGTCCCTCTCTCTCAGGGAGATATCTGTACACTGACTGGTGTCTCTCAGTCCCTCTCCCTCAGGGAGATATCTGTACACTGAATGGTGTCTCTCAGTCCCTCTCCCTCAGGGAGATATCTGTACACTGACTGGTGTCTCTCAGTCCCTCTCCCTCAGGGAGATATCTGTACACTGACTGGCGTCTCAGTCCCTCTCTCTCAGGGGGGGATATCTGTACACTGACTGGTGTCTCTCAGTCCCTCTCTCTCAGGGAGATATCTGTACACTGACTGGTGTCTCTCAGTCCCTCTCTCTCAGGGAGATATCTGTACACTGACTGGTGTCTCTCAGTCCCCTCTCTCTCAGGGAGATATCTGTACACTGACTGGTGTCTCTCAGTCCCCTCTCCCTCAGGGAGATATCTGTACACTGACTGGTGTCTCGCAGTCCCTCTCTCTCAGGGAGATATCTGTACACTGACTGGTGTCTCTCAGTCCCTCTCTCTCAGGGAGATATCTGTACACTGACTGGTGTCTCTCAGTCCCTCTCTCTCAGGGAGATATCTGTACAATGACTGGTGTCTCTCAGTCCCCCCTCTCTCTCAGTGCGATATCTGTACACTGACTGGTGTCTCTCAGGGAGATATCTGTACACTGACTGGTGTCTCTCAGTCCCTCTCCCTCAGGGAGATATCTGTACACTGACTGGTGTCTCTCAGTCCCTCTCTCTCAGGGAGATATCTGTACACTGATCGGTGTCTCTCAGTCCCTCTCTCTCAGGGAGATATCTGTACACTGACTGGTGTCCCTCAGTCCCTCTCTCTCAGGGAGATCTTCTTCCTAGGCAGTCCCTCGGAACCGCGGATGACTTGCTTCCACACTAACAATGAGTTCTCAGGTGACGGATGAGTCCAATGCAGGACCCACAGTCTCTGTCACAGGTGGGGCAGATGGTGGTTGAAGGGGCGGGTTGATGGGGTGCTTGGGTTGACGTGTGCTCCTTCCGCTGCCTGCGCTTGGCTTCCGCTTGCTCCCGGCGAAGAGACTCGAGGTGTTCGGCGCCTTCCCGGATGCTTCTCCTCCACTTTGTGCGGTCTTGGACCGGGGATGCCCAGGTGTCGGTGGGGATGTTACACTTTTTCAAGGAGGCTTTGAGGGTGTCCTTGAAGCGTTTCCTCTGCCCACCTGGGGCTTTCTTGCCGTGCCGGAGCTCCAAGTAGAGCGCTTGTTTTGGGAGTCTCGTATCGGGCATGCGGACAATGTGGCCCACCCATCAGAGCTGATCGAGCGTGGTCAAAGCTTTGATGCTGGCCTGAGCGAGAACACTGACGTTGGTGCGTCTATCCTGCCAATGGATTTGCAGGATCTTGTGTAGGCAGCGTTGGTGGTACCTCTCCAGTGCTTTGAGGTGCCTGCTGTACATGGTCCATGTCTCTGAAGCATACAGCAGGGCGGGTATCACTGCTGTGCTGTAGACCATGAGCTTAGTGCCGGGTTTGAGGTCCTGGTCTTCAAACACTCTCTTCCTCAGGCGAACGAAGGTTGCACTGGCACACTGGAGGTGGTGTTGGACTTCATCGTCGACGTCTGCCCTTGTTGATAGTAGGCTCCCGAGGTATGGAAAATCTGTACACTGACTGATGTCTCACAGTCCCCCCTCACCCTCAGGGAGATATCTGTACACTGACTGGTGTCTCTCAGTTCCCTCTCCCTCCGGGAGATATCTGTACACTGACTGGTATCTCTCAGTCCCCTCTCCCTCAGGGAGATATCTGTACACTGACTGGTGTCTCTCAGTCCCTCTCAGGGGGGGATATCTGTACACTGACTGGTGTCTCTCAGTCCCTCTCTCTCAGGGAGATATCTGTGCACTGACTGCTGTCTCTCAGTCCCTCTCTCTCAGGGAGATATCTGTACACTGACTGGTGTCTCTCAGTCCCCCTCTCTCAGGGAGATATCTGTACACTGACTGGTGTCTCTCAGTCCCTCTCCCTCAGGGAGATATCTGTACACTGACTGGTGTCTCTCAGTCCCTCTCTCTCAGGGAGATATCTGTACACTGACTGGTGTCTCTCAGTCCCGCTCCCTCAGGGAGATATCTGTACGCTGACTGGTGTCTCTCAGTCCCCTCTCCCTCGGGGAGATATCTGTACACTGACTGGTGTCTCAGTCTTCTCCCTCAGGGAGATATCTATAAAATGACTGGGGTCTCAGTCCCTCTCGCTAAGGGAGATATTTGTACACTGACTGGTGTCTCTCAGTCCCCTGTCTCTCAGGGAGATATCTGTACACTGACTGGTGTCTCTCAGTCCCTCTCCCTCAGGGAGATATCTGTACACTGACTGGAGTCTCTCAGTCCCTCTCCCTCAGGGAGATATCTGTACACTGACTGGTGTCCCTCAGTCCCTCTCTCTCAGGTAGATATCTGTACACTGACTAGTGTCCCTCAGTCCCTCTCTCTCAGGGAGATATCTGTACACTGACTGGTGTCTCTCAGTCCCCTCTCCCTCAGGGAGATATCTGTACACTGACTGGTGTCCCTCAGTCCCTCTCTCTCAGGGAGATACCTGTACACTGACTGGTGTCTCTCAGTCCCTCTCTCTCAGGGCGATATCTGTACACTGACTGGTGTCCCTCAGTCCCTCTCTCTCAGGGAGATATCTGCACACTGACTGGTGTCTCTCAGTCCCTCTCCCTCAGGGAGATATCTGTACACTGACTGGTGTCTCTCAGTCCCTCTCGCTCAGGGAGAATACTGTACACTGACTGGTGTCTCTCAGTCCCTCTCCCTCAGGGAGATATCTGTACACTGACTGGCGTCTCTCAGTCCCTCTCTCTCAGGGAGATATCTGTACACTGACTGGTGTCTCTCAGTCCCTCTCTCTCAGGGCGATATCTGTACACTGACTGGTGACTCTCAGTCCCTCTCCCTCAGGGAGATATCTGTACACTGACTGGCGTCTCTCTGTCCCTCTCTCTCAGGGGGGGATATCTGTACACTGACTGGTGTCTCTCAGTCCCTCTCTCTCAGGGAGATATCTGTACACTGACTCATGTCTCTCAGTCCCTCTCTCTCAGGGAGATATCTGTACACTGACTGGTGTCCCTCAGTGCAATATCTGTACACTGACTGGTGTCCCTCAGTCCCGGTCTCTCAGGGAGATATCTGTACACTGTCTGGTGTCTCTCAGTCCCTCTCCCTCAGGGAGATATCTGTACACTGACTGGTGTCTCTCAGTCCCTCTCTCTCAGGGAGATATCTGTACACTGACTGGTGTCTCTCAGTCCCCCTCTCTCAGGGAGATATCTGTACACTGACTGGTGTCTTTCAGTCCCTCTCCCTCAGTGCGATATCTGTACACTGACTGGTGTCTCTCAGTCCCCTCTCTCTCAGTGCGATATCTGTACACTGACTGGTGTCTCTCAGTCCCCTCTCCCTCAGGGAGATATCTGTACACTGACTGGTGTCCCTCAGTCCCTCTCTCTCAGGGCGATATCTGTACACTGACTGGCGTCTCTCAGTCCCTCTCTCTCAGGGAGATATCTGTACACTGACTGGTCTCTCTCAGTTCCCTCTCCCTCAGGGAGATATCTGTACACTGACTGGTGTCTCGCAGTCCCTCTCTCTCAGGGAGATATCTGTGCACTGACTGGCGTCTCTCAGTCCCTCTCTCTCAGGGAGATATCTGTACACTGACTGGCGTCTCTCAGTCCCTCTCTCTCAGGGGGATATCTGTACACTGACTGGTGTCTCTCAGTCCCTCTCTCTCAGGGAGATATCTGTACACTGACTGGTGTCTCTCAGTCCCCTCTCCCTCAGGGAGATATCTGTACACTGACTGGTGTCTCTCAGTCCCTCTCTCTCAGGGCGATATCTGTACACTGACTGGCGTCTCTCAGTCCCTCTCTCTCAGGGGGGGATATCTGTACACTGACTGGTGTCTCTCAGTCCCTCTCTCAGGGAGATATCTGTACACTGACTGGTGTCTCTCAGTCCCCTCTCCCTCAGGGATATATCTGTACACTGACTGGTGTCTCTCAGTCCCTCTCTCTCAGGGAGATATCTGTACACTGACTGGTGTCTCTCAGTCCCTCTCTCTCAGGGAGATATCTGTACACTGACTGGTGTCCCTCAGTCCCTCTCTCTCAGGGAGATATCTGTACACTGACTGGTGTCCCTCAGTCCCTCTCTCTCAGGGAGATATCTGTACACTGACTGGTGTCTCTCAGTCCCTCTCTCTCAGGGAGATATCTGTACACTGACTGGTGTCTCTCAGTCCCTCTCCCTCAGGGAGATATCTGTACACTGACTGGCGTCTCTCAATCCCTCTCCCTCAGGGAGATATCTGTACACTGACTGGTGTCTCTCAGTCCCTCTCCCTCAGGGAGATATCTGTACACTGACTGGTGTCTCTCAGTTCCTCTCCCTCAGGGAGACATCTGTTCACTGACTGGTGTCTCTGTCCTCTCTCCCTCGGAGATATCTGTACACTGACTGGTGTCTCTCAGTCCCCTCTCCCTCAGGGAGATATCTGTACACTGACTGGTGTCTCTCAGTCCCCTCTCCGTCAGGGAGATATCTGTACACTGGCTGGTGTCTCTCAGGGAGATATCTGTACACTGACTGGTGTCTCTCAGTCCCTCTTGCTCAGAGAGATATCTGTACACTGACTGGTGTCTCTCAGTCCCTCTCCCTCAGGGAGATATCTGTACACTGACTGGTGTCTCTCAGTCCCCTCTCTCTCGGGGAGATATCTGTTCACTGACTGGTGTCTCTCAGTCCCCTCTCTCCCTCAGGGAGATAGCTGTACACTGGCTGGTATCTCTCAGGGTGATATCTGCACACTGACTGGTGTCTCTCAGTCCCTCTCTCAGGGAGATATCTGCACACTGACTGGTGTCTCAGTCCCCTCTCCCTCAGAGAGATATCTGTACACTGACTGGTGTCTCTCAGTTCCTCTCCCTCAGGGAGATATCTGTACACTGACTGGTGTCTCTCAGTCCCCTCTCCCTCAGGGAGATATCTGTACACTGGCGGGTGTCTCTCAGGGAGATATCTGTACACTGACTGGTGTCTCTCAGACCCTCTCTCTCAGTGCGATATCTGTACACTGACTGGCGTCTCTCAGTCCCTCTCTCTCAGGGGGGGATATCTGTACACTGACTGGTGTCTCTCAGTCCCTCTCTCTCAGGGAGATATCTGTACACTGAATGGTGTCCCTCAGTCCCTCTCTCTCAGGGAGATATCTGTACACTGACTGGTGTCCCTCAGTCCCTCTCTCTCAGGGAGATATCTGTACACTGACTGGTGTCCCTCAGTCCCTCTCTCTCAGGGAGATATCTGTACACTGACTGGTGTCTCTCAGTCCCTCTCCCTCAGGGAGATATCTGTACACTGAATGGTGTCTCTCAGTCCCTCTCCCTCAGGGAGATATCTGTACACTGACTGGTGTCTCTCAGTCCCTCTCCCTCAGGGAGATATCTGTACACTGACTGGCGTCTCTCAGTCCCTCTCTCTCAGAGGGGGATATCTGTACACTGACTGGTGTCTCTCAGTCCCTCTCTCTCAGGGAGATATCTGTACACTGACTGGTGTCTCTCAGTCCCTCTCTCTCAGGGAGATATCTGTACACTGACTGGTGTCTCTCAGTCCCCTCTCTCTCAGGGAGATATCTGTACACTGACTGGTGTCTCTCAGTCCCCTCTCCCTCAGGGAGATATCTGTACACTGACTGGTGTCTCGCAGTCCCTCTCTCTCAGGGAGATATCTGTACACTGACTGGTGTCTCTCAGTCCCTCTCTCTCAGGGAGATATCTGTACACTGACTGGTGTCTCTCAGTCCCTCTCTCTCAGGGAGATATCTGTACAATGACTGGTGTCTCTCAGTCCCCCCTCTCTCTCAGTGCGATATCTGTACACTGACTGGTGTCTCTCAGTCCCTCTCCCTCAGGGAGATATCTGTACACTGACTGGTGTCTCTCAGTCCCTCTCTCTCAGGGAGATATCTGTACACTGATCGGTGTCTCTCAGTCCCTCTCTCTCAGGGAGATATCTGTACACTGACTGGTGTCCCTCAGTCCCTCTCTCTCAGGGAGATCTTCTTCCTAGGCAGTCCCTCGGAACCGCGGATGACTTGCTTCCACACTAACAATGAGTTCTCAGGTGACGGATGAGTCCAATGCAGGACCCACAGTCTCTGTCACAGGTGGGGCAGATGGTGGTTGAAGGGGCGGGTTGATGGGGTGCTTGGGTTGACGTGTGCTCCTTCCGCTGCCTGCGCTTGGCTTCCGCTTGCTCCCGGCGAAGAGACTCGAGGTGTTCGGCGCCTTCCCGGATGCTTCTCCTCCACTTTGTGCGGTCTTGGACCGGGGATGCCCAGGTGTCGGTGGGGATGTTACACTTTTTCAAGGAGGCTTTGAGGGTGTCCTTGAAGCGTTTCCTCTGCCCACCTGGGGCTTTCTTGCCGTGCCTGAGCTCCAAGTAGAGCGCTTGTTTTGGGAGTCTCGTATCGGGCATGCGGACAATGTGGCCCACCCATCAGAGCTGATCGAGCGTGGTCAAAGCTTTGATGCTGGCCTGAGCGAGAACACTGACGTTGGTGCGTCTATCCTGCCAATGGATTTGCAGGATCTTGTGTAGGCAGCGTTGGTGGTACCTCTCCAGTGCTTTGAGGTGCCTGCTGTACATGGTCCATGTCTCTGAAGCATACAGCAGGGCGGGTATCACTGCTGTGCTGTAGACCATGAGCTTAGTGCCGGGTTTGAGGTCCTGGTCTTCAAACACTCTCTTCCTCAGGCGAACGAAGGTTGCACTGGCACACTGGAGGTGGTGTTGGACTTCATCGTCGACGTCTGCCCTTGTTGATAGTAGGCTCCCGAGGTATGGAAAATCTGTACACTGACTGGTGTCTCACAGTCCCCCCTCACCCTCAGGGAGATATCTGTACACTGACTGGTGTCTCTCAGTTCCCTCTCCCTCCGGGAGATATCTGTACACTGACTGGTATCTCTCAGTCCCCTCTCCCTCAGGGAGATATCTGTACACTGACTGGTGTCTCTCAGTCCCTCTCTCTCAGGGGGGGATATCTGTACACTGACTGGTGTCTCTCAGTCCCTCTCTCTCAGGGAGATATCTGTGCACTGACTGCTGTCTCTCAGTCCCTCTCTCTCAGGGAGATATCTGTACACTGACTGGTGTCTCTCAGTCCCCCTCTCTCAGGGAGATATCTGTACACTGACTGGTGTCTCTCAGTCCCTCTCCCTCAGGGAGATATCTGTACACTGACTGGTGTCTCTCAGTCCCTCTCCCTCAGGGAGATATCTGTACACTGACTGGTGTCTCTCAGTCCCTCTCTCTCAGGGAGATATCTGTACACTGACTGGTGTCTCTCAGTCCCGCTCCCTCAGGGAGATATCTGTACGCTGACTGGTGTCTCTCAGTCCCCTCTCCCTCGGGGAGATATCTGTACACTGACTGGTGTCTCAGTCTTCTCCCTCAGGGAGATATCTATAAAATGACTGGGGTCTCAGTCCCTCTCGCTAAGGGAGATATTTGTACACTGACTGGTGTCTCTCAGTCCCCTGTCTCTCAGGGAGATATCTGTACACTGACTGGTGTCTCTCAGTCCCTCTCCCTCAGGGAGATATCTGTACACTGACTGGTGTCTCTCAGTCCTCTCTCTCTCAGGGAGATATCTGTACACTGACTGGTGTCTCAGTCTTCTCCCTCAGGGAGATATCTATAAAATGACTGGGGTCTCAGTCCCTCTCGCTAAGGGAGATATTTGTACACTGACTGGTGTCTCTCAGAAATAACAACAGAAAATGTTGTCCCATTACCATCTCCTTTTGCCTTGCACCATCATCGCTTTTGTCTTTTAATCTCTCCTGCCTCTCAGAGACCTTCCCTTTTATTCTTTCCTCCCCATCTCCATTTCCCTGCCCCAGCACTTGCTTAAAAATCTGATACATCTCCAACTTTTTCCGGTTCTGACGAAGGGTCATCGAGCTGAAACGTTAACTCTGTTTCTCTCGCCACAGATGCTGCCCTGACCTGCTGAATATTTCCAGCATTTTCTGTTGTTCTAATGGGAAAGGAGTCGGTCATTCAGACCTTAGCGCCTGTTCTGCCTTTCAGTCGATGATAGAATCTTACAGCACAGGAGGAGGCCATTCGGCCCATCGTGCCTGTGCCGGCTCTTTGAAAGAGCTCTCCAATTTAGTCCCACACCCCAGCTTTCTTCCCGCATAACCCTGCAAATTGAGTCCTCTTCAAGTACAGGTCCAAATGCCTTTTGAAAGTTCCCATGGAATCTGATTGCACCATCCTTTCAGGCTGTGTGTTCCGGATCTCAACCACCCTCTGTGTGAAAACATTTCTCATTTCCCCACAATCCTAAAAGGGGTGCATGCACAGAGAGAGACATAAGAAATAGGAGCAGTAGGCCATACGGCCCCTCGAGCCTGCTCCGCCATTCAATAAAATCATCGCTGGTCTTCTACCCCATCTCCACTTTCCCACCTGATCTCCATATCCCTCGATTCCCCTAGAGTCCAAACATCTGTCGATCTCAGCCTTGAATATACTCAACGACTCATCATCCACAGCCCTCTGGGGCAGAGAATTCCAAAGATTCACAACCCTCTGGGTGAAGAAATTCCTCCTCATCTCAGTCTTAAATGGCCGACCCCTTATCCTGAGACTGTGCCCCTAGTTCTAGACACTCCAGCCAGGGGAAACAACCTCTCGGCATCTACCCTGTCAATCCCCTTCAGGATCTTGTATGTTTCAATGAGATCACCTCTCATTCTTCTAAACTCCAGAGAGTATCGGCCCATTCTACACAATCTCTCATCATAGGACAGCCCTCTCATCCCAGGAATCAATCTAGTGAACCTTCGTTGCACCGCTTCCAAGGCAAGTATATCTTTCCTTAGATAAGGAGACCAGAACTGTGCCCAGTACTCCAGGTGTGGTCTCACCAAGGCCCTGTACAATTGGAGCAAGACTTCCTCACTCTTATACCCCAACCCCCTTGCAATAAAGGCCAACATGCCATTTGCCTTCCTTATTGTTTGCTGTAACTGCATGCTAGCTTTCTGTGTTTCTTGCACGAGGACACCCAAATCTCTCTGAACACCAACATTTGAAAGTTTCTCACCATTTAAAAAAATATCGTTTTTCGATTCTTCCTACCAAAGCGAATCTCACATTTCCTCACATTATACTCCATCTGCCGCCTTACTGCCCACTCACTCAGTCTATCGATATCCCTTTACAGACTCTGTGTTCTCCTCACAGCTTACTGTCCCACCCAGCTTTGTATCATCAGCAAACTTGGATACGTTACACTCGGTCCCTTCATCTAGGTCATTTAGATTGTAAATAGCTGAGGCCCCACCTTTTATGTGGGGCCTTATCGAATGCCTTTTGGAAATCCAAATATACATCCACTGGTTCCCCTTTATCTACACTGCTAGTTACATCCTCAAAAAACTCTAGACCAGACTTGGAGGTATATGTGCACAAATTGTTGAAGGTGGTAGGCCAGGTTGAGAAAGCAGTTAAAAAGGTTTACAGGATCCTGGGCTTCATAAATAGAGGTATAGAGTACAAAAGTGTGGAAATTATGATGAACCCGTGTAAAACACTGGTTTGGCCCCAACTGGAGTATTGTGTCCAGTTCTGGGCACTGCACTTTGGGAAGGATGTGAAGGCCTTGAGAGGGTGCAGAAAAGATTTACGAGAATGATTTCAGGAATGATGGACTTCAGCTACATGGATAGACTGGAGAAGCTAGGGTAGTTATAAGAACATAAGAAAGAGGAGTAGGCCAATCGGCCCCTCGAGTCTGCTCCACCATTCAATAAGATCATGGCTGATCTGATCCTAACCGCCAATCCACTATCACAGAACCATCTCCTGAATCTAACAGAATTAGACACACGAAATAGGAACAGGATCAGGCTACACGGCCCCTGGGCCCGCTCCGCTGCCCACAGGGCCATGACCGATCCGAACCTAGACTCATGTCCAAATTCCTGCCCGCTCCCCGTAACCCTCAATTCCCTTTACTTCTAGGAAACTGTCTATTTCTGTTTTAAATTGATGTAATGATGTAGCTTCTACAGCTTTTTGGGGCAGCATATTCCATGGACCTACCATCCTCTGAGTGAAGTAGTTCCTCCTCATCTCAGTTTTGAAAGAGCAGCCCCTTATTCTAAGACTATGCCCCCTAGTTCTAGTTTCACCCATCATCGGGAACATCCTCCCCGCATCCACCCGATCCAACCCCTTCACAATCTTATATGTTTCAATAAGATCGCCTCTCATTCTTCTGAACTCCAATGAGTAGAGTCCCAATCTACTCAACCTCTCCTCATATGTCCATCCCCTCATCCCCGGGATTAACCGAGTGAACCTTCTTTGTACTGACTCGAGAGCAAGTATGTCCTTTCTTAAGTATGGAGAGCAAGTATGTCCTTTCTTAAGTAAGTTCTTGTTGGATTGCAAAAATAGGCCTGTAAACCAAAGCCTGAATCCTCTAGTTTTTAAATATATTAACCAAAGATGTAAGGGGGGCTGTAGTACTAGAAATCATATTCAAAGGATGTTTAGCTTCACGTATTAGGAAATATATATATGTAAAACATACATGTAGCATTTAGGTAGCTGCAAAGCATGATGGGATACTTGACCATCATATTAACCCTTTTTAACTAAGTACTGTAGAAATAGCGGACCACAGCATAATTACTAGACTCTTGGCCTCTGTCTTTGTTGTTATCAGTGTTACAGAAGCAGTGTTTAATGCAGCTGGCTTTGAGAGATCAGGGAAACTGAACTTCCGAGGGAGTCGGCCATTTCTATCTTTGCCTCAAACACCTTATCTTCCTTTGTAACAACAGAAAATGCTGGAAAAACTCAGCAGGTCAGGCAACATCCGTGGACAGAAATTTGAGTTGACGTTTCGGGTCGAACCCTTCTTCAAAACTGGAAAGAAAAGATGGATCGGAGGCAGGGCTGCGATCGGACAAAAGAATAAAAGAAACAAAAGAAGTAAAAAAGAGAGACAATGAAAGGTGTTAGAAGCTAGACGAGATGGTAATAGGCTGAGATTGGGTGTAAAGTGTACTGGCAGGGCAAGGGATAGCTGCCAGGTGTGAGAGCGAAACAAAAAGGTTGGGGGGGGGGGGGGGGGGAGGGAAGGAGTGGAAAAATTTCAAGGAAAAATGAAATAGGGGCCGAGGTTATGATCTGAAATTGTTGAACTCGATATTGAGTCCTTTGTAATGTCTGCTCGCAACCAAAAGCTGACATTGTTTATTATCTCAAGAATTAAGCGACCTTGCTCACAGAAGCTAGATGTCTAGAAACTAGGTGTTATGCTGTATGTCAAAGAACACTTCAGGGCGGCGCGTGACTAATCACCCGAGAGTAACTGTAGTGACGTTGTCTGTAGGTGTACGCCCACTTTTGTAACCAGCGGGCGTTGCTTATTGAAAGGTATATTAATGCTTGTAGGCTGTATTTCCTTTGAGAGACAGGTGCGAATCTGAGGAGGCTCCCCCCTCTCCCTTGTGCACAAGGCCTTCTGGCCGTTTTCTAATAAACTTTAACTTTGTCAACAGTTCCATCTGGTTTTACTCCGAAATTCGAATCTAACATTCTCCTTGGAGCAGAGAAGGCTGAGGAGTCATAATGGCACAAAAGGAGGCCATTCAGCCCATCGAGTCCGTGCCAGCTCTCTGTCGAGCAATCCAGTCAGTCCCACTCCCCCGCTCTATCCCCGTAGCCCTGCATGTTTACTTACCTCAAGTGCCTATCCAGTCACCCCTTGAAAACATTGAGTGTCTCCGCTTCTATCAGTAGAGTTTGCCAGGTCCTCATCACTCGCTGCGTAAAAAAGTTTTTCCTCACGTCCCCCCTGTATCTCTTGCCCAAAACCTTAAATCTGTGTCCCCAATCCTTGTACCATCAACTAGTGGGAACAGCCTTTCCCCGACTAGCCTATCCAAACCAGTCATATAAATCAACAAATAGAGGCATGTAAAAAAAATACGGTAATAATCACGGGTGATTTTAATCTCCTTATTGATTGGACAAATCAAATTGGCCATGGTAGTCTTGAGGAGGAGTTCATAGAGTGCATCCGGGATGGTTTCCTAGAACAGTATGTAATGGAATCGACCAGGGAGCAGGCTATCTTGGATCTGGTACTGTGTAATGAGACAGAATTAATAAATGATCTCATAGTAAAGGATCCTCTAGGAAAGAGTGATCATAGCATGGTTGAATTTCAAATTCAGTTGGAGGGCGAGAAAGTTGTATCGCAAACCAGTGTCCTGATCTTAAACAAAGGCAATTGCAATGGCATGAGGGCAGAACTGGCAAAAGTGGACTGGAAAAATTAATTAAAGGGCAAGACAGTTGAAATGCAGTGGCAGACATTTAAGGAGATATTTCATAACTCTCAACAAAAATATATTCCAGTGAGAAAGAAAGATTTAAGAGAAGGGAGCACCATCCGTGGCTAATTAAGGAAGTAAAGAATGGTATCAAATTGAAAACGAAGGCATACAATGTTGCCAAGATTGGTGGGAGACCAGAGGATTGGGAAATTTTTAAAAACCAGCAAAGGATGACGAAAGAGATCAATTATGAGAGTAAACTGGCAAGAAACAATAAAACAGATAGTAAGAGCTCCTACAGGTATATAAAAAGGAAGAGAGTAGCTAAAGTAAATGTTGGTCCCTTAGAGGATGAGACTGGGGAATTAATAATGGGAAACGGGGAAATGGCAGAGACTCTGAACAAATATTTTGTATCTCTTCACGGTAGAAGACACTAACAACATCCCAATAATGGATAATCAAGGGGCCACAGGGAGGGGGGAACTAAAGACTATCACTAAGGAAATAGTACTTGTTAAAATAATGGAACTCAAAGAGGACAAGTCCCCTGGACCAGATGGCCTGCATCCCAGGGTCTTCAAAGAAGTGGCTGCAGAGATAGTGGATGCATTGGTTGCAATATACCAATATTCCCTGGACTCTGGAGAGGTCCCAGCGGATTGGAAAACTGCTAATGTAACGCCCCTATTTAAGAGAGGGAGACAGAAAGCAGGAAACTATAGACCAGTTAGCCTAACATCTGTCGTTGGGAAAATGCTGGAGTCCTTCATTAAGGAAGCAGTAGCAGGGCATTTGAAAATACATAATGCAGTCAAGCAGAGTCAGCATGGTTTTATGAAAGGGAAATCATGGTTTAACAAATTTGCTGGAGTTCTTTGAGGTAACGAGCAGGGTGGACAAAGGTGAACCAGTGGATGTGGTGTATTTGGATTTCCAGAAGGCATTCGATAAGGTGCCACATAAAAGGTTACTGCATAAGATAAAAGCTCAGAGTTGGGGGTAATATATTAGCATGGATAGAGAATTGGCTAACTAACAGAAAGCAGAGAGTCGGGATAAATGGGTCATTTTCCGGTTGGCAAAAGGTAACTAGTGGGGTTCCACAGGAATCGGTGCTGGGGCCCCAACTATTTACAATCTACATTAATGACTTGGATGAAGGGACCGAGTGTAATGTAGCCAAGTTTGCAGATGATACAAAGATGGGTGGGAAAGCAAGTTGTGCAGAGGACTCAAAGAACCTGCAAAGGGATATAGGCAGGCTAGGTGAGTGGGCAAACATTTGGCAGATGGAGTATAATGTGGGAAAGTGCGAGGTTATCCACTTTGGCAGGAAAAATAAAAAAGCAAATTATTTAAATGGAGATTACAAAATGCTACAGTTCAGAGGGACCTGAGGGTCCTTGCGCATGAAACACAAAAGGTTAGCATGCAGGTACAGCAAGTAATCAAAAAGGCAAATGGAATGTTGGCCTTTATTTCAAGGGGGTTGGAGTATAAAAGCAGGGAAGTCCTGCTACAACTGTACAGGGTATTGGTGAGACCACACCTGGAGTACTGCGTACAGTTTTGGTCTCCTTATTTAAGGAAGGATATACTTGCATTGGAGGCAGTTCAGAGACGATTCACTAGGTTAATTCCAGAGATGAGGGGGTTGACTTATGAAGAAAGGTTGAGCAGGTTGAGCCTATACTCATTGGAATTTAGAAGAATGAGGTGTGATCTTATTGAAACATATAAGATACTGAGGGGGCTCGACAAGGTAGATGCAGAGAGGATGTTTCCTCTCGTGGGGAAATCTAGAACTTGGGGGCATAGTTTCAGAATAAAGGGTCGCCCTTTTAGAACTGAGATGAGGAGGAATTTCTTCTCTGATGGTCGTAAATCTGTGGAATTCTCTGCCCCAGAGAGCCGTGGAGGCTGGGTCATTAAATACATTTAAGGTGGAGAGAGACAGATTTTTGCAAGATAAGGGAGTGAAGGGTTATGGGGAGCGGGCGGGGCAGTGGCTTTGCGCCCAAGATCAGCCATGATCTTATTGAATGGCGGAGCAGGCTCGAGGGGCCAAGTGGCTTATTCCTGCTCCTATTTCTTATAATCTTGTACACCTCTATCAAATCACCCCCCAACCTCCTTTGCTCTAATGAAAACAAATCCAGCTTCTCCAACCTGTCCTTGTAGTTAAGATCCCCTATTCCCAGAACCATTCTGGTAAATAATCTCTGCACCCTCTCACGTGACAACACATCCTTCCTAAAGTGTGGTGACCAGAACTGGGCGCAATACTCCAGTTGTGGCCTAACCAGCGCTTTATAAAGGTTCAGCATAACTTCTCTACTTCTCAACATCTCTATTTATGAAGCCCAAGATCCCATATGCTTTGCTAACCACTCTCAATATGTCCCGCCACCTTCAGGGACCTATGCACATTAACTCCCAGGTCCCTCTGTCCCTGCACACTCCTTAAAACTGTGCCATTAAGTGTATATTGCCTCTTCCTGTTCCTTCTGCCAAAATGCATCACCTCACACTTCTCTGTATTACATTTCATCTGCCACTTGTCTGCCCATTCTGCTAGCCTTTCTGTGTCCTGTTGCAGTCAATTGGTATCATCCTCACTGTTTGCCACACCCCCAAGTTTGGTGTCATCGGCAAATTTAGAAATTCTACTCTGTATTCCAATATCCAGCTCATTTATATATATCAAAAAAATCAGTAGCCCCAGCACTGACCCTTGGGGAACACCACTGTCTACCATCCTCCAGTCTGAAAAACAGCCATTTACCACAACTCGCTGTTTTCTGTCCTTAAGCCAATTCCTTATCCAAGCTGCCACTGACCCACCTATTTCATGAGCCTCAATTTTATTAACCAGCCTTCTTATGTGGTACTTTGTCAAACCCCTTCTGAAAATCCATGTAGACAACACCCATTGCATTCCCTTCATCAATCCTGTTACTTAATCAAAAAATTCAATTAGTCAAACACGATCTGCCTTTTACAAATCCGTGTTGGCTCTCCTTAATTAGCTTAAACCTCTCCAAGTGCCCGTTAATATTTTCCTCGAGTATTGTTTCTAAAACTTTACCCACCACCGATGTTAAACTGACCGGCCTGTAGTTACTAGGATTGTCCTTGCACCCTTTCTTGAACAATGGTGTCACATTTGCCACTTTCCAATCCTCAGGCGCCTCCCCTGCATCTAGGGACGATTGGAAAATTATGGCAAGTCCTTCCGCTATCTCCTCCCCCAATTCCCTTAGCAACCTGGGATGCAAGCCATCTGGACCAGGCGACTTATCCACTCTAAGCATACCCAGCCTTTCTAGTACATCCTGCCCATCAATTTTCACCCCTTCCATTGCTTCTACCGATATTTTGTCAGCATCCACCTCCTTAGTAAACACCGATACAAAGTACTCAAGAGTATTCTAGCCTTGCCCTGCGCCTCTAAGCATATATCACCTTCTTTGTCTACAATAGGCCCCACCCCGCCTCTTACTACCCTCTGTTTACATGCCGGTAGAAGATCTTTGGGTTCCCTTTTATGTTAACTGCCATTCTACTGTAGGAGTCTACGTACTCCTAGCAAAAATACTGAACTTGGAGAGGTTCAACAGAAAAGGTTTAGTTGTTGAGGCTGCATGCTGAACACAAAATGGAGTCAGAGACTACACAAAGTACGACTGCCTTTCATCAGTGCACAGCTTCGACTGCTCCTCCCCCGCTCTGGGCTTAACTATGTTGCAGATCGAGTTTCTTAAAGGTGTCATCCTTCTTAAAGGCATGACGCCTGATTTATAGTCTACGGGCCGGAAAGCGGATTGTGTCCTTTCTGTGATCGGTATGCCACACTACTCTCATATTCTCTCTTTGCCAATCTGATTTTCATCTTCACATCCCCTCTCAACTTACTGTATTTGGTCTGGTTCTCCCTTGAAGAATTCACCTGATATGCATCATACACCCACTTTTTTGTTTCATCATCTTCTCTATCAGGAGCCCTTGCTTTGGTTCCCATCTTGTTGGAATGTACCTGGCCTGTACTTGGAACATCTCCTCCTCAAGGATCACCCATTGTTCCGTTACAGTTTTCCCCGTCAGTCTTTGGTTCCATTTTACCCTGACTAGATCCTTTCGCATCCCATTTGAAGTTAGCCCTATTCCAGTTTAGAAGTTCCACTCTAGATTTGATAGGTGTTCAAAATCATGAGGGGGGTCTGGTACAGAGTAGAGAGAAACTGTTCCCACTGGCGGAAGGGTCGAGAACCAGAGGACAACAGATTTAAGGTGATTGGCAGAAGAACCAAAGGAGAAGGAAAAAAAAGTGGTTAAGATCTGGAATGCATGCCTTGAAAGGGTGGTGGAGGCAGACTCAATCTCATCTTTCAAAAGGGAGTTGGATAAGTATCTGAAGGAAAAAGATTTGCAGGACTATGGGGAAAGGGACTAGCAGAGAGTCGGCATGGGCTCGATGGGCCGAATGGCCTTCTTCCATGCTGTAACCATTCTAAGATTCTAGTTTTTCGGTCAATTATTTTACATCTATGGGGTTACGGGGATAGGGCTTGGGTGGGATGGCTGTCGGTGTAGGGACCGGGTGCTAGGGTTTGAATGATCAGCCATGATCTCGTTGAATAGCGGAGCAGGCTCGAAGGGCCGACTGGCCTACTCCTGCTCCTATCTTCTATGTTTCTATGTAGTCCCAGCTTCTCCAATCTCTCCACGTAACTGAAGTCCCTCATCCCTGGTACCATTCTGGTCAATCTCCCCTGAACCTTCTCTGCTCTAAGGAGAACAATCCCAGCTTCTCCAGTCTCTCCACATAACTGAAGTCCCTCATCCCTGGTACCATTCTGGTCAATCTCCCCTTAACCTTCTCTGCTCTAAGGAGAACAATCCCAGCTTCTCCAATCTCTCCACATCACTGAAGTCCCTCATCCCTGGTACCATTCTGGTCAATCTCCCCTTACCCTTCTCTGCTCCAAGGAGAATAACCCCAGCTTCTCCACGTAAATGAAGTCCCTCATCCCTGGTACCATTCTGGTCAATCTCCCCTTAACCTTCTCTGCTCTAAGGAGAACAATCCCAGCTTCTCCAGTCTATCCATGTAACTGAAGTCCCTCATCCCTGGTACCATTCTGGTCAATCTCCCCATAACCTTCGCTGCTCTAAGGAGAACAATCCCAGCTTCTCCACATAACTGAGGTCCCTCATCCCTGGTACCATTCTGGTCAATCTCACCTGAACCTTCTCTGCTCTAAGGAGAACAACCCCAGCTTCTCCAGTCTCTCCACGTAATTGAAGTCCCTCATCCCTGGTACCATTCTGGTCAATCTCCCCTGAACCTTCTCTGCTCTAAGGAGAACAACCCCAGCTTCTCCACGTAACTGAAGCCCCTCATCCCTGGGACCATTCTGGTCAATCTCCCCTTAACCTTCTCTGCTCCAAGGAGAACAATCCCAGCTTCTCCAGTCTCTCCACGTAATTGAAGTCCCTTATCCCTGGTACCATTCTGGTCAATCTCCCCTTAACCTTCTCTGCTCTAAGGAGAATAACCCCAGCTTCTTTAGTCTTTCCAACAACCTCTTGCCTTTATATAGCGCCTTTAACGTAGTAAAACGTCCCAAGGTGCTTCACAGGAGCGATTATCAAACAAAATTCGACACTGAGCCACATAAGGAGACATTAGGACAGGTGACCAAAAGCTTGGTCAAAGAGGTAGGTTTTAAGGAGCCTAAAGGAGGAGAGAGGGGTGGAGAGGTTTAGGGTGAGAATTCCAGAGCTCAGGGCTCAGGCAGTTGAAGGGGCGGCCGCCAATGGCGGAGCGATGGAAATCGGGGGATGCTCAAGAGGTCAGAACTGGAGGAACGCAGAGAGTTGCAGGAGGTTACAGAGATGGGGAGGGGCGAGGGCCATGGAGGGATTGGAAAACAAGGATGAGAATTTTAAAATTCGAGGCTCCACGTAACGGAAGTCCCTCACCCCTGGTAAATCTCCTCTGCACCCTCTCCCAGGCCTTAACACCCTTCCTAAAGAATGATCCTTCACGGCTCATCTTGTACCTCATCTCCATTTACATGCCTTGGTTCCAGGAAGTTAAATACCCTTGCCTAACAGAAACCTATTAATTTTAGTCTTGAAAGCTCCAATTGACCCCCAGCACGCATCCAGAGTGTGTCCCGGAAAATCTGCGGGGGGTTTTTGGCTCATTTTGTTAACACGCAAGGACGGCCTATTTGTTGATATCCTTGTACACAGAGGTGGCCATTTTGTTGATAAATGTGTGCACCAAGGCAGCCATTTTGTTGATACCAGTGTACAGTGGCGGCCATTTTGTTGACACCCTTGCACACACAGGCGGCCATTTTGTTGATAAATGTGCGCACCGAGGCGGCCATGTTGTTGATACCTGTGCACAGAGGAGGCCATCTTGTTGATGCCGTGTACGCGCAGGCGGCCATTTTGTTGACACCCGTGAATACAGGCAGCCATTTTGTTGACACCCGTGAACACAGAGGAGGCGGCCATTTTAAAGCGTAGCCGAGCCCTCCAATCAATGCAGAAGAGTTTTACTGGGCTCGGTAGGTCTCATTCCTCTTCAAAAGACCTCGGCCCCACTTCAGAAAAGGACATTTGCCTTTCACGATGTCAGGAACTTCCCCAAAGCGCTTCCCGTGCCAGCGAAGATGGTCTCGAAGCGCCAGTCACCGCTGCAACGCAGTGGAGCGCGGCAGCCGATTGGTGCACAAGATCCCGCAAACAGCGGCGAGACGAGCGGCTCCACTCCACCCCACCCCTCCCAGATAAATCGATCGACGACACAACAGTGGCCATTGGACAATAATCTCCAGCGAAGACGGAGCAAAATGCAGTCAACACAATTTAATAAGTCGTACAAAAACCACCCCCCCCCCCCATACACATACAAACCCGCTTCTCCCCCTCCCCCTTCACAATCGGGTAACGGGGCGCGGGCGAGAATGACCCAAAGCCCAGCGTGCCCTCCTGCCCGACATTTAGATCCCTTCCTACCCTATCCTGCCCCCCCCCACCCCCCCTTAAACCACGTCAAAGTTCAGCAGCAAATAGGCCTGGGGTCGAGGGTTGACGGCCTTTGACTGCTCGACCCCATCGATCACACACAAACACTGGCGTAAACGGAGACACACAGGAGTCCGTGGGGTGGCCGCCTCAGAGGCCGATGGTGTAGGACCTGCCGGTGGGGTTGTGGATGGCGGAACATGCCGGAGCAGTCACGGCCCACTCGTACCACACCTTCTTGGGGTTGGTGCACCTCCAGAACCGCACGCACACCGTCTCCCCCGCCTTCACACCGATTGGTTGCTGTGGGGGGGGGGGGGGGGGGGGGCAAGAAAACAGACAAAAACAGAGCGAATCATTAGACAACGTAGTCTACTCTTAAACTGCGTTGTCCCCTGAAACCTGGGAGTGTTTGATGGGACAGTGTAGAGGGAGCTTTACTCTGTATCTAACCCGTGCTGTACCTGCCCTGGGAGTGTTTGATGGGACAGTGTAGAGGGAGCTTTACTCTGTATCTAACCCGTGCTGTACCTGCCCTGGGAGTGTTTGATGGGACAGTGTAGAGGGAGCTTCCTCTGTATCTAACCCGTGCTGTACCTGGCCTGGGAGTGTTTGATGGGGACAGTGTAGAGGGAGCTTTACTCTGTATCTAACCCGTCCTGTACCTGCCCTGGGAGTGTTTGATGGGACAGTGTAGAGGGAGCTTTACTCTGTATCTAACCCGTGCTGTACCTGCCCTGGGAGTGTTTGATGGGACAGTGTAGAGGGAGCTTTACTCTGTATCTAACCCGTGCTGCACCTGCCCTGGGAGTGTTTGATGGGACAGTGTAGAGGGAGCTTTACTCTGTATCTATCCCGTGCTGTACCTGCCCTGGGAGTGTTTGATGGGACAGTGTAGAGGGAGCTTTACTCTGTATCTAACCCGTGCTGTACCTGCCCTGGGAGTGTTTGATGGGACAGTGTAGAGGGAGCTTTACTCTGTATCTATCCCGTGCTGTACCTGCCCTGGGAGTGTTTGATGGGACAGTGTAGAGGGAGCTTTACTCTGTATCTATCCCGTGCTGTACCTGCCCTGGGAGTGTTTGATGGGACAGTGTAGAGGGAGCTTTACTCTGTATCTAACCCGTGCTGTACCTGCCCTGGGAGTGTTTGATGGGACAGTGTAGAGGGAGCTTTACTCTGTATCTAACCCGTGCTGTACCTGCCCTGGGAGTGTTTGATGGGACAGTGTAGAGGGAGCTTTACTCTGTATCTAACCCGTGCTGTACCTGCCCTGGGAGTGTTTGATGGGACAGTGTAGAGGGAGCTTTCCTCTGTATCTAACCCGTGCTGTACCTGCCCTGGGAGTGTTTGATGGGGACAGTGTAGAGGGAGCTTTACTCTGTATCTAACCCGTCCTGTACCTGCCCTGGGAGTGTTTGATGGGACAGTGTAGAGGGAGCTTTACTCTGTATCTAACCCGTGCTGTACCTGCCCTGGGAGTGTTTGATGGGACAGTGTAGAGGGAGCTTTACTCTGTATCTAACCCGTGCTGTACCTGCCCTGGGAGTGTTTGATGGGACAGTGTAGAGGGAGCTTTACTCAGTATCTAACCCGTGCTGTACCTGCCCTGGGTGTGTTTGATGGGACAGTGTAGAGGGAGCTTTACTCTGTATCTATCCCGTACTGTACCTGCCCTGGGAGTGTTTGATGGGACAGTGTAGAGGGAGCTTTACTCTGTATCTAACCCGTGCTGTACCTGCCCTGGGAGTGTTTGATGGGACAGTGTAGAGGGAGCTTTACTCTGTGTCTAACCCGTGCTGTACCTGCCCTGGGAGTGTTTGATGGGACAGTGTAGAGGGAGCTTTACTCTGTGTCTAACCCGTGCTGTACCTGCCCTGGGAGTGTTTGATGGGACAGTGTAGAGGGAGCTTTACTCTGTATCTAACCGCGTGCTGTACCTGCCCTGGGAGTGTTTGATGGGACAGTGTAGAGGGAGCTTTACTCTGTATCTAACCCCTGCTGTACCTGCCCTGGGAGTGTTTGATGGGACAGTGTAGAGGGAGCTTTACTCTATCTAACCCGTGCTGTACCTGCCCTGGGAGTGTTTGATGGGACAGTGTAGAGGGAGCTTTACTCTGTATCTAACCCGTGCTGCAGCTGCCCTGGGAGTGTTTGATGGGACAGTGTAGAGGGAGCTTTACTCTGTATCTAACCCGTGCTGTAGCTGCCCTGGGAGTGTTTGATGGGACAGTGTAGAGGGAGCTTTACTCTGTATCTAACCCGTGCTGTACCTGCCCTGGGAGTGTTTGATGGGACAGTGTAGAGGGAGCTTTACTCTGTATCTAACCCGTGCTGTACCTGCCCTGGGAGTGTTTGATGGGACAGTGTTGAGGGAGCTTTACTCTAACTAACCCGTGCTGTACCTGCCCTGGGAGTGTTTGATGGGACAGTGTAGAGGGAGCTTTACTCTGTATCTAACCCGTGCTGTAGCTGCCCTGGGAGTGTTTGATGGGACAGTGTAGAGGGAGCTTTACTCTGTATCTAACCGCGTGCTGTACCTGCCCTGGGAGTGTTTGATGGGACAGTGTAGAGGGAGCTTTACTCTGTATCTAACCCGTGCTGTACCTGCCCTGGGAGTGTTTGATGGGACAGTGTAGAGGGAGCTTTACTCTGTATCTAACCCGTGCTGCACCTGCCCTGGGAGTGTTTGATGGGACAGTGTAGAGGGAGCTTTACTCAGTATCTAACCCGTGCTGTACCTGCCCTGGGAGTGTTTGATGGGACAGTGTAGAGGGAGCTTTACTCAGTATCTAACCCGTGCTGTACCTGCCCTGGGAGTGTTTGATGGGACAGTGTAGAGGGAGCTTTACTCAGTATCTAACCCGTGCTGCACCTGCCCTGGGAGTGTTTGATGGGACAGTGCAGAGGGAGCTTTACTCTGTATCTAACCGCGTGCTGTACCTGCCCTGGGAGTGTTTGATGGGACAGTGTAGAGGGAGCTTTACTCTGTATCTAACCCGTGCTGTACCTGCCCTGGGAGTGTTTGATGGGACAGTGTAGAGGGAGCTTTACTCTGTATCTAACCTGTGCTGCACCTGCCCTGGGAGTGTTTGATGGGACAGTGTAGAGGGAGCTTTACTCTGTATCTAACCCGTGCTGTAGCTGCCCTGGGAGTGTTTGATGGGACAGTGTAGAGGGAGCTTTACTCTGTATCTAACCCGTGCTGCACCTGCCCTGGGAGTGTTTGATGGGACAGTGTAGAGGGAGCTTTACTCTGTATCTAACCTGTGCTGCACCTGCCCTGGGAGTGTTTGATGGGACAGTGTAGAGGGAGCTTTACTCTATCTAACCCGTGCTGTACCTGCCCTGGGAGTGTTTGATGGGACAGTGTAGAGGGAGCTTTACTCTGTATCTAACCCGTGCTGTAGCTGCCCTGGGAGTGTTTGATGGGACAGTGTAGAGGGAGCTTTACTCTGTATCTAACCCGTGCTGTAGCTGCCCTGGGAGTGTTTGATGGGATAGTGTAGAGGGAGCTTTACTCTGTATCTAACCCGTGCTGTACCTGCCCTGGGAGTGTTTGATGGGACAGTGTTGAGGGAGCTTTACTCTAACTAACCCGTGCTGTACCTGCCCTGGGAGTGTTTGATGGGACAGTGTAGAGGGAGCTTTACTCTGTATCTAACCCGTGCTGTACCTGCCCTGGGAGTGTTTGATGGGACAGTGTAGAGGGAGCTTTACTCTGTATCTAACCGCGTGCTGTACCTGCCCTGGGAGTGTTTGATGGGACAGTGTAGAGGGAGCTTTACTCTGTATCTAACCCGTGCTGTACCTGCCCTGGGAGTGTTTGATGGGACAGTGTAGAGGGAGCTTTACTCTGTATCTAACCCGTGCTGTACCTGCCCTGGGAGTGTTTGATGGGACAGTGTAGAGGGAGCTTTACTCTGTATCTAACCCGTGCTGTACCTGCCCTGGGAGTGTTTGATGGGACAGTGCAGAGGGAGCTTCACTCTGTATCTAACCCGTGCTGTACCTGCCCTGGGAGTGTTTGATGGGACAGTGCAGAGGGAGCTTTACTCTGTATCTAACCTGTGCTGTACCTGCCCTGGGAGTGTTTGATGGGACAGTGTAGAGGGAGCTTTACTCTGTATCTAACCCGTGCTGTACCTGCCCTGGGAGTGTTTGATGGGACAGTGTAGAGGGAGCTTTACTCTGTATCTAACTCGTGCTGTACCTGCCCTGGGAGTGTTTGATGGGACAGTGTACAGGGAGCTTTACTCTGTATCTAACCCGTGCTGTACCTGCCCTGGGAGTGTTTGATGGGACAGTGTAGGGGGAGCTTTACTCTGTATCTAACCCGTGCTGTACCTGCCCTGGGAGTGTTTGATGGGACAGTGTAGAGGGAGCTTTACTCTGCATCTAACCCGTGCTGTATCTGCCCTGGGAGTGTTTGATGGCACAGTGTAGGGGGAGCTTTACTCTGTATCTAACCCGTGCTGTACCTGCCCTGGGAATGTTTGATGGGACAGTGTAGAGGCAGCTTTACTCTGTATCTAACCCCGTGCTGTACCTGCCCTGGGAGTGTTTGATGGGACAGTGCAGAGGGAGCTTTACTCTGTATCTAACCCATGCTGTACCTGCCCTGGGAGTGTTTGATGGGACAGTGTAGAGGGAGCTTTACTCTGTATCTAACCCCATGCTGGACCTGCCCTGGGAGTGTTTGATGGGACAGTGTAGAGGGAGCTTTACTCTGTATCTAACCCGTGCTGTACCTGCCCTGGGAGTGTTTGATGGGACAGTGTAGGGGGAGCTTTACTCTGTATCTAACCCGTGCTGTACCTGCCCTGGGAGTGTTTGATGGGACAGTGAAGAGTCAGCTTTACTCTGTATCTAACCCGTGCTGTACCTGCCCTGGGAGTGTTTGATGGGACAGTGTAGAGGGAGCTTTACTCTGTATCTAACCCGTGCTGTACCTGCCCTGGGAGTGTCTGATGGGACAGTGTAGAGGGAGCTTTACTCTGTATCTAACCCGTGCTGTCCCTGCCCTGGGAGTGTTTGATGGGACAGTGCAGAGGGAGCTTTACTCTGTATCTAACCTGTGCTGTACCTGCCCTGGGAGTGTTTGATGGGACAGTGTAGAGGGAGCTTTACTCTGTATCTAACCCGTGCTGTTCCTGCCCTGGGAGTGTTTGATGGGACAGTGTAGAGGCAGCTTTACTCTGTATCTAACCCGTGCTGTACCTGCCCTGGGAGTGTTTGATGGGACAGTGTAGAGGGAGCTTTACTCTGTATCTAACCCGTGCTGTACCTGCCCTGGGAGTGTTTGATGGGACAGTGTAGAGGGAGCTTTACTCTGTATCTAACCGCGTGCTGTACCTGCCCTGGGAGTGTTTGATGGGACAGTGTAGAGGGAGCTTTACTCTGTATCTAACCCGTGCTGTACCTGCCCTGGGAGTGTTTGATGGGACAGTGTAGAGGGAGCTTTACTCTGTATCTAACCTGTGCTGCACCTGCCCTGGGAGTGTTTGATGGGATAGTGTAGAGGGAGCTTTACTCTGTATCTAACCCGTGCTGTACCTGCCCTGGGAGTGTTTGATGGGACAGTGTAGAGGGAGCTTTACTCAGTATCTAACCCGTGCTGTACCTGCCCTGGGAGTGTTTGATGGGACAGTGTAGAGGGAGCTTTACTCTGTATCTAACCCGTGCTGTACCTGCCCTGGGAGTGTTTGATGGGACAGTCTAGAGGGAGCTTTACTCTATCTAACCCGTGCTGTACCTGCCCTGGGAGTGTTTGATGGGACAGTGTAGAGGGAGCTTTACTCTGTATCTAACCCGTGCTGTAGCTGCCCTGGGAGTGTTTGATGGGACAGTGTAGAGGGAGCTTTACTCTGTATCTAACCCGTGCTGTAGCTGCCCTGGGAGTGTTTGATGGGATAGTGTAGAGGGAGCTTTACTCTGTATCTAACCCGTGCTGTACCTGCCCTGGGAGTGTTTGATGGGACAGTGTAGAGGGAGCTTTACTCTGTATCTAACCCGTGCTGTACCTGCCCTGGGAGTGTTTGATGGGACAGTGTTGAGGGAGCTTTACTCTAACTAACCCGTGCTGTACCTGCCCTGGGAGTGTTTGATGGGACAGTGTAGAGGGAGCTTTACTCTGTATCTAACCCGTGCTGTAGCTGCCCTGGGAGTGTTTGATGGGACAGTGTAGAGGGAGCTTTACTCTGTATCTAACCGCATGCTGTACCTGCCCTGGGAGTGTTTGATGGGACAGTGTAGAGGGAGCTTTACTCTGTATCTAACCCGTGCTGTACCTGCCCTGGGAGTGTTTGATGGGACAGTGTAGAGGGAGCTTTACTCTGTATCTAACCTGTGCTGCACCTGCCCTGGGAGTGTTTGATGGGACAGTGTAGAGGGAGCTTTACTCTATCTAACCCGTGCTGTACCTGCCCTGGGAGTGTTTGATGGGACAGTGTAGAGGGAGCTTTACTCTGTATCTAACCCGTGCTGTAGCTGCCCTGGGAGTGTTTGATGGGACAGTGTAGAGGGAGCTTTACTCTGTATCTAACCCGTGCTGTAGCTGCCCTGGGAGTGTTTGATGGGATAGTGTAGAGGGAGCTTTACTCTGTATCTAACCCGTGCTGTACCTGCCCTGGGAGTGTTTGATGGGACAGTGTTGAGGGAGCTTTACTCTAACTAACCCGTGCTGTACCTGCCCTGGGAGTGTTTGATGGGACAGTGTAGAGGGAGCTTTACTCTGTATCTAACCCGTGCTGTACCTGCCCTGGGAGTGTTTGATGGGACAGTGTAGAGGGAGCTTTACTCTGTATCTAACCGCGTGCTGTACCTGCCCTGGGAGTGTTTGATGGGACAGTGTAGAGGGAGCTTTACTCTGTATCTAACCCGTGCTGTACCTGCCCTGGGAGTGTTTGATGGGACAGTGTAGAGGGAGCTTTACTCTGTATCTAACCCGTGCTGTACCTGCCCTGGGAGTGTTTGATGGGACAGTGTAGAGGGAGCTTTACTCTGTATCTAACCCGTGCTGTACCTGCCCTGGGAGTGTTTGATGGGACAGTGCAGAGGGAGCTTCACTCTGTATCTAACCCGTGCTGTACCTGCCCTGGGAGTGTTTGATGGGACAGTGCAGAGGGAGCTTTACTCTGTATCTAACCTGTGCTGTACCTGCCCTGGGAGTGTTTGATGGGACAGTGTAGAGGGAGCTTTACTCTGTATCTAACCCGTGCTGTACCTGCCCTGGGAGTGTTTGATGGGACAGTGTAGAGGGAGCTTTACTCTGTATCTAACTCGTGCTGTACCTGCCCTGGGAGTGTTTGATGGGACAGTGTACAGGGAGCTTTACTCTGTATCTAACCCGTGCTGTACCTGCCCTGGGAGTGTTTGATGGGACAGTGTAGGGGGAGCTTTACTCTGTATCTAACCCGTGCTGTACCTGCCCTGGGAGTGTTTGATGGGACAGTGTAGAGGGAGCTTTACTCTGCATCTAACCCGTGCTGTATCTGCCCTGGGAGTGTTTGATGGCACAGTGTAGGGGGAGCTTTACTCTGTATCTAACCCGTGCTGTACCTGCCCTGGGAATGTTTGATGGGACAGTGTAGAGGCAGCTTTACTCTGTATCTAACCCCGTGCTGTACCTGCCCTGGGAGTGTTTGATGGGACAGTGCAGAGGGAGCTTTACTCTGTATCTAACCCATGCTGTACCTGCCCTGGGAGTGTTTGATGGGACAGTGTAGAGGGAGCTTTACTCTGTATCTAACCCCATGCTGGACCTGCCCTGGGAGTGTTTGATGGGACAGTGTAGAGGGAGCTTTACTCTGTATCTAACCCGTGCTGTACCTGCCCTGGGAGTGTTTGATGGGACAGTGTAGGGGGAGCTTTACTCTGTATCTAACCCGTGCTGTACCTGCCCTGGGAGTGTTTGATGGGACAGTGAAGAGTCAGCTTTACTCTGTATCTAACCCGTGCTGTACCTGCCCTGGGGGTGTTTGATGGGACAGTGTAGGGGGAGCTTCACTCTGTATCTAACCCGTGCTGTACCTGCCCTGGGAGTGTTTGATGGGACAGTGTAGAGGGAGCTTTACTCTGTATCTAACCCGTGCTGTACCTGCCCTGGGAGTGTTTGATGGGACAGTGTAGAGGGAGCTTTACTCTGTATCTAACCCATGCTGTACCTGCCCTGGGAGTGTTTGATGGGACAGTGTAGAGGGAGCTTTACTCTGTATCTAACCCGTGCTGTACCTGCCCTGGGAGTGTTTGATGGGACAGTGTAGAGGGAGCTTTACTCTGTATCTAACCCGTGCTGTACCTGCCCTGAGAGTGTCTGATGGGACAGTGTAGAGGGAGCTTTACTCTGTATCTAACCCGTGCTGTCCCTGCCCTGGGAGTGTTTGATGGGACAGTGCAGAGGGAGCTTTACTCTGTATCTAACCTGTGCTGTACCTGCCCTGGGAGTGTTTGATGGGACAGTGTAGAGGGAGCTTTACTCTGTATCTAACCCGTGCTGTTCCTGCCCTGGGAGTGTTTGATGGGACAGTGTAGAGGCAGCTTTACTCTGTATCTAACCCGTGCTGTACCTGCCCTGGGAGTGTTTGATGGGACAGTGTAGAGGGAGCTTTACTCTGTATCTAACCCGTGCTGTACCTGCCCTGGGAGTGTTTGATGGGACAGTGTAGAGGGAGCTTTACTCTGTATCTAACCCGTGCTGTACCTGCCCTGGGAGTGTTTGATGGGACAGTGTAGAGGGAGCTTTACTCTGTATCTAACCCGTGCTGTACCTGCCCTTGGAGTGTTTGATGGGACAGTGTAGAGGGAGCTTTACTCTGTATCTAACCCGTGCTGTACCTGCCCTGGGAGTGTTTGATGGGACAGTGTAGAGGGAGCTTTACTCTGTATCTAACCTGTGCTGTACCTGCCCTGGGAGTGTTTGATGGGACAGTGTAGAGGGAGCTTTACTCTGTATCTAACCCGTGCTGTACCTGCCCTGGGAGTGTTTGATGGGACAGTGTAGAGGGAGCTTTACTCTGTATCTAACTCGTGCTGTACCTGCCCTGGGAGTGTTTGATGGGACAGTGTAGAGGGAGCTATACTCTGTATCTAACCCGTGCTGTACCTGCCCTGGGAGTGTTTGATGGGACAGTGTAGAGGGAGCTTTACTCTGTATCTAACCCGTGCTGTACCTGCCCTGGGAGTGTTTGATGGGACAGTGTAGAGGGAGCTTTACTCTGTATCTAACCTGTGCTGTACCTGCCCTGGGAGTGTTTGATGGGACAGTGTAGAGGGAGCTTTACTCTGTATCTAACCCGTGCTGTACCTGCCCTGGGAGTGTTTGATGGGACAGTGTAGAGGGAGCTTTACTCTGTATCTAACTCGTGCTGTACCTGCCCTGGGAGTGTTTGATGAGACAGTGTAGAGGGAGCTATACTCTGTATCTAACCCGTGCTGTACCTGCCCTGGGAGTGTTTGATGGGACAGTGTAGAGGGAGCTTTACTCTGTATCTAACCCGTGCTGTACCTGCCCTGGGAGTGTTTGATGGGACAGTGTAGAGGCAGCTTTACTCTGTATCTAACCCGTGCTGTACCTGCCCTGGGAGTGTTTGATGGGACAGTGTAGAGGGAGCTTTACTCTGTATCTAACCCGTGCTGTATCTGCCCTGGGAGTGTTTGATGGGACAGTGTAGGGGGAGCTTTACTCTGTATCTAACCCGTGCTGTACCTGCCCTGGGAATGTTTGATGGGACAGTGTAGAGGCAGCTTTACTCTGTATCTAACCCCGTGCTGTACCTGCCCTGGGAGTGTTTGATGGGACAGTGTAGAGGGAGCTTTACTCTGTATCTAACCCATGCTGTACCTGCCCTGGGAGTGTTTGATGGGACAGTGTAGAGGGAGCTTTACTCTGTATCTAACCCGTGCTGTACCTGCACTGGGAGTGTTTGATGGGACAGTGTAGAGGGAGCTTTACTCTGTATCTAACCCGTGCTGTACCTGCCCTGGGAGTGTTTGATGGGACAGTGTAGAGGGAGCTTTACTCTGTATCTAACCCGTGCTGTACCTGCCCTGGGAGTGTTTGATGGGACAGTGTAGGGGGAGCTTCACTCTGTATCTAACCCGTGCTGTACCTGCCCTGGGAGTGTTTGATGGGACAGTGTAGAGGCAGCTATACTCTGTATCTAACCCTGTGCTGCACCTGCCCTGGGAGTGTTTGATGGGACAGTGTAGAGGCAGCTTTACTCTGTATCTAACCCGTGCTGTACCTGCCCTGGGAGTGTTTGATGGGACAGTGTAGAGGCAGCTTTACTCTGTATCTAACCCGTGCTGTACCTGCCCTGGGAGTGTTTGATGGGACAGTGTAGAGGGAGCTTTACTCTGTATCTAACCCGTGCTGTACCTGCCCTGGGAGTGTTTGATGGGACAGTGTAGAGGGAGCTTTACTCTGTATCTAACCCGTGCTGTACCTGCCCTGGGAGTGTTTGATGGGACAGTGTAGAGGGAGCTTTACTCTGTATCTAACCCGTGCTGTACCTGCCCTGGGCGTGTTTGATGGGGACAGTGTAGAGGGAGCTTTACTCTGTATCTAACCCATGCTGTACCTGCCCTGGGAGTGTTTGATGGGGACAGTGTAGAGGGAGCTTTACTCTGTATCTAACCCGTGCTGTACCTGCCCTGGGAGTGTTTGATGGGACAGTGTAGAGGGAGCTATACTCTGTATCTAACCCCGTGCTGTACCTGCCCTGGGAGTGTTTGATGGGACAGTGTAGAGGGAGCTATACTCTGTATCTAACCTGGATTCAATGGCGAGACAGACAATTGATCAGTAAAGGATTGAGCAACAAACGAGAGCAAACTCACCTTGAGAGGGAACAGGATGGGGAACCAGGAGTACATGCCCCGGGAGTGGGTCTCTGGGAGGATACCTGCGAGGACAGAAAGATCATCAAGACGTCAAACATCAGGGTAATGCAGAACCAATAATCCTGGTCCACTTTCATGAGATACGGTGGGAGTGAATGGGAAGGGGTTGTGTTCATTGGGATTGTGTACAGTGGGAGTGAATGGGAAGGGGTTGGGTCCATTGGGATTGTGTACAGTGGGAGTGAATGGGAAGGGGTTGGGTCCATTGGGATTGTGTACAATGGGAGTGAATGGGAAGGGGTTTGGTCCATTGGGATTGTGTACAGTGGGAGTGAATGGGAAGGGGTTGGGTCCATTGGGATTGTGTACAGTGGGAGTGAATGGGAAGGGGTTGGGTCCATTGGGATTGTGTACAGTGGGAGTGAATGGGAAGGGGTTGGGTCCAGTGGGATTGTGTACAGTGGGAGTGAATGGGAAGGGGTTGGGTCCATTGGGATTGTGTACAGTGGGAGTGAATGGGAAGGGGTTGGGTCCCTTGGGATTGTGTACAGTGGGAGTGAATGGGAAGGGGTTGGGTCCATTGGGATTGTGTACAGTGGGAGTGAATGGGAAGGGGTTGGGTCCATTGGGATTGTGTACAGTGGGAATGAATGGGAAGGGGTTGGGTCCATTGGGATTGTGTACAGTGGGAGTGAATGGGAAGGGGTTGGGTCCATTGGGATTGTGTACAGTGGGAGTGAATGGGAAGGGGTTGGGTCCCTTGGGATTGTGTACAGTGGGAGTGAATGGGAAGAGGATAGGTCCATTGGGATTGTGTACAGTGGGAGTGAATGGGAAGGGGTTGGGTCCGTTGGGATTGGGAGAGAACGGAAGGGGCTGGGTCATTACAACAGTGACTCTACACTTCTAAAGCGCTTCATCGGGTGTGGAACGCTTCGGGATGTGGTACGAGTCCAAGTTCTTTGCGGAACAGTCCAGTACTTACTCAGAGTCACGTCTTTGTAGAGGATTGTTTCGAAGTAGCCGGCAAATCCGTGCAGGACTGTGTTGAGCTTGACCTCAAAGTCCAGAGACTTGTAGCGGTTGTTGTTAGACGGACCTGAAGGTAGCAGGACAGGTAGATAAGGTAGTTAAGGCGGCATACGGGATACTTGTATTCTAAGCCTTGGCTAATAAAGGCAAGAGCAGGGAGGGGGGGTTATGTTTGAATTGTACAAAACACCAATTAGGCCACAGCTAGAATACTGCGTACAGTTCTGCTCACAAGGATGTGATTGCACTAGAGAGGGTACAGAGGAGATTTACGAGGATGTTGCCTGGGCTGGGGAATTTTAGCTGTGAGGAAAGATTGGACAGGCTGGGGTTGTTTTCTTTGGAACAGAGGAGGCTGACGTTGGAAAGTGTGAGGTTATGCACTTTGGCAGAAAAAAATCAAAGAGCAAGTTATTATCTAAATGGAGAGAAACTGCAAAGTGCTGCAGTACAAAGGGATCTGGGGGTCCTGGTGCATTAAACACAGAAGGTTAGTATGCAGGTGCAGCAGGTGATCAGGAAGGTCAATGGAATCTTGGCTTTTATTGCAAGGGGGATGGAGTATAAAAACAGGGAAATCTTGCTGCAGTTATACAGGGTATTGGTGAGGCCACACCTGGAATACTGCGTGCAGTTTTGGTTTCCATATTAAGAAAAGATATACTTGCTCTCGAGGCGGTTCAGAGAAGGTTCACTCGGTTGATTCCGGAGATGAGGGGGTTGACGTATGAGGAGAGGTTGAGTAGGTTGGGACTCTACTCATTGGAGTTCAGAAGAATGAGAGGCGATCTTATCGAAACATATAAGATTGTGAGGGGGCTTGATCGGGTGGATGCGGTGAGGATGTTTCCACTGATGGGTGAGACTAGAACTAGGGGGCATAATCTTAGAATAAGGGGCTGCCCTTCCAAAACTGAGATGAGGAGAAACTTCTTCACTCAGAGGGTAGTAAATCTATGGAATTTGCTACCCCAGAGAGCTGTGGAAGCTGCAACATTAAATAAATTAAAAATGGAGATAGACAGTTTCCTCGCAGATAAGGGAATTAGGGGTTACGGGGAGAGGGCGGGGAAGTGGGCGTGAGTCTAGATTCGGATCAGCCATGATCCTATTGAATGGCGGAGCAGGCCCGAGGGGCCGTTTGGCCTACTCCTGCTCCTACAGCTTATGTTCTTATGAGACTTGATTGAGGTGTATAAAATAATGAGGGGGCCTAGGATAGGAAGAAGCTATTTCCCTTAGCGGAGAGGTCAATAACCAGGGGGCGATAGATTTAAAGTAATTGGTAGAAGGTTTAGAGGGGATTTGAGGAGAAATATTTTCACCCAGAGGGCGGTGGGGGTCTGGAACTCGCTGCCTGAAAGGGTGGTAGAGGCAGAAACCCTCATCACATTTAATACGTACTTGGATGTGCACTTTAAGTGCCGTAACCTACAGGGCTACGGACCAAGAGCTGAAAACATAGAAGATCGGAGCAGAAGTCGGCCATTCGGCCCCTCGAGCCTGCTCCGCCATTCAATGAGATCATGGCTGATCATCCAAATTCAGTACCCTGTCCCTGCCTTCTCCCCATATCCCTTGATCCCTTTAGCCATAAGAAATATATCTAACTCCTTCTTGAATATATTTAATGAATTGGCCTCCACTGCCTTGTGTGGTAGAGAATTCCACAGGTTCACCACTCTCTGGGTGAAGAAATTCCTCCTCATCTCAGTCCTAAATGACTTACCCCTTATCCTTAGACTGTGACCCCTGGTTCTGGACTCCCCGACCATCGGGAACATCCTTCCTGCATCTAGTCTGTCCAGTCCCGTTAGAATTTTATAAGTTTCGATGAGGGGAAAGTGGGGGTTAGGCTGGAGAGCTATTTTTCGGCCGGCACGGACACGATGGGCCGAATGGGATGATTCTATGCCGTAAATTTCTAGGATTCTATGACAGCCCTCTGGGGCAGAGAATTCCAAAGACCACAGCCCTTTGGAGTAGAGGCGGAGAGTGAGCGAGCGAGCCAGCCAGACAGACACAGGGCGAGACAGACATGCATCTGCCCAGTATAATGTGGATAAATGCGAGGATAAATGGTGGCAAAAACAGGAAGGCAGATTATTATCTGAACGGCAATAGATTGGGAAAAGAGGAAGTGTAATGAGACCTGGGTGTCCTTGTGCACCAGTCGCTGAAGGTAAGCATGCAGGTGCAGCAGGCAGTTAAGAAGGCAAATGGTATGTTGGCCTCCGTAGCGAGAGGATTCGAGTACAGGAACAAGGATGTCTTGCTGCAGTTGTACAGGGCCTTGGTGAGACCACACCTTGAGTATTGTGTGCAGTTTTGGTCGCCTTATCTGAGGAAGGATGTTCTTGCCATGGAGGGAGTGCAGCGAAGATTCACCAGACTGATACCTGGGATGGCAGGAATGACGTATGAGGAGAGATTGGGTCGATTGGGCTTATACTCGCTGGAGTTTAGAAGAATGAGAGGGGATCTCATTGAAACTTATAAAATTCTAACAGGACTAGACAGACTAGATGCTGGAAGGATGTTCCCGATGGTCGGGGAGTCCAGAACCAGGGGTCACAGTCTAAGGATAAGGGGTAAGCCATTTAGGACAGAGATGAGGAGGAATTTCTTCACCCAGAGTGTGGTGAACCTTTGGAATTCTCTACCACAGAAGGCAGTAGAGGCCAATTCATTAAATATATTCAAGGAGTTAGATATATTTCTTGAGGCTAAATGGATCAAGGGATATGGGGAGAAGGCAGGGACAGGGCACTGAATTTGGATGATCAGCCATGATCTCATTGAATGGCGGAGCAGGCTCGAGGGGCCGAATGGCCTACTCCTGCTCCTATCTTCTATGTTTCTATGACCTGTCGGTTAGAAGAGAGGGGGAGAGGAATCTGACGGTGGAGAGATCAATTAAAATTCACGAGCAGGAGCGGACGGAACTCAGCCCCCGCCTTCCGTCAAACGCTCCCAAGTCTCCTTATTCAATCGGGTTTCTATCGCCCCCCGCCCCCATCGCCAACCTCCCTGCTCCGAGGCCATGACCCCCTTCTCCTACCTTCATTCGGGTGTATGAAAGTGAAACACGGCAGAGGGTCGGCGAGCTGGTGGAAGTTGTGAAGTCTAACCACGTACGGCATCTCGAACTGCGCCTGAAAGCGAGGGAAAAGTTCAGAATCGGAGAGGATTACAGGAAACTCTTTTTAAAAAAAAAAAAATCCGGCACCGACAGGGACCGCGTGGTGCGGTTGATCAAAAAGTCCGGATTACAGAGAGGTATACTTACCAAGGTACGAGAGTCCCGTACACGGCCACAGTTCCAGGAGTCCCTGTTGCACGGCCACGGGTGGCAGGAACCCCGGTTACACAGCCACTAATATATAGTAAAAACTTACCTGAACCTACTCCTGAATTATGCCAGTTAAGAGAGATTTACGGATATTTAGGTGCCGGTTATAGAGAGTTTCCTGTACATCGAATCTCACAGCACAGACACAGGACATTCAGCTTCATGTGGGTGTTTATGTTCCACACGAGGCTCCTCCCACCCCTCTTCATCGCACCCTATCGACATATCCTTCTACTCCTTTCTCCTTCTATATGTGTTTATCCAGCTTCCCCTGAAATGCATCGCCGCTATTCCCCTCAACCGCTCCGTGAGGCAGCGAGTTCCACATTCTCGCCACTCTCTGGGTAAAGAAGTTTCTCCTGAATTCCCCATTGGGTTTATTAGTGACTATCTGGGACACGGTGGCATAGTGGTTAGCACTGTTGCCTCACAGCGCCAGGGACCCGGGTTCAAATCCGGCCTCGGGTGACTGTCTGTGTGGAGTTTGCACATTCTCCCCGTGTTTGCGTGGGTTTCCTCCGGGTGCTCCGGTTTCCTCCCACAGTCCAAAGATGTGCGGGTTAGGTTGATTTGGCTATGATAAATTGACCCTTAGTGTTAGGCGGATTAAATGCATGGGGTTACGGGGATCGGGTGGGATATCATAGAGTTTTACAGCGCAGAAAGAGGCCCTTCGGCCCATCGTGTCTGCGCCGCCCATCCATCCCTGTCCAGTCTAATCCCATTTTCCAGCATTTGGTCCGTAGCCTTGTATGCTATGGCGTTTCAAGTGCTCATCCAAATGCTTCTTGAATGTTGTGAGGGTTCCTGCCTCTACCACCCTTTCAGGCATTGAATTCCACATTCCAACCACCCTCTGGGTGAAAAAGTTCCTCCTCAAATCCCCTCTAAATCTCCTGCCCCTTACCCTGAATCTATGCCCCCTTGTTATTGACCCCCCTACTAAGGGGAAAAGTTCCTCTTTGTCTACCCTATCTATGCCCCTCATCATTTTGTACACCTCAATCAGGTCCCCCCTCAGCCTCCTTTGCTCCAAGGAAAACAACCCCAGCCTGTCCAGCCTCTCTTCATAGCTGAGGCGCTCCATCCCAGGTAACATCCTGGTGAATCTCCTCTGCACCCTCTCCAAAGCAATCACATCCTTCCTATAGTGAGGCGACCAGAACTGCACACAGTACTCCAGCTGTGGCCTCACCAGCGTTTTGTACAGCTCCATCATAACCTCCCTGCTCTTATATTCTATGCCTCGGCTAATGAAGGCAAGTATCCCATATGCCTTTTTAACCACCTTATCGACCTGTTCCGCTGCCATTCAGGGATCTATGTACATGTACACCAAGGTCCCTCTGACCCTCTGTACTTCCTAGGGTCCTACCACTCATTGTGTATTCCCTTGCCTTATTTGTCCGTCCAAAATGCATCACCTCGCACTTTTCCGGGTTAAATTCCATTTGCCACTTTTCCGCCCATCTGACCAACCCGTTAATATCGTCCTGTAGCCTGAGGCTTTCCTCCTCGCAATTTACCACCCCACCAATTTTTGTGTCATCCGCGAACTTACTGATCATACCTTTTACATTCTCATCCAAATCATTAATGTAGATCACAAACAGCAAGGGACCCAGCACCGATCCCTGAGGTACCCCACTGGACACAGGCTTCCAGTCACAAAAGCAACCTTCGACCATCACCCTCTGCCTCCTGCCACTCAGCCAGTTTAGGATCCAACGCGCCAAGGCCCCCTGGATCCCATGTGTCGGTGCAGGCTCGATGGGCCAAAATGGCCTCTATCTGCACTGTGGGGATTCTGTGATTTATGGCCTCCTAGATTTGGTCTCCCCCACAAGGGCAAACATCTTCTCTACGTCTACCCTATCGAACCTTTTTGTAATTTTAAATACCTCTATCAGGTCACCCCTCAGTCAAGGGACAGAGAGACACCAGTCAGTGTACATATATCTCCCTGAGGGAGAGGGGACTGAGAGACGCCAGTCAGTGTACAGATATCTCCCTGAGGGAGAGGGACTGAGAGACGCCAGTCAGTGTACAGATATCTCCCTGAGGGAGAGGGACTGAGAGACACCAGTCAGTGTACAGATATCTCCCTGAGAGAGAGGGACTGAGAGACACCAGTCAGTGTACAGATATCTCCCTGAGAGAGAGGGACTGAGAGACACCAGTCAGTGTACAGATATCTCCCGGAGAGAGAGAGAGAGGGACTGAGAGACACCAGTCAGTGTACAGATATCTCCCTGAGGGAGAGGGGACTGAGAGACACAAGTCAGTGCACAGATATCTCCCTGAGAGAGGGACTGAGAGACACCAGTCAGTGTACAGATATCTCCCTGAGAGAGAGGGACTGAGAGACACCAGTCAGTGTACAGATATCTCCCTGAGAGAGAGGGACTGAGAGACACCAGTCAGTGTACAGATATCTCCCTGAGAGAGAGGGGACTGAGAGACACCAGTCAGTGTACAGAAATCTCCCTGAGAGAGAGGGACTGAGACACCAGTCAGTGTACAGATATCTCCCTGAGGGAGAGGGTCTGAGAGACACCAGTCAGTGTACAGAAATCTCCCTGAGAGAGAGGGACTGAGAGACACCAGTCAGTGTACAGATATCTCCCTGAGGGAGAGAGGACAGAGACACCAGTCAGTGTACAGATATCTCCCTGAGCGAGAGGGACTGAGAGACACCAGTCAGTGTACAGATATCTCCCTGAGGGAGAGGGGACTGAGAGACACCAGTCAGTGTACAGATATCTCCCTGAGAGAGGGGGACTGAGAGACACCAGTCAGTGTACAGATATCTCCCTGAGGGAGAGGGGACTGAGAGACACCAGTCAGTGTACAGATATCTCCCTGAGAGAGAGGGACTGAGAGACACCAGTCAGTGTACAGATATCTCCCTGAGAGACAGGGGACTGAGAGACACCAGTCAGTGTACAGATATCTCCCTGAGGGAGAGGGGACTGAGAGACACCAGTCAGTGTACAGATATCTCCCTGAAGGAGAGGGGACTGAGAGACACCAGTCAGTGTACAGATATCTCCCTGAGAGAGAGGGACTGAGAGACACCAGTCAGTGTACAGATATCTCCCTGAGGGAGAGGGACTGAGAGACACCAGTCAGTGTACAGATATCTCCCTGAGAGAGAGGGGACTGAGAGACACCAGTCAGTGTACAGATATCTCCCTGAGAGAGAGGGTCTGAGAGACACCAGTCAGTGTACAGATATCTCCCTGAGAGAGAGGGGACTGAGAGACACCAGTCAGTGTACAGATATCTCCCTGAGAGAGAGGGACTGAGAGACACCAGTCAGTGTACAGATATCTCCCTGAGAGAGAGGGGACTGAGAGACACCAGTCAGTGTACAGATATCTCCCTGAGAGAGAGGGACTGAGAGACACCAGTCAGTGTACAGATATCTCCCTGAGGGAGAGGGACTGAGAGACACCAGTCAGTGTACAGATATCTCCCTAAGAGGGAGGGACTGAGAGACACCAGTCAGTGTACAGATATCTCCCTGAGAGGGAGGGACTGAGAGACACCAGTCAGTGTACAGATATCTCCCTGAGGGAGAGGGACTGAGAGACACCAGTCAGTGTACAGATATCTCCCTGAGGGAGTGGGACTGAGAGACACCAGTCAGGTGTACAGAGATCTCCCTGAGGGAGAGGGACTGAGAGACACCAGTCAGTGTACAGATAGCTCCCTGAGGGAGAGGGACTGAGAGACACCAGTCAGTGTACAGATATCTCCCTAAGGGAGAGGGACTGAGAGACACCAGTCAGTGTACAGATATCTCCCTGAGGGAGAGGGACTGAGAGACACCAGTCAGTGTACAGATAGCTCCCTGAGGGAGAGGGATTGAGAGACACCAGTCAGTGTACAGATATCTCCCTGAGAGAGAGGGGACTGAGAGACACCAGTCAGTGTACAGATATCTCCCTGAGAGAGAGGGACTGAGAGACACCAGTCAGTGTACAGATATCTCCCTGAGGGAGAGGGACTGAGAGACACCAGTCAGTGTACAGATATCTCCCTGAGGGAGAGGGACTGAGAGACACCAGTCAGTGTACAGATATCTCCCTGAGGGAGAGGGACTGAGAGACACCAGTCAGTGTACAGATATCTCCCTGAGGGAGAGGGATTGAGAGACACCAGTCAGTGTACAGATATCTCCCTGAGAGAGAGGGGACTGAGAGACACCAGTCAGTGTACAGATATCTCCCTGAGAGAGAGGGACTGAGAGACACCAGTCAGTGTACAGATATCTCCCTGGGAGAGAGGGACTGAGAGACACCAGTCAGTGTACAGATATCTCCCTGAGGTAGAGGGACTGAGAGACACCAGTCAGTGTACAGATATCTCCCTGAGAGAGAGGGGACTGAGAGACACCAGTCAGTGTACAGATATCTCCCTGAGGGAGAGGGATTGAGAGACACCAGTCAGTGTACAGATATCTCCCTGAGGGAGAGGGACTGAGAGACACCAGTCAGTGTACAGATATCTCCCTGAGGGAGAGGGATTGAGAGACACCAGTCAGTGTACAGATATCTCCCTGAGGGAGAGGGATTGAGAGACACCAGTCAGTGTACAGATATCTCCCTGAGAGAGAGGGGACTGAGAGACACCAGTCAGTGTACAGATATCTCCCTGAGAGAGAGGGACTGAGAGACACCAGTCAGTGTACAGATATCTCCCTGAGAGAGAGGGACTGAGAGACACCAGTCAGTGTACAGATATCTCCCTGAGAGAGAGGGACTGAGAGACACCAGTCAGTGTACAGATATCTCCCTGAGAGAGAGGGGACTGAGAGACACCAGTCAGTGTACAGATATCTCTCTGAGAGAGAGGGGACTGAGAGACACCAGTCAGTGTACAGATATCTCCCTGAGAGAGAGGGGACTGAGAGACACCAGTCAGTGTACAGATATCTCCCTGAGGTAGAGGGACTGAGAGACACCAGTCAGTGTACAGATATCTCCCTGAGGGAGAGGGATTGAGAGACAGTCAGTGTACACACTTACCTCTGGGTCTCGATCTTTCTCCCGACATGCACGGACTTCGTTGTAGAGTTTCGATGAGGAGATGGGAGCGAGGAATGAGGTGTACTCGCACGGTATGCTCACTCCGTCATCTGCAGGTTTTAAAGAAAAGTACATTAACCTCCTCGATGTCCCAGTGTGGTTCAGAGTTCCACACACAGAGCAGGAAAGGTCCAGGACCAATTTGGCTCTCCCTCCCTCCTTCCTACCTTCCCGCTCGCTCTCTCCTTTCTGGCTTTCCGCCCGCTCCCCCACCTTCCTGCCCTCTCTCCCTCCACTCGCCCTTCCTCTTCCACCCTCTAGTGCGCCTCGCCCCCTCCGTCTCCACCTCTCCTACCCTCTCCCTCCCTCCATCCTCTCCCTCCCGCTCTCCCTCCCTCTCAAGTCCCCTTTCTCCGTCTCTCCTCCCCCTTTCTCTCTCTCCTTCCCCATTCACCCTCTCGCTCGCTCTCTCCTCCCCCTTTCTCTCTCTCCTTCCCCATTCACCCTCTCGCTCGCTCTCTCCTTCCCCCTCTTCCTCCCTCTCTCCTTCCCCCTCTTCCTCCCTCCCACTTTCCTCCCTCCTCACCTTTCAGAAACCTCTGTGCCCCGTCCAGGCACTCGGGGGACAGCTCGTTGTCTCCGAAGGACCCCAGCAGCTCACTGACGATGATGTCGGCTTGGACCGGTGCTTGCCAATCCCTCATGTCGCAGGAGACCACGGTCACCTGGTCCCCCCACTCCTCGTACTTCCAGTTCTGAAGCCTGTGCGAAAGGACACCAGTTACAGATCGCGCGCAATCAGGGGGTGCAGGAGGGTCCCACGGTCCTCGAGGCAGTGCAGAAGCTACAAAGTAGATTCCCTTCGTCGCTCCCTGCACGACTCTACCCACCCATTTAATCTCACACAGCCCATGTACTCTCTCCCCTATCACTGACTCTACCCACCCATTCAATCTCCTCCCACAGCCCATGTACACTCTCCCCCATCACTGACTCTACCCACCCATTTAATCTCCTCCCACAGCCCATGTACACTCTCTCCTATCATGGACTCCACCCACCCATTTAATCTCCTCCCACAGCCCAGGTACACTCTCCCCTATCACTGACTCTACCCACCCATTTAATCTCACACAGCCCAGGTACACTCTCCGCTATCACTGACTCTACCCACCCATTCAATCTCCTCCCACAGCCCATGTACACTCTCCCCCATCACTGACTCTACCCACCCATTTAATCTCCTCCCACAGCCCATGTACACTCTCTCCTATCATGGACTCTACCCACCCATTTAATCTCCTCCCACAGCCCATGTACACTCTCCCCTATCACTGACTCTACCCACCCATTTAATCTCCTCCCACAGCCCATGTACACTCCCCCTATCACTGACTCTACCCACCCATTTAATCTCCTCCCACAGCCCATGTACACTCTCCCCTATCACAGACTCTACCCACCCATTTAATCTCCTCCCACAGCCCATGGACACTCTACCCTATCACTGACTCTACCCACCCATTTAATCTCCTCCCACAGCCCATGTACACTCTCCCCCATCACAGACTCTACCCACCCATTCAATCTCCTCCCACAGCCCATGTACGCTCTCCCCCATCACTGACTCTACCCACCCATTTAATCTCCTCCCACAGCCCATGTACACTCTCCCCTATCACAGACTCTACCCACCCATTTAATCTCCTCCCACAGCCCATGTACACTCTCCCCTATCACAGACTCTACCCACCCATTTAATCTACTCCCACAGCCCATGTACACTCTCCCCTATCACGGACTCTACCCACCCATTTAATCTCCTCCCACAGCCCATGTACACTCTCCCCTATCACAGACTCTACCCACCCATTTAATCTCCTCCCACAGCCCATGTACACTCTCTCCTATCATGGACTCTACCCACCCATTTAATCTCCTCCCACAGCCCATGTACACTCTCCCCTATCACTGACTCTACCCACCCATTTAATCTCCTCCCACAGCCCATGTACACTCTCCCCGATCATGGACTCTACCCACCCATTTAATCTCCTCCCACAGCCCATGTACACTCTCCCCTATCACGGACTCTACCCACCCATTTAATCTCCTCCCACAGCCCATGTACACTCTCCCCTATCATGGACTCTACCCACCCATTTAATCTCCTCCCACAGCCCATGTACACTCTCCCCTATCACTGACTCTACCCACCCATTTAATCTCCTCCCACAGCCCATGTACACTCTCCCCTATCACTGACTCTACCCACCCATTTAATCTCCTCCCACAGCCCATGGACACTCTCCCCTATCACAGACTCTACCCACCCATTTAATCTCCTCCCACAGCCCATGGACACTCTCCCCTATCACTGGCTCTACCCACCCATTTAATCTCCTCCCACAGCCCATGTACACTCTCCCCTATCATGGACTCTACCCACCCATTTAATCTCACACAGCCCATGTACACTCTCCCCTATCACTGACTCTACCCACCCATTTAATCTCCTCCCACAGCCCATGAACACTCTCCCCTATCACGGACTCTACCCACCCATTTAATCTCCTCCCACAGCCCATGGACACTCTCCCCTATCACTGACTCTACCCACCCATTTAATCTCCTCCCACAGCACATGTACACTCTCCCCTATCACAGACTCTCCCCACCCATTTAATCTCACACAGCCCATGTACACTCTCCCCTATCATAGACTCTACCCACCCATTTAATCTCCTCCCACAGCTCATGGACACTCTCCCCTATCACAGACTCTACCCACCCATTTAATCTCCTCCCACAGCCCATGTACACTCTCCCCTATCACTGACTCTACCCACCCATTTAATCTCCTCCCACAGCCCATGTACACTCTCCCCTATCACTGACTCTACCCACCCATTTAATCTCCTCCCACAGCCCATGTACACTCTCCCCTATCACGGACTCTACCCACCCATTTAATCTCCTCCCACAGCCCATGGACACTCTCCCCTATCACTGACTCTACCCACCCATTTAATCTCCTCCCACAGCCCATGTACACTCTCCCCTATCACAGACTCTCCCCACCCATTTAATCTCACACAGCCCATGTACACTCTCCCCTATCATAGACTCTACCCACCCATTTAATCTCCTCCCACAGCTCATGGACACTCTCCCCTATCACAGACTCTACCCACCCATTTAATCTCCTCCCACAGCCCGTGTACACTCTCCCCTATCACGGACTCTACCCACCCATTTAATCTCCTCCCACAGCCCATGTACACTCTCCCCTATCACCGACTCTACCCACCCATTTAATCTCCTCCCACAGCCCATGGACACTCTCCCCTATCATGGACTCTACCCACCCATTTAATCTCCTCCCACAGCCCATGTACACTCCCCCTATCACAGACTCTACCCACCCATTTAATCTCCTCCCACAGCCCATGTACACTCTCCCCTATCACTGACTCTACCCACCCATTTAATCTCCTCCCACAGCCCATGTACACTCTCCCCTATCACTGACTCTACCCACCCATTTAATCTCCTCCCACAGCCCATGTACACTCTCCCCTATCACGGACTCTACCCACCCATTTAATCTCCTCCCACAGCCCATGTAGACTCTACCCACCCATTTAATCTCCTCCCACAGCCCATGTAGACTCGACCCACCCATTTAATCTCCTCCCACAGCCCATGTACACTCTCCCCTATCACAGACTCTACCCACCCATTTAATCTCCTCCCACAGCCCATGTACACTCTCCCCTATCACTGACTCTACCCACCCATTTAATCTCCTCCCACAGCCCATGTACACTCCCCCCATCACAGACTCTACCCACCCATTTAATCTCCTCCCACAGCCCATGTACACTCTCCCCTATCACTGACTCTACCCACCCATTGAATCTCCTCCCACAGCCCATGTACACTCTCCCCTATCATGGACTCTACCCACCCATTTAATCTCCTCCCACAGCCCATGTACACTCTCCACTATCACTGACTCTACCCACCCATTTAATCTCCTCCCACAGCCCATGTGCACTCTCCCCTATCATGGACTCTACCCACCCATTTAATCTCACACAGCCCATGTGCACTCTCCCCTATCACGGACTCTACCCACCCATTTAATCTCCTCCCACAGCCCATGTGCACTCTCCCCTATCACTGACTCTACCCACCCATTTAATCTTCTCCCACAGCCCATGGACACTCTCCCCTATCACGGACTCTACCCACCCATTTAATCTCCTCCCACAGCCCATGTACACTCTCCCCTATCACTGACTCTACCCACCCATTTAATCTCCTCCCACAGCCCATGTACACTCTCCCCTATCACTGACTCTACCCACCCATTTAATCTCCTCCCACAGCCCATGTACACTCTCCCCCTATCACAGACTCTACCCACCCATTTAATCTCCTCCCACAGCCCATGTACACTCTCCCCCTATCACTGACTCTACCACACCCATTTAATCTCCTCCCACAGCCCATGTACACTCTCCCCTATCACGGACTCCTACCCACCCATTTAATCTCCTCCCACAGCCCATGTACACTCTCCCCTATCACTGACTCTACCCACCCATTTAATCTCCTCCCACAGCCCGTGTTACACTCTCCCCTATCACTGACTCTACCCCACCCATTTAATCTCCTCCCACAGCCCATGTACACTCTCCCCTATCACTGACTCTACCCACCCATTTAATCTCCTCCCACAGCCCGTGTACACTCTCCCCTATCACTGACTCTACCCACCCATTTAATCTCCTCCCACAGCCCATGTACACTCTCCCCTATCACTGGCTCTACCCACCCATTTAATCTCCTCCCACAACCCATGTACACTCTCCCCTATCACTGACTCTACCCACCCATTTAATCTCCTCCCACAGCCCATGTACACTCTCCCCTATCACTGACTCTACCCACCCATTTAATCTCCTCCCACAGCCCATGTACACTCTCCCCTATCACTGACTCTACCCACCCATTTAATCTCCTCCCACAGCCCATGTACACTCTCCCCTATCACTGACTCTACCCACCCATTTAATCTCCTCCCACAGCCCATGTACACTCTCCCCTATCACGGACTCTACCCACCCATTTAATCTCCTCCCACAGCCCATGGACACTCTCCCCTATCACTGACTCTACCCACCCATTTAATCTCCTCCCACAGCCCATGTACACTCTCCTCCCCCTATCACAGACTCTCCCCCACCCATTTAATCTCACACAGCCCATGTACACTCTCCCCCTATCATAGACTCTAACCCACCCATTTAATCTCCTCCCACAGCTCATGGACACTCTCCCCTATCACAGACTCTACCCCACCCATTTAATCTCCTCCTACAGCCCGTGTACACTCTCCCCTATCACGGACTCTACCCACCCATTTAATCTCCTCCCACAGCCCATGTACACTCTCCCCCTATCACCGACTCTACCCACCCATTTAATCTCCTCCCACAGCCCATGGACACTCTCCCCTATCACTGACTCTACCCACCCATTTAATCTCCTCCCACAGCCCATGTACACTCTCCATCACTGACTCTACCCACCCATTTAATCTCCTCCCACAGCCCATGTACACTCTCCCCCTATCACTGACTCTACCCACCCCATTTAATCTCCTCCCACAAACCCATGTACACTCTCCCCTATCATGGACTCTACCCACAGCCCATGTACACTCTCCCCTATCACGGACTCTACCCACCCATTTAATCTCCCACAGCCCATGTACACACTCCCCTATCACGGACTCTACCCACCCATTTAATCTCCCACAGCCCAGGTACACTCTCCCCTATCACGGACATTACCCTCCGGGAGCGCTGGTCAGGTGACTCCAGAACTGGTCAGGTGACAGCGACCTCCCACTCCTCCCAGCCCGGGGATGGACTTACGTGACGACAGCATTGATGTTTTTCTCGATGGCGAAGACCCTGATCTTGCGGTCGGCCTGTCGGGCGGCTCGCATTGAGGCATTGACCAGCGGGCCACGGCCTGCCCCCAGGACCATCAGCACCCTGCGGGAGAGAGAGAGGGGAAGGGGGGGGGGGGGGGGAAAGAGAGGGAAGGAGAGGGAGAGAGGGAAGAGGGAGAGAGAGAGAGAGAGAGAGAGAGAGAGAGCGGGTGAGAGATATAGAGAGGGAAGGAGAGCGGGGAGGGAGAGAGAGGGAGGGAAGGAGGGGGAGGAGAGAGGGGGAAGGAGAGAGAGAGGAAGGGGGAGAGAGAGAGAGGGGAAGGGGGAGAGAGAGAGAGGGGAAGGGGGAGAGAGAGAGAGAGGGAAGGAGAGAGGGGAAGTGACAGAGAGGGAGAGAGAGAGAGGGGAGGGAGAGGGGAAGGGAGAGAGAGGGGTAGGGGGTGAGAGAGAGAGGGGGGAAGGAGAGGGGGGAAGGAGAGAGGGGAAGGAGAGAGGGGAAGGAGAGAGGGGAAGGAGAGAGGGGAAGGAGAGAGGGGAAGGAGAGAGGGGAAGGAGAGAGGGGAAGGAGAGAGGGGAAGGAGAGAGGGGAAGGAGAGAGGGAAGGAGAGAGGGAAGGAGAGAGGGAAGGAGAGAGGGGGAGGGAGAGAGAGAGAGAGAGAGAGAGGAGGGAGAGAGAGAGGGAAGGAGAGAGGGAAGGAGAGAGGGGGAGGGAGGGAGGAGGGAGTTAATGCAAGATACAAACCACACTCAGTCTTTCACCCTACAGAGAAACCCACGGAAATAGGGAGCAGGGGGGACTGAAGGAACAATGCAGCGCTCCCTCAGTACTGACCCTCCGACAGTGCGGCGCTCCCTCAGTACTGCCCCTCCGACAGTGCGGCGCTCCCTCAGTACTGCCCCTTCGACAGTGCGGCGCTCCCTCAGCGGTGTCAGTACTGAGGGAGCGCCGGCCTGGATTTGTGATAAGTCTCTGGAGTGGGGGCTCGACCCCACGACCTCCTGACTCGGAGGCCGAGAGAGTGATCCCCACCGAGCCACGACCGACACACCCGAGTGCGGCTCGAGGGACGCCCGATCCCGGCAGGGGCCGGCCAACCTGCGGCCCGCCTATCTTTCGGCCGGATCCGGTGCTGAAGCCAGAATTCCGGCCAGCGCCGGCCGCCGTCAAACTGGGAATGCGGACCGCGAGATCTCGCGGGGAGCGATGAGAATCGGTACAAAATTCTTACTGAACGTTTGTCTCCTTCTCCTCCTCCGGGATTCTGTCCAGCAGACACTTGTAGACGGCCTAGCAAGAAAAAGGATAAAGAAAATCCAAGTTAGCATCTCGGGGCGCGGTGCATCAGGCCTCTGGGTTAGGTGCCCATATACTGGGCCAGGCGTCTGGGGGTACGGCTCCCGTGTAAAAGGAACATTTCAAAAATATACGAGCATACGAATTAGGAGCAGGAGTCGGCCACTTGAGCCTGCTCCACCATTCAATGAGATCATGGCTGATCTGATTACTCCACATTCCCGCCTACCTCCGATAACCTTTCACCCCCCTTGCTTACCAAGAATCTATCCACCTCTGCCTTAAAAATATTCCAAGACTCCGCTTCCACTGCCCTCTGAGGAAGAGAGTTCCAAAGACTCACGACCCTTTGAGAAAAAAATTCTCCTCATCTCTGTCGTAAATGGGCGACCCCTTATTTTTAAACAGTGACCCCTAGTTTGCTGTTTGTAGAGGACATTAATGATTTAGATATGAATGTAGGAGGTATGATCAGTAAGTTCGCAGATGACACGAAAATTGGTAGAGTGGTGAATAGCGAGGAGGGAAGCCTCGGGCTACAGGACGATATAGACGGGACGGGCAGAACAGTGGCAAATGGAATTCACATCGAAGATAGGAAGAGTAGGCCATTCGGCCCCTCGAGCCTGCTCCGCCATTTAATGAGATCATGGCTGATCGTCCAAATTCAGTACCCTGTCCCTGCCTTCTCCCCATACCCCTTGATCCCTTTAGTCTTAAGAAATATATCCAACTCCTTCTTGAATATATTTAATGAATTGGCCTCCACTGCCCTCTGTGGTAGAGAATTCCACAGGTTCACCACTCTCTGGGTGAAGAAATTCCTCCTCATCTCAGTCCTAAATGGCTTACCCCTTATCCTTAGACTGTGACCCCTGGTTCTGGACTCCCCCGCCATCAGGAACATCCTTCCTGCATCTAGTCCTGTTAGAATTTTATAAGTTTCAATGAGATCCCCTCTCATTCTTCTAAACTCCAGCGAGTATAAGCCCAATCGACCCAATCTCTCCTCATACGTCATTCCTGCCATCCCAGGTATCAGCCTGGTGAATCTTCGCTGCACTCCCTCCATGGCAAGAACATCCTTCCTCAGATAAGGCGACCAAAACTGCACACAATACTCCAGGTGTGATCTCACCAAGGCCCTGTACAACTGCCGCAAGACATCCATGCTCCTGTACTTGAATCCTCTCGCTATGAAGGACAACATACCATTTGCCTTCTTAACCGCCTGCTGCACCTGCATGCTTACCTTCAGCGACTGGTGCACAAGGACACCCAGGTCTCGTTGCACTTCCCCTTTTCCCAATCTATTGCCGTTCAGCGACTGGTGCACAAGGACACCCAGGTCTCGTTGCACTTCCCCTTTTCCCAATCTATTGCCGTTCAGATAATAATCTGCCTTCCTGTTTTTGCCACCGAAGTGGATAACCTCGCATTTATCCACATTATGCTGCATCTGCCCAATCACCCAACCTGTCCAAATCATACTGGAGTTTCTCTGCATCCTCCTCACAGCACACACGCCCACCCAACTTTAACCGTAAAAAGTGTGAGGTGATGCATTTTGGGAGGACTAACAAGGCAAGGGAATACATAACGAATGGTAGGACCCTAGGAAGGACAGAGGGACCTTGGTGTGCATGTACATAGATCCCTGAAGGCAGCAGGACAGGTAGATAAGGTGGTTAAAAAGGCATATGGGATACTTGCCTTCATTAGCCGAGGCATAGACTATAAGAGCAGGGAGGTTATGATGGAGCTGTACAAAACGCTAGTTAGGCCACAGCTGGAATACTGTGTGCAGTTCTGGTCACCACACTATAGAAGGGATGTGATTGCATTGGAGAGGGTGCAGAGGAGATTCACCAGGAAGTTACCTGGGCTGGAGTGCTTCAGCTACGAAGAGAGACTGGACAGGCTGGGGTTGTTTTCCTTAGAGCAGAGAAGGCTGAGGGGGGACCTGATTGAGGTGTACAAAATTATGAGGGGCATAGATCGGGTAGATAGAAAGGAACTTTTCCCCTTAGTAGAGGGGTCAATAACCAGGGGGCATAGTTTCAAGATAAGGGGCAGGAGGTTTAGAGGGGATTTGAGGAAAAACTTTTTCACCCAGAGGGTGGTTGGAATCTGGAACTCACTGCCTGAAAGGGTGGTAGAGGCAGGAACCCTCACAACATTCAAGAAGCATTTAGATGAGCACTTGAAACGCCATAGCATACAAGGCTATGGACCCAGTGCTGGAAAATGGGATTAGAATAGACAGGGCTTGATGGCCGGCGCGGACACGATGGGCCGAAGGGCCTCTTTCTGTGCTGTGTAACTCTAGGACCGAGTTCTAGATTCTCCCACAAGAGGAAACATCCTCTCCACATCCACCCTGTCCAGACCCCCTCAGGATCCTATGTTTCATGAGGTCGCGGCCAAAAATCATCTCGCATACATGCAACTGCTTTACGCAAACTATTCGTTCCATGTAACAAAGTATTTACAGCGCAGAAACAGGCCATTCGGACCCACTGGTCCATGCGGGTGTTCATGCTCCACACGAGCCTCCTCCCACCCCTCTCTTCATCTCACCCCATCAACACACCCTCCTATTCCTTGCTCCCTCGTGTGCTTATCCAGCTTCCCCTTAAATTCATCTCCGCTATTCCCCTCGAACACTCCCTGTGGGAGCGAGTTCCACAGTCTCGCCACTCTCTGGGGAAAGAAGTTTCTCCTGAATTCTCTACATAAGAACATAAGAAATAGGAGCAGGAGTAGGCCAATCGGCCCCTCGAGCCTGCTCCGCCATTCAATAAGATCATAGCTGATCTGATCCTAACCGCCAATCCACTATCACAGAACCATCTCCTGAATCTAACAGAATTAGACACACGAAACAGGAGCAGGATCAGGCTACACGGCCCCTGCGCCCGCTCCACTACCCACGGGGCCATGACCGATCCGAACCTAGACTCATGTCCAAATTCCTGCCCGCTCCCCGTAACCCTTAATTCCCTTTACTTCTAGGAAACTGTCTATTTCTGTTTTAAATTTATGTAATGATGTAGCTTCTACAGCTTTTTGGGGCAGCATATTCCATGGACCTACCACCCTCTGAGTGAAGTAGTTCCTCCTCATCTCAGTTTTGAAAGAGCAGCCCCTTATTCTAAGACTATGCCCCCTAGTTCTAGTTTCACCCATCATCGGGAACATCCTCCCCGCATCCACCCGATCCAACCCCTTCACAATCTTATATGTTTCAATAAGATCGCCTCTCATTCTTCTGAACTCCAATGAGTGGAGTCCCAATCTACTCAACCTCTCCTCATATGTCCATCCCCTCATCCCCGGGATTAACCGAGTGAACCTTCTTTGTACTGACTCGAGAGCAAGTATGTCCTTTCTTAAGTATGGACACCAAAACTGTACGTAGTATTCCAGGTGCGGTCTCACCAATACCTTGTACAACTGAAGCAATACCTCCCTATTTTTATATTCTATCCCCCTAGCAATAAAAGCCAACATTCCATTGGCCTTCTTAATCACTTGCTGCACCTGCATACTAACCTTTTGAGTTTCGTGCACCAGGACCCCCAGATCCCTTTGTACTTCAGTACTTTCCAGTTTCTTGCCATTAAGATAATAACTTGCTCTACGATTTTTCCTGCCAAAGTGCACAACCTCACACTTTCCAGTATTGTATTCCATATCGAACCTTTCACAAACTTAAAGACCGCCATCAGTTCACCCTCAAGCTTTCTTCCAAAGAAAAGAACCCCAGCTCGTTCAATCTTTCCTGGTAGGTATAACCTCTCAGTTCTGGTATCATCTTTGTAAATCTGTTTTCCACCTTCTGTAGTGTTATAGCATCATAAACACAGTAAAATATCCCAAAGCTGGAGTGTAAATCAGACACAAATTTGACACCGAGCCACATAAGGAGATATTAGGACAGGTGACCAAAAGCTTGGTCAAAGAGTTAACATAGAAACATAGAAGATAGGAGCAGGAGTAGGCCATTCGGCCCCTCGAGCCTGCTCCGCCATTCAATGCGATCATGGCTGATCATCCAAATTCAGTACCCTGTCCCTGCTTTCTCCCCATATCCCTTGATCCCTTTAGCCTTAAGAAATATATCCAACTCTTTCTTGAATATATTTAATGAACTGGCCTCCACCGCCCTCTGTGGTAGAGAATTCCACAGGTTCACCACTCTCTGGGTGAAGAAATTCCTCCTCATCTCTGTCCTAAATGGCTTACCCCTTATCCTTAGACTATGACCCCTGGTTCTGGACTCCCCGGCCATCAGAAACATCCTTCCTGCATCTAGTCTGTCCAGGCCTGACAGAATTTTATAAGTTTCGATGAGATCCCCTCTCAATCTTCTAAACTCCAGCGAGTATAAGCCCAATCGACCCAATCTCTCCTCATACGTCATTCCTGCCATCCCAGGTATCAGCCTGGTGAATCTTCGCTGCACTCCCTCCATGGCAAGAACGTCCTTTCTCAGGTAAGGCGACCAAAACTGCACACAATACTCAAGGTGCGGTCTCACCAAGGCCCTGTACAACTGTAGCAAGACATCCTTGTTCCTGTACTCAAACCCTCTCGCTACGAAGGCCAACATACCATTTGCCTTCTTAACCGCCTGCTGCACCTGCATGCTTACCTTCAGCGACTGGTGCACAAGGACACCCAGGTCTCGTTGCACTTCCCCTTTTCCCAATCTATTGCCGTTCAGATAATAATCTGCCTTCCTGTTTTTGCCACCAAAGTGGATATTTAAGGAGCATCTTAAAGGATGAGAGAGAGGCGGCGAGGTTTAGGGAGGGAATTCCAGAGCTTGGGGCCCAGGCAGCTGAAGGCACGGCCACCAATGGTGGAGCAATGGGAAATTGGGGGATGCGTAAGAGGCCAGAATTGGAGGAGCGCAGAGATCTCGGAGGGTTGTCGGGGCTGGAGGAGGTTAGAGACGGTGGGGGGTGGGTGAGGTGGCCATGGAGGGATCTGAACACTTGGATGGGGGGAGAATGTTTAAATCGAGGTGTTGCTGGACCGGGTGCCAACGTAGGTCAGCGAGCACAGGGGGTGATGGGTGAACGGGACTTGGTGAGAGTTAGGACACGGGGCAGGAGGAGTTTCGGACGATCGGGAACGGGGGGGGGGGGGGTGGAAAGAGAGAGATCCGGGGCTTAGTAGGAAAGAGAAGGGGCATAGTTAGGAGGGGAAAGTGGGCGGAGTAGAAACAGAAAAATAGGAGCATGAGTAGGCCATTCGGCCCTTCGAGCCTGCTCCGCCATTCAATATGATCATGGCTGATCCTCTATCTCAATACCATATTCCCACTCTCTCCCCATACCCCTTGATGCCTTTTGTGTCTAGAAATCTATCTATCTCCTTCTTAAATATATTCAGTGACTCGGTCTCCACAGCCTTCTGTGGTAGAGAATTCCACAGGTTCACCACCCTCTGAGTGAAGAAATTTCTCCTCATCTCAGTCCTAAATGTCCTACCCCGTATCCTGAGACTGTGACCCCTTGTTCTAGACCCCCCCAGCCAGGGGAAACATCCTCCCTACATCCAGTCTGTCTAGCCCTGTCAGAATTTTATACGTTTCAATGAGATCCCCTCTCATTCTTCTAAACTCTAGTGAATACAGGTCTAGTCGACCCAATCGCTCCTCATACGACAGTCCTGCCATCCCAGGAATCGGTTTGTTGAACCTTCGCTGCACTCCCTCTATGTCGAGTATATCCTTTCTTAGGTAAGGCGACCAAAACTGCACACAGTACTCCAGGTGTGGTCTCACCAAGGCCCTGTATAACTGTAGTAAGACATCCTTGCTCCTGTACTCAAATCCTCTAGCAATGAAGGCCAACATACCATTTGCCTTCCTAACTGCTTGCTGCACCTGCATGTTTGCTTTCAGTGACTGGTGTACAAAGACACCTAGGTCCCTTTGTACAGGAAACTTTGTGCTATCCGGCACCGACGGGACCGAGCTGTTGCCGTCCCATCAAAATTGCCGGACAAACCAGCGTTAATGTTGAAACATACGGAGATTTTGAGCTCCGTGTCTGGCAACAAACCCTGTTGCTTCTAAACAGTCGGCCGTACCTTGCAAGCGTCTCTGTAGCTTAGCAACAGCTTCAGCGAGACCTTGCAGAGCCTGACTGGTGGAAAAAAAAAAAAACCTAACGAAACGGCTCCTGATTTTTGCCGGTGGGTCGAGCATTCCGGACAGTTAACCTCTGGATAAACCAAAGTTTCCTGTACATCAGCATTTCCCAATCTAGCACCATTTAAATAATACTCTGCCTTTCTGTTGTTCCTACCGAAGTGGATAACTTCACATTTATCCACGTTATACTGCATCTGCCATGTATTTGCCCACTCACTCAACTTGTCTAAATCGCCTTGAAGCCTTTGTCTGTATTTATCCAGTGCCTTGTAGAGTGATGCAGCGCAGGAGGCCGTTCGGCCCAGCGTGCCTGTGCCGGCTCTTTGAAAGAGCTCTCCAATTAACCCCACTTCCCCCCTGCTCTTTCCCCATAGCCCTGGTTCTTTTGCCAGTCACCTTAAATCCGTGTCCTGTGGTTACCGACCCACCTGCCACTGGAAACAAGTTTCTCCTTATTTGCTCTATCTAAACCCTTCATGATTTTGAACACCTCGATCAAATCTCCTCTTAACCTTCTCTGCTCCAAGGAGAACAATCTCAGCTTCTCCACATCACTGAAGTTGGGAACGGCTGCATAGTGCTTATGTTACTGGACTAATAATCTGGAGACACGACTTCAAATCGGGGGCATTTAAATTCAATTAAATAAAATCTGGAATAATAGTATCAGTAATGGCGACCATGAAACTATCGGATCGTCGTAAAAACCCACCTGGTTCACAAATGTCCTTTAGGGAAGGAAATCTGCCGCCCTTACCCGGTCTGGCCGTTATGTGACTCCAGACCCACAGCAATGTGGCTAACTCTTAACTGCCCTCTGCAAAGGCCACGAGCAAGCCACTCTGTCGTATCAAAAAAATGGATTGCAGCGGTTCAAGGCGGCGGCTCTCCACCACCTCCTCGAGGGCAATTAGGGATGGGCAATAAATGCTGGCCTTGCCAGCGACTCCCACATCCCAGGAACGAATAAATAAAAAAAAGTCCCCCCCCCCCCCCAATCTCTGGTACCATTCTGGTCAATCTCCCCTTAACCTTCTCTGCTCTAAGGAGAACAACCCCAGCTTCTCCAGTCTCTCCACATCACTGAAGTCCCTCATCCCTGGTACCATTCTGGTCAATCTCCCCTTAACCTTCTCTGCTCTAAGGAGAACAACCCCAGCATCTCCAGATAACTGAAGTCCATCATCCCTGGTACCATTCTTGTCAATCTCCCCTTAACATTCTCTGCTCCAAGGAGAACAATCCCAGCTTCTCCACATAACTGGAGTCCCTCATCCCTGGTACCATTCTGGTCAATCACCTCTGCACCCCTTTCCGAGGCCTTGACATCCTTCCTAAAGAGTGGTGCCCAGAATTGGCCGCAATACTCCAGCTGGGACCGATTTATATAAAGGTTTACTGCGTCTCTCAACAAGGCAACCATGATGTGCACAGCAAGATCCCACAAACATCCAATGAGATCAATGACCCAGCTAATCTGGGTTTTTTTTTGGGTGGTGTTGGGTTGAGGGAGGAATATCGATCCCACGACACCAGGGAGAATCCCCAACAACCCCCCCTCCCCCATTTCTTCCAATATAGTGTCCGTGGGGTCCTGAATACCCACCCGAGGGGGCAGGCATGGGTCTCGGTTTAACACCTCACCCGAAAGGCGGACTGATAAGATCAAGAAAGAAAAGGGCGAGCGAGGCCGAGATTGTGATGGAGACGGCGACTGCGATGGAGGGAGAGCGAGAGACGGGGACTGGAGCCCAGAGGTGAGGGAGGGGGATCCCTAGCAGAGGATGAGCCTGCTTTCTTAGCCCTGCCCTGGGGCGGGGGAGGAGATGTTGGAAGGGCCATCTCACCTGTTGATACTGCGAGTACTTGATAGGGTCCTTCTCGAAAATCTCGTAGGTCTGAGACTCCAGGTTGTCCATGAGAGGCTGTAGGAGAGAGAGAGAGAGTGAAATCCCTGTTCTATGCGGACGACCTGGTTCTGCTGTCTCCCACAGAACAGGGATTACAGCAACAACTAGACCTACTCGACAAATACCGCCAAAATTGGGCCCTAACAGTAAATCTAAAGAAAACCAACATCATGATTTTTCAAAAAAGGCCCAGGTGTCAGGAAAACAAATACCAGTTTACTCTCAGTGATACCATCATAGGACACACTATGAGCTACACTTACCTTGGTCTAACCATTACAGCATCAGGGAGCTTCAGCATAGCAGTGAATGCACTAAAAGAAAAAGCCCGAAGAGCCCTATATGCAATAAAAAAAGGAAATTCTACAACATCCAAATCCCAATCAAAATCTGGCTAAAAATATTTGACAGCGTAATCCTGCCGATTGCGCTGTACGGTAGTGAAGTATTGGGCCCGCTCAATCACCATAGCTACACTAAATGGGAAAAACACACAATAGAAGCCCTACATGCAGAATTTTGCCGAAGCATCCTTCGCACCCAAAGGAAAACACCAACAAATGCATGCAGAGCCGAACTAGGCAGATACCCACTGATAATAAACATCCAAAAACGAGCACTAAACTTCCTAAATCACCTCAAATCTAGCTCCCCAGACACCCTTCATTTTAAAGCCTTCCAGACCCAAGAGCTAAACCCAGAAAAGAGTCCCCTGAGTCAGCTGCTACTGAAACTAAGTACTCCTACTCAGCCGGACCCTGACCAGTCCCAGACCAACACTGCCGTCCAAACACCAATCCGAGTGAACCAAATCATTAAACAAAGCAAAGAAACCTACCTGGAACATTGGAACAAAATAACCAAAAGCCAAAGCAGATTAGAATGTTACCGGGCCCTAAAAAGAGAATATAAACTGGCAGACTATCTCTCGACCATCAGAGACACAAAACAGAGACAGACCCTCACCAGGTACAGACTAAGCGACCACCAACTGGCAATTGAAAAAGGAAGATACAAGAAATCCTGGCAGCCTAGAGAGAATAGAATATGTGATCAATGTCTGGCCGGCGAGGTTGAGACAGAGATGCATTTCCTCCTAAAATGCGAAAAATTCAACACATCAAGAAACATATTATTTGACAAGCTCAGCCAAACCACCCCAGATTTCAAGGAATTGGATGACCTGTCAAAATTAAGATTAGTCCTGGGAGAAGGAGACAGACCATACCTTGGTGCCAAATATGTAACAACATGTCACAACCTGAGGACTGTTTAAAATTAATACTGAATGTACCCACTGATGTACAACGACTGTTTAAATTATTATTTAAAGTAATATTGTATGTACCCAACGAAGGTCAAAATTGTTTGACACCTACAGAATGTTGGAAAACTGTACTTTTTGTTATGTAAGCTTTGGCAATATGGTTCCCTGTAAACTTTCATGCCAATAAAGCATTTGAATTGAATTGAGAGGGAGAGCGCGAGTGTAAATTAGGCCTTGCTACAGATACAGGAAACTTTCGATTAACCGGCACCTAAATAACCGGAAATGTCGGTTAACCGGCAAAATTCAGGAGTAGGTTCAGGTAACTTTTATTACTTGCCTTCCTCCATCTGTTGCTGTAGCTGTTGCTAAGCTACAGAGACGCTTGCAACTTGCGGCCATTGTTTTGAACCTGTTGCTAAGCAACAGGGTTGGTTGCTTTATACGGAGCTCTGAGCTCCGTATCTTTTACTATAGCTTTCGGTTATCCGGAATTTTTGATGAACCAGCACCACGTCGGTCCCGGATAAAAGAAAGTTTCCTGTACTTCAATGGAAAGGGAGAGGAGAACATAAGAAATAGGAGCAGGAGTCGGCCATTTGGCCCTTCGAGCCTGCTCCACCATTCAATAAGATCATGGCTGATCTTCTACCCCATCTCCACTTTCCTGCACTATCCCCATATCCCTGGATTCCCTTAATATTCAAAAATCTATCGATCTCTGTCTTGAATATACTCAACGACTGAGCCTCCACAGCCCTCTGGGGCAGAGAATTCCAAAGATTCACCACCCTCTGAGTGAAGAAATGTCTCCTCGTCTCAGTCCTAAATGGCCGACCCCTTATTCTGAGACTGTGACCCCTGGTTCTACACTCCCCAGCCAGGGGGGAACATCCTCCCTGCATCTACCCTGTCAAGCCCTGTAAGAATTTTAGATGTTTCAATGAGATCACCTCTCATTCTTCTAACCTCTAGAGAATACAGGCCTAGTCTACTCAATCTGTCCTCATAGGGCAATCCCCCCATCCCAGGAACCAGTCTGGTGAACCTTCGTTGCACTCCCTCTATGGTAAGTATATCCTTCCTTAGGTAAGGAGACCAAAACTGTACACAATACTCCAGGTGTGGTCTCCCCAGGGCCCTATATAATTGCAGTAAGACGTCTTTACTCTTATACTCAAATCCTCTTGTAATAAAGGCCAACATACCATTTGCTTTCCTAATTGCTTGCTGTACCTGCATGTTAACTTTCAGCGATTCGTGTACAAGGACACCCAGGTCCCTCTGAACACCAACATTTCCCAATCTCTCACCATTTAAAAAATACTCTGCTTTTCTAGTGCTCCTACCAAAGTGGATAACATCACATTTAGAAACATAGAAGATAGGCGCAGGAGTAGGCCATTCGGCCCTTCGAGCCTGCTCCGCCATTCAACGAGATCATGGCTGATCATCCAAACCCTAGCACCCGGTCCCTACACCGACAGCCATCCCACCCAAGCCCTATCCCCGTAACCCCACGTATTTAATCCCCCGTAACACTAAGGGCCAATTTTTATCCTGGCCAATCAACCTAACCCGCACATCTTTGGACTGTGGGAGGAAACCCACGCAAACACGGGGAGAATGTGCAAACTCCACACAGACATAAATGATTTGGATGAGAATGTAAAAGGGATGATCAGTAAGTTTGCAGATGACACGAAAATTGGTGGGGTGGTAAATTGCGAGGAGGAAAGCCTCAGGCTACAGGACGATATAGACGGGTTGGTCAGATGGGCGGAAAAGTGGCAAATGGAATTTAACCCTGAAAAGTGCGAGGTGATGCATTTTGGACGGACAAATAAGGCAAGGGAATACACAATGAGTGGTAGGACCCTAGGAAGTACAGAGGGTCAGAGGGACCTTGGTGTACATGTACATAGATCCCTGAAGGCAGCGGAGCAGGTAGATAAGGTGGTTAAAAAGGCATATGGGATACTTGCCTTCATTAGCCGAGGCATAGAATATAAGAGCAGGGAGGTTATGATGGAGCTGTACAAAACGCTGGTGAGGCCACAGCTGGAGTACTGTGTGCAGTTCTGGTCGCCTCACTATAGGAAGGATGTGATTGCTTTGGAGAGGGTGCAGAGGAGATTCACCAGGATGTTACCTGGGATGGAGCGCCTCAGCTATGAAGAGAGGCTGGACAGGCTGGGGTTGTTTTCCTTGGAGCAGAGAAGGCTGAGGGGGGACCTGATTGAGGTGTACAAAATGATGAGGGGCATAGATAGGGTAGACAAAGAGGAACTTTTCCCCTTAGTAGGGGGGTCAATAACAAGGGGGCATAGATTCAGGGTAAGGGGCAGGAGATTTAGAGGGGATTTGAGGAGGAACTTTTTCACCCAGAGGGTGGTTGGAATGTGGAACTCAATGCCTAAAAGGGTGGTGGAGGCAGGAACCCTCACAACATTCAAGAAGCATTTGGATGAGCACTTGAAATGCCATTGCATACAAGGCTATGGACCAAATGCTGGAAAATGGGATTAGACTGGACAGGGATGGATGGGCGGCGCAGACACGATGGGCCGAAGGGCCTCTTTCTGTGCTGTAAAACTCTATGACTCTATGACAGTCACCCGAGGCCGGATTTGAACCCGGGTCCCTGGCGCTGTGAGGCAACAGTGCTAACCACTATGCCACCGTGCACCTCATTATATTCCATTTGCCATGGTCTTGCCCACTCACTTAGCCTGTCTACAGGAGGCAGTGATTAGCTGCTGGGGCTTTAGCGGGATGCAGGCTTTGGGCGATCGGTACAGCATCGAGCGGAGTTTTGGGGGGACAGGGCCGACAAGGACAATTTTTTGAGGAGGTAACAAGGTGAGTAGATGAGGGCAGTGCGTTTGATGTAGTGTATATGGACTTTAGCAAGACTTCTGACGAGGTTCCACGTGGCAGACTGGTCACGAAGTTAAAAGCCCATGGGATCCAGGGCAAAGTGTCAAGTTGGATTCAAAACTGGCTCGGAGACAGGAAGCAGAGGGTAATGGTTGATGGGTGTTTGTGTGACTGGAAGGCTGTTTCCAGTGGGGTTCCGCAGGGCTCAGTACTAGGTCCCTTGCTTTTTGTGGCATATATCAACGATCTAGACTTGAATATAGGGGGTATGATTAAGAAGTTTGCAGATGATACTAAAATTGGCTGTGTGGTTGATGCTGAAGGAGGAAGCTGTAGACTGCAGGAAGATATCAATAAATTGGTCAGGTAGGCAGAACAGTGGCAAATGGAATTCAATCTGGAGAAGTGTGAGGTAATGCATTTGGGAAGGGCTAACAAGGAAAGGGAATACACATTAAATGGTAGGACACTGAGTAGTGTAGAGGAACAAAGGAACCTTGGAGTGCATGTCCACAGATCCCTGAAGGTAGCAGGCCAGGTAGATAAGGTGGTTAAGGCGGCATACGGAATGCTTGCCTTTATTAGCTGTGGCATAGAATACAAGAGCAGGGGGGTTATGCTTCAACTGTATAAAACACTAGTTAGGCCTCAGCTGGAGTACTGCGTGCAGTTCTGGTCACCACATTACAGGAAAGATGTGATTGCACTGGAGAGGGTACAGAGGAGATTTACAAGGATGTTGCTGGGAGTAGAGAATCTTAGCTATGAGGAAAGACTGGATAGGCTGGGTCTGTTTTCCTTGGAACCGACGAGGCTGAGGAGAGACCTTATTGAGGTGTATAAAATTATGAGGGGCCTAGATAAAGTGGATGGAAAAGTTGTAATAGCAGAGCACTCGGAAAACAGCGACAGGATCGGACAAAGTCAACATGGATTTACAAAAGGTAAATCGTGCTCGACTAATCTACTGGAATTTTTTTGAGGATGTAACTGGTAAAATAGATAAGGGAGAACCAGTGGATGTGGTGTATTTGGACTTTCAGAAGGCTTTTGATAAGGTCCCGCATAAGAGATTAGCGTGTAAAGTTAAAGCACATGGGATTGGGGGTAAGGTATTGACTTGGATAGAGAACTGGTTGGCAGACAGGAAGCAAAGAGTTGGAATAAACGGGTCTAGTGGGGTACCGCAGGGATCGGTCCTTGGACCCCAGCTGTTCACAATATATATTAATGATCTAGACAAGGGAACGAGATGCAATATCTCCAAATTTGCAGACGACACAAAGCTGGGTGGGCGTGTGTGCTGTGAGGAGGATGCCGAGAAACTCCAGGATGATTTGGACAAGTTGGGCGATTGGGCAGAAGCATGGCAGATGCAGTATAATGTGGATAAATGCGAGGTTTTCCACTTTGGTGGCAAAAACAGGAAGGCAGATTATTATCTGAATGGCAATAGATTGGGAGAAGGGGAAGTGCAACGAGACCTGGGTGTCCTTGTGCACCAGTCGCTGAAGGTAAGCATGCAGGTGCAGCAGGCGGTTAAGAAGGCAAATGGTATGTTGGCCTTCGTAGCGAGAGGGTTTGAGTACAGGAACAAGGATGTCTTGCTACAGTTGCACAGGGCCTTGGTGAGACCACATCTTGAGTATTGTGTGCAGTTTTGATCACCTTATCTGAGGAAGGATGTTCTTGCCATGGAAGGAATTCAGCGAAGATTCACCAGGCTGATACCTGGGATGGCAGGAATGACGTACGAGGAGAGATTGGGTCGATTGGGCTTGTACTCGCTGGAGTTTAGAAGAATGAGAGGGGATCTCATTGAAACGTATAAAATTCTGACAGGACTGGACAGACTAGATGCAGGAAGGATGTTCCCGATGGCGGGGGAGTCCAGAACCAGGGGTCACAGTCTAAAGATAAGGGGTAAGCCATTTAGGACAGAGATGAGGAGGAATTTCTTCACCCAGAGAGTGGTGAACCTGTGGAATTCTCTACCACAGAAGGCAGTAGAGGCCAATTCATTAAATATATTCAAGAAGGAGTTGGATATATTTCTTAAGGCTAAAGGGATCTAGGGGTATGGGGAGAAAGCAGGGACCGGGTACTGAAATTGGATGATCAGCCACGATCGCATTGAATGGCGGAGCAGGCTCGAGGGGCCGAATGGCCTACTCCTGCTCCTATCTTCTATGTTTCTATGGTCCCATATCCTGCAGACAGTCCCAGTGCCCCCTGACATTCGAGCGCGGAACCCGCGGGGTGGGGACGGGTGAAGGTACTGGAGGAGGGCTGAGAATTGTAGACACCGGCGTTGGGGGGTGGGGTGATAAACACCCGGCCGGGAGATGACTGCTGACCTGGAGGGGGCACTGCAGGTAGTCCTCGTATCCTCTGGCGAAGGCTTCGTAGGAGTTAGGGGGAGGCCGGTGCTGGTTGAGGTACTCCAGGTACTGCAGGTATGAGCGGAACTCCTTCTCGGAGTGACGGTTAGAGCCGGTGATCACAAACTGAACCTCTAGCTGAAAGAGAGAGAGAGACACAGAGAATGAGCGACAAGAAACAACTCCTGGTCCCTGAATCCCAGATCTAAGTGCGAACGGACTCCTGGTCCCTGAATCCCAGATCTAGCATAAGATCAAAATAGGAGTAGGCCGCCATTCGGCCCCTCGAGCCTGCTCCGCCATTCAATAAGATCATGGCTGATCTTCTACCTCAACTCCACTTTCCCGCCCGATCCCCATATCCCTCGATTCCCCTAGAGTCCAAAAATCTATCGAGCTCAGCCTTTTTGTTTTTCCATACAGACCCCAGCATCTGCAACATTTGACCCCGTGACCCCACCTCATTGTTCTTTGATGTAATGTTTTCCTGACTAACCTGTTTGGACACCATTCACACCTTTGATTGCTGTGATTATCTCTCTGCCAAGGTGTGATAAATGGCAGTTAGAAAGATTACCTGTAATCACAGAAATCACAGAAACCCCACAGTGCAGATAGAGGCCATTTCGGCCCATCGAGCCTGCACCGACACATATCCCACCCGATCCCCGTAACCCCTACACCAACACATATCCCACCCTATCCCCGTAACCCCACGTATTTAATCCCCCCTAACACTAAAGGTCAATTTATCATAGCCAATCAACCTAACCCGCACATCTTTGGACTGTGGGAGGAAACCGGAGCACCCGGAGAAAACCCACGCAAACACGGGGAGAATGTGCAAACTCCACACAGACAGTCACCCGAGGCCGGATTCGAACCCGGGTCCCTGGCGCTGTGAGGCAACAGTGCTAACCACTATGCCACATTATTCTCTGACTATATATGCTGTGTCTTTCTGCATCTCTCCACTTCACCTGACGAAGGAGCAGCGCTCCGAAAGCTTGTGATTTCAAATAAAACTGTTGGGACTATAACCTGGTGTTGTGTGACTTCTTACATTTGTCCACCCCAGTCCAACTCCGGCATCTCCACACCATGTCTCAGCCTTGAATATACTCAAAGACTCAGCATTCACAGCCCTCTGGGGCAGAGAGTTCCAAAGATTCACCACCCTGAGTGAAGAAATTCCTCCTCATCTCAGTCCTAAATGGCCGACCCCTTATCCTGAGACTGTGACCCCTGGTTCTACACTGCAGCCAGGGGGAAACAACCTCTCCCCGGTCAAGCCCCCTTCAGAATCTTATACGTTTCAATGAGATCGCCTCTCATTCTTCTAAACGCCAGAGAATACAGGCCCATTCTACACAATCTCTCATCATAGGACAGCCCTCATCCCAGGAAGCAATCTAGTGAACCTTCGTTGCATCGCCTCTAAGACTTCCGTAGATGAGACCAAAACTGCACACAGTACTCCAGGTGTGGTCTCACCAAAGCCCTGTACAATTGTAGTAAGAATGCAATCAAACGGGATCGATACCTTGAAAAGTCGGTAGATGAGGTTCTGGTGCATTTTCGAGAGGACAGGGAAGCCTTTCTTATTGGTCAGGAAGATGCTGGTGGGCAGGATGGCCGCCTTGATGGGTTCTCCCAGCCAGCGGTCGAGGATGCTGTCGGAAGGCAAGTCGGGCCCCACGTCCAGAGCTGAAAACAAGCCGCACAGATCAGGAAAAGGGCCCAGGCTCCGTCCCCGGCCTGTGCCTAGATAGCCGCGCTCACACCCAATGTGCGGTACTGAGCCCCACGTTCGGAGCAGGAACGGCTCAGGCTCCGAGAGCAAGGAAGTTGCTGTTAAAACTTTATATAAAATCATCGGGTTAGGCCCCACAGCTGGAGTATTGTGTCCAATTCTGGGCATCGCACTTTAGGAAGGATGTCAAGGCCTTGGAGAGGGAGAGGAGGAGATTGACCAGGATGTTACCAGGGATGAGGGGCTTCAGTGATGTGGAGAGACTGGAGAAGCTGGGATTGTTCTCCTTAGAGCAGAGAAGGTTAAGGGGAGATTGACCAGAATCGGTACCAGGGATGAGGGACTTCAGTGATGTGGAGAGACTGGAGAAGCTGGGGTTGTTCTCCTTAGAGCAGAGAAGGTTAAGGGGAGATTGACCAGAATGGTACCAGGGATGAGGGACTTCAGTGATGTGGAGAGACTGGAGAAGCTGGGATTGTTCTCCTTAGAGCAGAGAAGGTTAAGGGGAGATTGACCAGAATGGTACCAGGGATGAGGGACTTCAGTGATGTGGAGAGACTGGAGAAGCTGGGATTGTTCTCCTTAGAGCAGAGAAGGTTAAGGGGAGATTGACCAGAATGGTACCAGGGATGAGGGACTTCAGTGACGTGGAGAGACTGGAGAAGCTGGGATTGTTCTCCTTAGAGCAGAGAAGGTTAAGGGGAGATTGACCAGAATGGTACCAGGGATGAGGGACTTCAGTGACGTGGAGAGACTGGAGAAGCTGGGATTGTTCTCCTTAGAGCAGAGAAGGTTAAGGGGAGATTGACCAGAATGGTACCAGGGATGGGGGACTTCAGTTATGTGGAGAGACTGGAGAAGCTGGGGTTGTTCTCCTTGGAGCAGAGAAGGTTAAGGGGAGATTGACCAGAATGGTACCAGGGATGAGGGACTTCAGTGACGTGGAGAGACTGGAGAAGCTGGGATTGTTCTCCTTGGAGCAGAGAAGGTTAAGGGGAGATTGACCAGAATGGTACCAGGGATGAGGGACTTCAGTGACGTGGAGAGACTGGAGAAGCTGGGATTGTTCTCCTTAGAGCAGAGAAGGTTAACGGGAGATTTAATAGAGGTGTTCCAAATCACGAATGATTTTGACAAGAGTTTCCATTGGTAGGCGGGTCGGTAACCAGAGGACACAGATTTAAGATAATTGGCAAAGGAACCAGAGGGGAGATGAGGAGAATTTATTTTACGCAGCGAGTTGTTGTGATCTGGAACGCGCTGCCTGAAAGGGCGGTGGAAGCAGATTCAACAGCGACATTCAAAAGAGAATTGGATAAATACTTGAAGGGGAACATTTGCAGGGCTACAGGGAAAGAGCAGGATTAATTGGACAGCTCTTTCAAGAGCCGGCACAGGCATGGTGGGCCGAATGGCCTCCTCCTGTGCGGGCAGATGCTACGATTCAGGCATTTTAAGGGACGTATTGCAATGTCGCAGTATTGGGCTGGTGCCACTAGGGGCACCGAGAGTCATAGCCGAGCCAGAGGCCATTCAGCCCCTCGAGCCTGTTACACAGGAACAGGAGGAGGCCATTCAGCCCCTCGAGCCTGTTACACAGGAACAGGAGGAGGCCGTTCAGCCCCTCGAGCCTGTTACACAGGAACAGGAGGAGGCCATTCAGCCCCTCGAGCCTGTTACACAGGAAGAGGCCATTCAGCCCCTCGAGCCTGTTACACAGGAACAGGAGGAGGCCATTCAGCCCCTCGAGCCTGTTACACAGGAAGAGGCCATTCAGCCCCTCGAGCCTGTTACACAGGAACAGGAGGAGGCCATTCAGCCCCCTCGAGCCTGTTACACAGGAACAGGAGGAGGCCATTCAGCCGCCTCGAGCCTGTTACACAGGAACAGGAGGAGGCCATTCAGCCCCTCGAGCCTGTTACACAGGAACAGGAGGCCATTCAGCCCCCTCGAGCCTGTTACACAGGAACAGGAGGAGGCCATTCAGCCCCCTCGAGCCTGTTACACAGGAACAGGAGGAGGCCCATTCAGCCCCTCGAGCCTGTTACGCAAGAACAGGAGGAGGCCCATTCAGCCCCTCGAGCCTGTTACACAGGAACAGGAGGAGGCCCATTCAGCCCCTCGAGCCTGTTACACAGGAACAGGAGGAGGCCATTCAGCCCCTCGAGCCTGTTGCACAGGAACAGGAGGAGGCCATTCAGCCCCTTGAGCCTGTTACACAGCAACAGGAGGAGGCCCATTCAGCCCCTCGAGCCTCTTCCCCTAATCAGTAAGATAATGGCTGATCTGTATCTGAACTCAGTGTACCCGCCTTGGTTCTGTAACGCTAATAAAATTCTATCAATTAGTCTTTTGAATTGATCAGAGGAAATAGTTTCTATCGATCTACCCTATCGAATCCTTTTATCATCTTAAAAACCTCGATTAGTTCACCCTTAATCTTCTATACTCAAGGGAATAGAATCATAGTAAGTTGCAGCACGGACGGAGGCCATTTCGGCCCATCGTGTCCGCGCCGGCCAACAAAGAGCTATCCAGCCTAATCCCACTTCCCAGCTCTTGGTCCGTAGCCCTGCAGGTTACAGCATCCCAAGAGCACATCCAAGTACTTTTTAAATGTGGTTAGGGTTCCTGCCTCTACCACCCTTTCAGGCAGTGAGTTCCAGACCCCCACAACCCTCTGGGTGAAGAAATTTCCCCTCAAATCCCCTCTAAACCTTCCCCCAATTACTTTAAATCTGTGCCCCCTGGTTTTTGACCCCTCTGCTAAGGGAAATAGGTCCTTTCTATCCACTTTATCTAGGCCCCTCATAACTTTATACACCTCAATAAGGTCTCCCCTCAGCCTCCTCTGTTCCAAGGAAAACAGACCCAGCCTATCCAGTCTTTCCTCATAGTGAAGATTCTCTACTCCCAGCAACATCCTTGTAAATCTCCTCTGTACCCTCTCTAGTGCAATCACATCTTTCCTGTAATGTGGTGACCAGAACTGCACGCAGTACTCTAGCTGAGGCCTAACTAGTGTTTTATACAGTTGAAGCATAACCCCCCTGCTCTCGTATTCTATGCCACGGCTAATAAAGGCAAGCATTCCGTATGTCTTCTTAACCACCTTATCTACCTGGCCTGCTACCTTCAGGGATCTGTGGACATGCACTCCAAGGTCCCTTTGTTCCTCTATACTGCTGTAAAAGCTTCTACAAGTATGTAAAAAGTAAAAGATTAGTGAAGACAAATGTAGGTCCCTTACAGTCAGAAACGGGAGAATTTATAATGGCGAACAAGGAAATGGCAGAGCAATTAAAGAAATGCTTTGGTTCTGTCTTCACGGAAGAGGACACAAATAACTTCCCAGAAATGCTAGGGAACCAAGGGTCTAGTGAGAAGGAGGACTTAAAAGAAATTAGTATGGTGCTGGAGAAATTAATGGGACTGAAAGCTGATAAATCCCCAGGGCCTGATAATCTGCATCCCAGAGTACTAAAAGAAGTAGCCATGGCAATAGTGGATGCATTGGTTGTCATCTTCCAAAATTCTATAGATTATGGAACAGTTCCTGCAGATTGGAGGGTGGCAAATGTAACCCCACTATTTAAAAAAGGAGGGAGAGAGAAAACAGGGAACTACAGACCGGTTAGCCTAACATCAGTAGTAGGGAAAATGCTGGAGTCTATTATAAAGGATGTGATAAAAGGACACTTAGAAAATATCAACGGGATTATACAAAGTCAACATGGATTTATGAAAGGGAAATCATATTTGACAAACCTACTGGAGTTTTTTGAGGATGTAACTTGTAGAATAGATAAGGGAGAACCAGTGGATGTGGACCTCAATAAGGTCTCCCCCCAGCCTCCACTGTTCCAAGGGAAACAGACCCAGCCTATCCAATCTTTCCTCATAGCTAAAATTCCCCAGCCCGGGCAACATCCTTGTAAATCTCCTCTGTACCCTCTCTAGTGCAATCACATCTTTCCTGTAATGTGGTGACCAGAACTGCACGCAGTACTCTAGCTGTGGCCTAACTAGTGTTTTATACAGTTGAAGCATAACCCCCCCTGCTCTTGTATTCTATGCCACGGCTAATAAAGGCAAGCATTCCGTATGCCTTCTTAACCACCTTATCTACCTGGCCTGCTACCTTCAGGGATCTGTGGACATGCACTCCAAGGTCCCTTTGTTCCTCTACACTACTCACTGTCCTACCATTTAATTTGAATTGCCTTCCCTTGCAAAACTAGAGGCCATCGATATAAGATGGCCACTGACATGAATCGGTCATTCGTGAAAGAAAGGCTTGGGAAGTGATGCTGAGCGGCCTGCGGGTGGCGCTGTCCAGGGAGAGTATAAATACTCGGGCACGGGCCCAGCTTGTGCAGGGACATTCTGAACAGGAACTAGTGAAGGACAAAACTAGACCTCCATGTTGTAAAACAGTTGATTAAAGCTTTGTTTAACGTTTAGACCAAGTGCCAAGTAGTTTTTTTTAACGTCAGTCACCAAGGAGTCCAATAGGGAATTCAACATTAACATCTTGCATTTATATAGCGCCGTTAACGTCGTAAAACGTCCCAAGGGGCTTCACAGGAGCGATTATCAAACAAAATTTGACACTGAGGCACATAAGGAGATATTAGGGCAGGTGACCAAAAGCTTGCTCAAAGAGGGAGGTTTTAAGGAGCGTCTTAAAGGAGGAAACAGAGATAGAGAGGAGGCGAGGTTTAGGGAGGGAATTCCAGAGCATAGGGCCCAGGCAGCTGAAGGCACGGCCGCCAATGGTGGAGCGATGGAAATCGGGGGACGCTCAAGAGGCCGGAATTGGAGGAGCGCAGAGATCTCGGAGGGTTGTAGGGGCTGGAGGTTACAGAGTTGGGGGGGCGGGGGAGGGATTTGAACACGAGGATGGGGAGAATTTTTAAATGGATGCAGTAACCAGACAATAGCCGCCCGCCCCACCGATCCCGAGACTCACCGAGTGCAATTCTCTTGTTATAGTCACACAGGGAGCGGAAGTGGTGCCACCTGGAAAACAGGAGATAGGAGGAGAGAGTGAAAGTTAGGGATAACACGGGGCATGACATACTGACAGCAGAGGGCCCTCTCAGATTCACACCCCCAACCCATCAGGGAGAGAGACACCAGTCAGTGTACAGATATCTCCCTGAGAGAGAGGGACTGAGAGACACCAGTCAGTGTACAGATATCACCCTGAGAGAGAGGGACTGAGAGACACCAGTCAGTGTACAGATATCTCCCTGAGGGAGAGGGGACTGAGAGACAGCAGTCAGTGTACAGATATCTCCCTGAGAGAGAGGGACTGAGAGTCACCAGTCAGTGTACAGATATCTCCCTGAGGGAGAGGGGACTGAGAGACACCAGTCAGTGTACAGATATCTCCCGGAGATAGGACTGAGAGACACCAGTCAGTGTACAGATATCTCCCTGAGGGAGAGGGACTGAGAGACACCAGTCAGTGTACAGATATCTCCCTGAGGGAGAGGGACTGAGAGACACCAGTCAGTGTACAGATATCTCCCTGAGGGAGAGGTACTGAGAGACACCAGTCAGTGTACAGATATCTCCCTGAGAGAGAGGGACTGAGAGACACCAGTCAGTGTACAGATATCTCCCCGAGAGAGAGGGACTGAGAGACACCAGTCAGTGTACAGATATCTCCCTGAGGGAGAGGGGACTGAGAGACACCAGTCAGTGTACAGATATCTCCCTGAGGGAGAGGGACTGAGAGACACCAGTCAGTGTACAGATATCTCCCTGAGGGAGAGGGGCTGAGAGACACCAGTCAGTGTACAGATATCTCCCTGAGAGAGAGGGACTGAGAGACACCAGTCAGTGTACAGATATCTCCCTGAGAGAGAGGGACTGAGAGACACCAGTCAGTGTACAGATATCTCCCTTAGGGAGAGGGACTGAGAGACACCAGTCAGTGTACAGATATCTCCCTGAGAGAGGGGGGGGACTGAGAGACACCAGTCAGTGTACAGATATCTCCCTGAGGGAGAGGGGACTGAGAGACAGCAGTCAGTGTACAGATATCTCCCTGAGAGAGAGGGACTGAGAGACACCAGTCAGTGTACAGATATCTCCCTGAGAGAGAGGGACTGAGAGACACCAGTCAGTGTACAGATATCTCCGTGAGGGAGAGGGACTGAGAGACACCAGTCAGTGTACAGATATCTCCCCGAGAGAGAGGGACTGAGAGACACCAGTCAGTGTACAGATATCTCCCTGAGAGAGAGGGACTGAGAGACACCAGTCAGTGTACAGATATCTCCCTGAGGGAGAGGTACTGAGAGACACCAGTCAGTGTACAGATATCTCCCTGAGAGAGAGGGACTGAGAGACACCAGTCAGTGTACAGATATCTCCCCGAGAGAGAGGGACTGAGAGACACCAGTCAGTGTACAGATATCTCCCTGAGGGAGAGGGGACTGAGAGACACCAGTCAGTGTACAGATATCTCCCTGAGGGAGAGGGACTGAGAGACACCAGTCAGTGTACAGATATCTCCCTGAGGGAGAGGGACTGAGAGACACCAGTCAGTGTACAGATATCTCCCGGAGGGAGAGGGGACTGAGAGACACCAGTCAGTGTACAGATATCTCCCTGAGGGAGAGGGACTGAGAGACACCAGTCAGTGTACAGATATCTCCCTGAGAGAGAGGACTGAGAGACACCAGTCAGTGTACAGATATCTCCCTGAGGGAGAGGGGACTGAGAGACACCAGTCAGTGTACAGATATCTCCCTGAGGGAGAGGGACTGAGAGACACCAGTCAGTGTACAGGTATCTCCCTGAGGGAGAGGGACTGAGAGACACCAGTCAGTGTACAGATATCTCCCTGAGGGAGAGGGGACTGAGAGACACCAGTCAGTGTACAGATATCTCCCTGAGATAGAGGAACTGAGAGACACCAGTCAGTGTACAGATATCTCCCTGAGAGAGAGGGACTGAGAGACACCAGTCAGTGTACAGATATCTCCGAGGGAGAGGGGACTGAGAGACACCAGTCAGTGTACAGATATCTCCGAGGGAGAGGGGACTGAGAGACACCAGTCAGTGTACAGATATCTCCCTGAGGGAGAGGGGACTGAGAGACACCAGTCAGTGTACAGATATCTCCCTGAGAGAGAGGGACTGAGAGACACCAGTCAGTGTACAGATATCTCCCTGAGGGAGAGGGGACTGAGAGACACCAGTCAGTGTACAGATATCTCCCTGAGGGAGAGAGGACAGAGAGACACCAGTCAGTGTACAGATATCTCCCTGAGGGAGAGGGACTGAGAGACACCCGCCAGTGTAGAGATATCTCCCGGAGAGAGGACTGAGAGACACCAGTCAGTGTACAGATATCTCCCTGAGGGAGAGGGACTGAGAGACACCAGTCAGTGTACAGTTATCTCCCTGAGGGAGAGGGGACAGAGAGACACCAGTCAGTGTACAGATATCTCCCTGAGGGAGAGGGACTGGGAGACACCAGTCAGTGTACAGATATCTCCCTGAGGGAGAGGGGACTGAGAGACACCAGTCAGCGTACAGATATCTCCCTGAGAGAGAGGGACTGAGAGACACCAGTCAGTGTACAGATATCTCCCTGAGGGAGAGGGACTGAGAGATACCAGTCAGTGTACAGATATCTCCCTGAGGGAGAGGGACTGAGAGACACCAGTCAGTGTACAGATATCTCCCTGAGGGAGAGGGACTGAGAGACACCAGTCAGTGTACAGATATCTCCCTGAGGGAGAGGGACTGGGAGACACCAGTCAGTGTACAGATATCTCCCTGAGGGAGAGGGGACTGAGAGACACCAGTCAGCGTACAGATATCTCCCTGAGAGAGAGGTACTGAGAGACACCAGTCAGTCAGTGTACAGATATCTCCCTGAGAGAGAGGGACTGAGAGACACCAGTCAGTGTACAGATATCTCCCTGAGGGAGAGGGGACTGAGAGACACCAGTCAGTGTACAGATATCTCCCTGAGAGAGAGGGGACTGAGAGACACCAGTCAGTGTACAGATATCTCCATGAGAGAGAGGGGACTGAGAGACACCAGTCAGTGTACAGATATCTTCCTGAGAGAGAGGACTGAGAGACACCAGTCAGTGTACAGATATCTCCCTGAGGGAGAGGGACTGAGAGATACCAGTCAGTGTACAGATATCTCCCTGAGGGAGAGGGACTGAGAGACACCAGTCAGTGTACAGATATCTTCCTGAGAGAGAGGACTGAGAGACACCAGTCAGTGTACAGATATCTCCCTGAGAGAGAGGGACTGAGACACACCATTCAGTGTACAGATATCTCCCTGAGGGAGAGGGACTGCGAGACACCAGTCAGTGTTTAGATATCTCCCTTAGAGAGAGGGGGATTGAGAGACACCAGTCAGTGTACAGATATCTCCGAGGGAGAGGGACTGAGAGACACCAGTCAGTGTATAGATATCTCCCTGAGAGAGAGGGACTGAGAGACACCAGTCAGTGTACAGATATCTCCGAGGGAGAGGGACTGAGAGACACCAGTCAGTGTACAGATATCTCCCTGAGAGAGAGGGACTGAGAGACACCAGTCAGTGTACAGATATCTCCCTGAGAGAGAGGGACTGAGAGACACCAGTCAGTGTACAGATATCTCCGAGGGAGAGGGACTGAGAGACACCAGTCACCTTGACTTGCTGGGCCACTTTAGAAGTCAGTTAACGACACTGGCTTGACATTCCATGGAATAATGTCACAGAAGACCTACGCATCAAACGTGCACGTTTGTATCTGAATTGAGTGGCTCTGCTGGGCATTTGTCTGCAGCCAAACCTAGCTCCATATAAAAAGGCAACAAAAAAGAACCAGAAGATACTCTCTGGAGAGTGGCTGTTTTTTTAAAACACATGTCACAGGTGAAAGTGCTAACTGCGAATGAAACATGTTGGAACAAACCGCACCGCATGTTTGTATTCGAATTGAGGAGCTCTGGTGGGCATTCGTTTTCAGACAAATGGACTGCCACGAATAATGGACGGGAATGTTCTGACTGGGAAGCTGGTTTTTAAACCCCTTATGTCCGGCGGCAGAAAGGAGGAAACCAAGATGAGGCCCAATTGTCGGCAGAGAATTGCTCCATCTTTCTCACATTTCCCACCACCCCCATCAACAGGGGAAACAAAGATAGTTACCACAACCACGTCTTCTCCTCCTCGCTGCTATCTTCTGAGTGCAGCACTGGGTCGTTTTCCACAATGTCCTCTCGCATGTCTTCCCAGGAGATCAGGGGCACCCTGATCCAGAACTGCAGAGAGACACGAGGCGATTCTGTGTGAACAGACACAGACCACAACTAACAGAAGGGGAGCCCTCATCACTGGTGACGAGTCACACACAGACACACACACCCCCCATCAAACACTCCCAGGGCAGATACAGCACGGGGTTAGATACAGAGTAAAGCTCCCTCTACACTGTCCCATCAAACACTCCCAGGGCAGGTACAGCACGGGTTAGATACAGAGTAAAGCTCCCTCTACACTGTCCCATCAAACACTCCCAGGGCAGGTACAGCACAGGTTAGATACAGAGTAAAGCTCCCTCTACACTGTCCCATCAAACACTCCCAGGGCAGGTACAGCACGGGTTAGATACAGAGTAAAGCTCCCTCTACACTGCCCCATCAAACAGTCCCAGGGCAGGTACAGCACGGGTTAGATACAGAGTAAAGCTCCCTCTACACTGTCCCATTAAACACTCCCAGGGCAGGTACAGCACAGGGTTAGATACAGAGTAAAGCTCCCTCTACACTGTCCCCATCAAACACTCCCAGGGCAGGTACAGCACGGGTTAGATACAGAGTAAAGCTCCCTCTGCACTGTCCCATCAAACACTCCCAGGGCAGGTACAGCACGGGTTAGATACAGAGTAAGGCTCCCTCTACACTGCCCCATCAAACACTCCCAGGGCAGGTACAGCACGGGTTAGATACAGAGTAAACCTCCCTCTACACTGTCCCATCAAGCACTCCCAGGGCAGGTACAGCACGGGTTAGATACAGAGTAAAGCTCCCTCTACACTGTCCCATCAAACACTCCCAGGGCAGGTACAGCATGGGTTAGATACAGAGTAAAGCTCCCTCTACACTGTCCCATCAAACACTCCCAGGGCAGGTACAGCACAGGTTAGATACAGAGTAAAGCTCCCTCTACACTGTCCCATCAAACACTCCCAGGGCAGGTACAGCACAGGTTAGATACAGAGTAAAGCTCCCTCTACACTGTCCCATCAAACACTCCCAGGGCAGGTACAGCACGGGTTAAATACTTACAATGGTGGCATGATGCCCAGTCAACAGGTGGTTAAAAAGCAGCCTGGCCAGATTGCTGTTGTTACTCTGCTGGAGAGGGACCATGAACGCCGGAACGCCCAGGTAGGCTGCGAAATTCAGCTCCTGCAGCAGGGCCTGAGAAAGGGAGGGGAGAAGCAAAGGGTTAAATCCCGAGACTCTGTCTCCAGTACCACAGCCGATTGGGAGTTTCTACGTCACGTACCGAAACCCGTGTCAGTATGGTTCCGACAGTGCCGCCCCTCCGACAGTGCGGCGCTCCCTCAGTGCTGCCCCTCCGACAGTGCAGCGCTCCCTCAGTACTGCCCCTCAGACAGTGCAGCACTCCCTCAGTACTGCCCCTCCGACAGTGCGGCGCTCCCTCAGTACTGCCCCTCCGACAGTGCAGCGCTCCCTCAGTACTGCCCCTCAGACAGTGCAGCACTCCCTCAGTACTGCCCCTCCGACAGTGCGGCGCTCCCTCAGTACTGCCCCTCCGACAGTGCGGCGCTCCCTCAGTACTGCCCCTCCGACAGTGCAGCGCTCCCTCAGTGCTGCCCCTCTGACAGTGCAGCACTCCCTCAGACAGTGCCGCCCCTCCCTCAGTACTGCCCCCCCTCCGACAGTGCGGCGCTCCCTCAGTGCTGCCCCTCCGACAGTGCAGCGCTCCCTCAGTACTGCCCCTCAGACAGTGCAGCACTCCCTCAGTACTGCCCCTCCGACAGTGCGGCGCTCCCTCAGTGCTGCCCCTCCGACAGTGCAGCGCTCCCTCAGTGCTGCCCCTCCGACAGTGCAGCGCTCCCTCAGTACTGCCCCTCAGACAGTGCGGCGCTCCCTCAGTACTGCGATGCCCAATCGCCACTCTCCCCCCAGATCCCCGTGAGCAACCTCACCTCCTCCGAGTTTTTCCGCACTTGCTCGTTCTCCGCGTCAGCCTGTATCCATGGTGACAGTTTCCCCACGATGAGCGTGTTCCAGTCTGGCGGAGGGGGGGGGGGGAAAGAAGGAACCAGCGGTTAGTGGGGGTCGAGCATTTGAGATATGGAAGCACGGGGGGGGATGGAGAGGGGGGACGGAGGGGGGGGAGGGAGAGGGGGGACGGAGGGGGGAGGGAGAGGGGGGACGGAGGGGGGAGGGAGAGGGGGGACGGAGGGGGGAGGGAGAGGGGGGACGGAGAGGGGGGGGAGAGGGGGGACGGAGGGGGGAGGGAGAGGGGGGACGGAGGGGGGAGGGAGAGGGGGGACGGAGGGGGGAGGGAGAGGGGGGACGGAGGGGGGAGGGAGAGGGGGGACGGAGGGGGGAGGGAGAGGGGGGACGGAGGGGGGAGGGAGAGGGGGGACGGAGGGGGGAGGGAGAGGGGGGACGGAGGGGGGAGGGAGAGGGGGGACGGAGGGGGGAGGGAGAGGGGGGACGGAGGGGGGAGGGAGAGGGGGGACGGAGGGGGGAGGGAGAGGGGGGACGGAGGGGGGAGGGAGAGGGGGGACGGAGGGGGGAGGGAGAGGGGGGACGGAGGGGGGAGGGAGAGGGGGGACGGAGGGGGGAGGGAGAGGGGGGGACGGAGGGGGGAGGGAGAGGGGGGACGGAGGGGGGAGGGAGAGGGGGGACGGAGGGGGGAGGGAGAGGGGGGAGGGAGGGGGAGGGAGAGGGGGGACGGAGGGGGGAGGGAGAGGGGGGAGGGAGAGGGGGGGAGGGAGAGGGGGGAGGGAGAGGGGGGAGGGAGAGGGGGGAGGGAGAGGGGGGAGGGAGAGGGGGGAGGGAGAGGGGGACGGAGAGGGGGGAGGGAGAGGGGGACGGAGAGGGGGACGGAGAGGGGGGAGGGAGAGGGGGGACGGAGAGGGGGAGGGAGAGGGGGGAGGGAGAGGGGGGACGGAGGGGGGAGGGAGAGGGGGGAGGGAGAGGGGGGAGGGAGGGGGGGGACGGAGGGGGGGGACGGAGGGGGGGGACGGAGGGGGGGACGGAGGGGGGGGACGGAGGGGGGGACGGAGGGGGGGACGGAGGGGGGGGGAGAGGGGGGACGGAGGGGGAGGGAGAGGGGGGACGGAGGGGGAGGGAGAGGGGGGACGGAGGGGGAGGGAGAGGGGGGACGGAGGGGGAGGGAGAGGGGGGACGAGGGGGAGGGAGAGGGGGGACGGAGGGGGAGGGAGAGGGGGGACGGAGGGGGAGGGAGAGGGGGGACGGAGGGGGAGGGAGAGGGGGGACGGAGGGGGAGGGAGAGGGGGGACGGAGGGGGAGGGAGAGGGGGGACGGAGGGGGAGGGAGAGGGGGGACGGAGGGGGAGGGAGAGGGGGGACGGAGGGGGAGGGAGAGGGGGGACGGAGGGGGAGGGAGAGGGGGGACGGAGGGGGAGGGAGAGGGGGGACGGAGGGGGAGGGAGAGGGGGGACGGAGGGGGAGGGAGAGGGGGGACGGAGGGGGAGGGAGAGGGGGGACGGAGGGGGAGGGAGAGGGGGGACGGAGGGGGAGGGAGAGGGGGGACGGAGGGGGAGGGAGAGGGGGGACGGAGGGGGAGGGAGAGGGGGGACGGAGGGGGAGGGAGAGGGGGGGACGGAGGGGGAGGGAGAGGGGGGACGGAGGGGGAGGGAGAGGGGGGACGGAGGGGAGGGAGAGGGGGGACGGAGGGGGAGGGAGAGGGGGGGACGGAGGGGGAGGGAGAGGGGGGGACGGAGGGGGAGGGAGAGGGGGGACGGAGGGGGAGGGAGAGGGGGGACGGAGGGGGAGGGAGAGGGGGGACGGAGGGGGAGGGAGAGGGGGGACGGAGGGGGAGGGAGAGGGGGGACGGAGGGGGAGGGAGAGGGGGGACGAGGGGGAGGGGGGACGGAGGGGGAGGGGGAGGGGGGACGGAGGGGGAGGGGGAGGGGGGACGGAGGGGGAGGGAGAGGGGGGACGGAGGGGGAGGGAGAGGGGGGACGGAGGGGGAGGGAGAGGGGGGACGGAGGGGGAGGGAGAGGGGGGACGGAGGGGGAGGGAGAGGGGGGACGGAGGGGGAGGGAGAGGGGGGACGGAGGGGGAGGGAGAGGGGGGACGGAGGGGGAGGGAGAGGGGGGACGGAGGGGAGGGAGAGGGGGGACGGAGGGGGAGGGAGAGGGGGGACGGAGGGGGAGGGAGAGGGGGGACGGAGGGGGAGGGAGAGGGGGGACGGAGGGGGAGGGAGAGGGGGGACGGAGGGGGAGGGAGAGGGGGGACGGAGGGGGAGGGAGAGGGGGGACGGAGAGGGGGAGGGAGAGGGAGAGAGGGGGGACGGGGGGAGAGAGGTAGGGGACGGGGGAGAGAGGTAGGGGACGGGGGATGTGTGGGGTAACCTTACCTCGGCCGGACAGCAGCAGGTCGGATCGGGTCAGCGCCCCAGGCCGCTCCTTGGCCGGACCCTCGCAGAACT
>NC_140990.1:3495487-3544568 GCF_052327205.1 Somniosus microcephalus | reverse complement strand
AATAACCCCCCAACCCTCTCCCCCTCCCCACCCCCGGGGAGAGTAATAACCCCCCGCCGACCCTCTCCTCCTCCCCACCCCCCGGGGAGAGTAATAACCCCCCGCCGACCCTCTCCCCGTCCCCAACCCCGGGGAGAGTAATAACCCCCCGACCCTCTCCCCCTCCCCACCCCCGGGGAGAGTAATAACCCCCCGCCGACCCTCTCCTCCTCCCCACCCCCGGGGAGAGTAATAACCCCCCGCCGACCCTCTCCCCGTCCCCACCCCGGGGAGAGTAATAACCCCCCCGACCCTCTCCCCCTCCCCCACCCCCCGGGGAGAGTAATAACCCCCCGCCGACCCTCTCCCCCTCCCCACCCCCGGGGAGAGTAATAACCCCCCGCCGACCCTCTCCCCGTCCCCACCCCGGGGAGAGTAATAACCCCCCGACCCTCTCCCCCTCCCCACCCCCCGGGGAGAGTAATAACCCCCCGCCGACCCTCTCCCCCTCCCCACCCCCGGGGAGAGTAATAACCCCCCGACCCTCTCCCCCCTCCCCACCCCCGGGGAGAGTAATAACCCCCCGCCGACCCTCTCCCCCTCCCCACCCCCGGGGAGAGTAATAACCCCCCGCCGACCCTCTCCCGTCCCCACCCCGGGGAGAGTAATAACCCCCCGACCCTCTCCCCCTCCCCACCCCCGGGGAGAGTAATAACCCCCCGCCGACCCTCTCCCCGTCCCCACCCCGGGGAGAGTAATAACCCCCCGACCCTCTCCCCCTCCCCACCCCCGGGGAGAGTAATAACCCCCCGCCGACCCTCTCCCCCTCCCCACCCCGGGGAGAGTAATAACCCCCCGACCCTCTCCCCATCCCCACCCCGGGGAGAGTAATAACCCCCCGCCGACCCTCTCCCCCTCCCCACCCCGGGGAGAGTAATAACCCCCCGCCGACCCTCTCCCCCTCCCCACCCCCGGGGAAGAGTAATAACCCCCGACCCTCTTCTTCCCCAAATCCTCCAATTGATCCGCAAATCCTCCAATTCACCCCCACGCCCTCCAATTTAACTCCAAATTTTCTAATTCACCCCCAAATCCCCCCATCCCCCAATTTACACCCACACCCTCCAATTTACCCCCAGCCCCCCAATTTAACCCAAATTTTCTGATTTACCCCAAAATCCCTCTAATTTACCCCCAAATCCACCAATTCACCCTCACATCCTCCAATTTACCCTCTCATCCTCCAATTTACCCTCTCATCCTCCAATTCACCCCCACACCCCCCCAGTTCACCCCCCCACCCCCCAATTCACCCCCACATCCCCCCAATTCACCCCCACATCCCCCAATTGACCCCCACATCCCCCAATTGACCCCCCAAATTTCTGATTTACCCCCAAATCCCTCATTTACCCCCAAATCCACCAATTCACCCTCACATCCTCCAATTTACCCCCCAAATCCACCAATTCACCCTCACATCCTCCAATTCACCCCAAATGCTCCAATTTAACTCCACATTTCTAATTTACTCCCAAATCCTCCAATTTACCCCCAAATTTTCTGATTTACCACCAACTCCCCGAATTTAACCCCACATGTCCTAATTCACCCCCACATGTTCTAATTCACCCCCCACATCCTCCCATTCACCCCACACCCTCCAATTCAGCCCAAATGCCCGCCTCAATGGCCCCCACATGGAAGCGGCCCCCTCTTGCCCCTCTCACCCCTGCCGGCCCACCGCCCCCAGGCTCTCCCCGATCTCCGGCACCGAGCTCAGTTCGCGGCCGCTGGAAACCCGCCCCGAGGACGCCATCTCTCAGCACAGGGAAGGGGGCGGGACACCGGCGCCGAGTGACAGGCCGGTCGGCCAATGGGCGGCCAGCGGTGCCCCGCGGCCCTCAGCCAATAGCCAGGCCGCGTCTACCCGACCTGACCAATCGGAAGTCAAAGTGGGCGGTGTCTGCTCCTGGACTGACAGCTAGTCCGACCAATAGAGTGTCGAGGCGGCGCTGGACATTGAGTAACCAACAGGAAGGCGGGATGCGCAGAATGCACCAATCAGAAGTTAAAAGGGGAGGTAAAATGCTCTGACAGACAGACAAATTGCCCAATGAGGTCAGAGGCGGGCAAGGGCAGCGCCCGCAACCAATAGAAAGGCGGAATGCGCCTCAAAGACCAATGAGAGTCAAAGGGGTGAGTGACTCTGTGACTGACAGCGATATTAACCAATCAGATCCACCATCCATCATAACAGACAGCTACTTCAGCCAATGAAGGTGGAAATCTGTTCCGACATCCAAGCAAAGGCAGCGCGTGGAGGGGAGGGCGGGATCCAAGCCTTTCAAACGTGAGGAGGCGTCTTCCGAATGAGTGAGCTGAGCCAATCAAAGAGCGACCGGTCTAGGTAAAAACCCTTCCCATTGGTTCATCCTCCTGTACGCCTGTGTGAGACGTGCTCGGATAGGCCGACTGGGAGCCGCATTCAACTCAAGCTAAACCGCGTTTAAATCGGGAACGTAAGCGAGATTTCCGCTTTGCATCCCATTGAATAGTACATATTTCTCATTTACGATCGGTGAAATTATATAGAGACGCGTCTATTTCTCAGATTCCCCGCCTCGCCTTGCCCTGGCAACTGCTGGGCCTTTGACGCAAGCGACGTCCAGCGCGATGGCGTCTGGTCCCCGGCCTGCGTGGAAGGCGCAGGCGCACGAAGCGCCCTGGCGTCATCTGGAGTGGGCGGGGCTCAGCCTTTAGATGATGTAATGCTGGTGTTGACTGACAGCCGGGCCAGTGGCGCAATGGATAACGCGTCTGACTACGGATCAGAAGATTCCAGGTTCGACTCCTGGCTGGCTCGACATTTTAATTAGTTGGAACAAACTAATTGAATAAATAAATAAATTCTTCAGGACAACATCTAAAAGAACATTAAGGCCAAATTTGCTTTTTTAATAGTATAACACTTAAAATTACTTAAATTTTTTTAGGAAAATTTGTTAAAACTAGCAACTTAGCAACAAGAAGGAGTTGGATATATTTCTTAAGGCTAAAGGGATTAAGGGATATGGGGAGAAGGCAGGATGAATTTGGATGATCAGCCATGATCGCATTGAATGGTGGAGCAGGCTCGAGGGGCCGAATGGCCTACTCCTGCTCCTATCTTCTATGTTTCAATGTTTCTGTGAGCTAAACGTTTTAAAGATGAGCTAACTAAAATTCCTACAATAATTGTAAAAAGCTTAAACTAATTAAAATACTGATTCGAAAGTGTTGGATCCGTGGTTCAGTGGATATGCTGTTATTAAATAATCACACGGATGCTGTACATTAACAATAAACAGGTCTTTACTGGAGGAGGGTAGTCTCAAGACTGGGGGTACAGAGGCATGCGCAAAGCTTATATACCGGTGTGGTCACTGCCGGTACTACAGTATACAGGAGCTGTAAAAGTAGTTCTGACTTAAAGGCACATACACTACAATTCCTCCCCTTTTAGATTAGCAGTACCCCTAATATTCAAATAACAATTAACATTTCAACATGTATATTAAACAACAAAAGTCCATTTATAGATTCAGTCTTTGGGGCGGCTTCCTGACCCTTTCGGGATAGCGCCTTTCCTGAGGTTCTTGTTCTTGCTGCAGAGGCGATTCTAACCCCTTTTCATCGGGTAGTTCATCGGGTTCCACTGCTACTGGTTCGGAGGTAGATGCTACCGGTATGTCGGGTTCATCCCCAGGTACTCGAGACATGGGGTTGACACGTTCCTGTGATGCTAAGATCTGATCGACGTGGCGTCTCACAATGTTCTCCCCGACATCCACTGTGTACATTAATGGCCCCTGCCTTGTACATATCGTTCCAGGTTGCCACTTCTCTGTTCGATAGTCACGGGCCAAGACTGGTTGCCCTACATTGAAGCTCCTTGTCGGCTTCTCATTGATGTGCTGGAATTGTTTGTCCTCAACATTTCTTCGCACATTTGGTCTGAGCAAGTCCAGACGAGATCTCAACCTTCGGTTAAAGAACATCATGGCCGGGGTCTGGTTGGTAACTGCATGTGTCGCGTTTCGGTAGGCTAATAAGAAATTGCCCATCTTATGCTGTAGTGGAATTTCATCGTCGCACATGGCTTTTATCGCCTTCTTAAAGGTTTGTACGAACCTCTCAGACAATCCATTTGTGGCTGGATGATACGGGGCGGATGTGTAATGCCTTACCCCATTCCTTTTCATGAATTTTTGGAACTCGTCGGACACAAACTGTGGTCCATTATCAGAGCAAATCTGCTCTGGCAAACCATTTCTGGCAAATATGGTCCGTACTACTGCAATCGTTTTCTCTGTAGTGGTTGAAGATATTTTTATCACCTCAGGCCACTTTGAATGAGCATCCACTGCTATTAAGAACATTGAGTCCATGAATGGACCAGCAAAATCAATATGCACCCGTTGCCATGGAGAGGAGGGCCACTCCCATGGGTGTAGAGGGGCATGTGGTGGTGCATTTTGGACCTTCTGGCATCCTAAGCAGCTCTTAGTTAGGTCTTCGATTTGTTGATCGATTCCCGGCCACTACACATAAGCCCTAGCAAGGCTTTTCATTTTCACTCCCCCCAGATGACCTTCATGTAGCTCATTTAGCACTCTCTCCCTTAACTTGGGTGGAATCACCACTCTGGATCCACACATCACTGTCCCCTGGCATACTGACAGCTGTTCTCTTCTGGATGAGAATGCTGGCAACAGTGAGTCGCCATGAGTTGGCCATCCCCTCACCGTCAAATCATATACCCGAGACAGCGTCGGATCATTGCGGGTCTCCTTCTCTATATCCGCGTTCGTTACTGGCAATCGTTCAATTATTGACGAATAAAATATCTCGATAGGGTCCACTGCTGGTGCTTCCTCCACAGTAGGCAGTGGCAGGCGCGATAGCCCATCAGCGTTCCCATGCTGTTTCGTGCCTTTATATTCTATTTCATATTGATTCGCCCCTAGAAACAGGGACCATCTTTGTAACCGCTGTGCCGTCATCACTGGAACGCCCTTCTTAGGATTAAAGATGGAGACAAGTGGTTGGTGGTCAGTCAGCAAGGTGAACTTCTGCCCATGCAGATAGTGGTTGAATTTTTTTACTCCCCATACTAGGCTGAGGGCCTCCCTGTCAATCTGGGCGTAGTTGCGCTCGGCTGAGGTTAGTGACCGAGACGCAAAGGCTACTGGCCTCTCCAACCCGTCAGGGAATTTGTGCGACAGCATCGCTCCAATACCATAGGGTGATGCATCACATGCCAAACGAATTGGTAGTGCTGGGTTGAAATGGGCCAACACCTCTTTTGATGTGATCAATTCTTTACACTTCTGGAAAGCTCGTCTACGTTGGTCATCCCACTTCCATGGTACCCTGTTTGCAGTAGGGTGTTCAGCGGGTGTAATACCGTAGACAAATTTGGTAAGAACTTGTGGTAATAGTTTACCAGCCCAAGGAACGACCTCAGTTGTGACACATTTTCTGGTGCTGGAGCCTTGACTACTGCCTCAATCTTGTCAGGGGACTTATGTAACCCCTCTTCATCGATGACGTGGCCACAATACGAGATCTGTTTCTGGAAAAACTCGCACTTGTGGCGATTAGCTTGTAGCCCATACTCCTTTAATCTGGTGAGCACCTTCTCCAAGTTGGCGAGGTGATCATCGTCATTTTCACCCGTGACCAGGATGTCGTCCAAATAACACTGGGTCCCTGGAATCCCTTGCAGGACCTGATCCATCGCCCTTTGCCAGATAGCCGGAGCCGAGGCTACTCCAAACACCAGCCGGTTGTATTGGTAGAGACCTTTATGAGTGTTAATCGTAAGGTAATGTTTCGAAGCTTCTTCTACTTCAATTTGCAAGTACACCTGGGCTAGATCAATTTTGGTGAAGCGTTTACCTCCAGATAGCGAGGCGAAAATATCCTCAATTCGTGGAAGCGAATATTGTACCGTGTGAAGGACTGGGTTCACTGTCACCTTAAAATCCTCACAGATGCGGACCTTCTTTGGTTCCCCAGGCATATTACTCAACAACCTCTTCATTACAGGGACGGTGGGTGTAGCCCACTCGCTCCAGTCCACTTTGGACAGTACTCCTGAACGTTCCAAACCTTCCAGCTCTGCTTCAACAGCTGGTCTGATCCAACTCCTTCTTGAATATATTTAATGAATTGGCCTCTACTGCCTTCTGTGGTAGAGAATTCCACAGGTTCACCACTCTCTGGGTGAAGAAATTCCTCCTCATTTCTGTCCTAAATGGCTTACCCCTTATCCTTAGACTGTGACCCCTGGTTCTGGACTTCCCCGCCATCGGGTACATCCTTCCTGCATCTAGTCTGTCCAGCCCTGTCAGAATTCAATGAGATCCCCTCACATTCTTTTAAACTCCAGCGAGTATAAGCCCAATCGACCCAATCTCTCCTCATACGTCATTCCTGCCATCCCAGGTATCAGCCTGGTGAATCTTCGCTGAACTCCCTCCATGGCAAGAACATCCTTCCTCAGATAAGGCGACCAAAACTGCACACAATACTCAATACATTTCGAGTTGGGGACCCTGTAGTGTCCGTGTGTAGATAAAGACACCGAAGACAGGAGTTGGTTCATAGGTATTTACTAAGCAAGTCTGGCAGGGGTTCTAAAGGATATACACAATACACAGGCTTATATAGCGCAAGTGGCAATTACCGGCATTACAGCACACCTGGGGCTCTTAAAGGCACATACACCACAATTGCTCTTAAAGGCACATACACCACAGACCCTTCTTCAGAATTAAAACTAGCAGCTTGGTTTTAATATTGTTAATAGTGGGACAACGTGTTTGTGACACTTTACTAACTTTAGGGATCTCGGAGTACAAATACACAAAAAATCACTAAAAGTTGCGACACAGGTTAGCAAGGCCATACAAAAGAGCAAACCAAAACACTAGGGTTTATTTCTAGAGGGATAGAATTGAAAAGTTAGGTTGATTGGCTATGATAAATTGACCCTTAGTGTTAGGGGGATTAAATACGTGGGGTTACGGGGATAGGGTGGGATATGTGTCGGTGTAGGGGTTACGGGGATCGGGTGGGATATGTGTCGGTGCAGGCTCGATGGGCCGAAATGGCCTCTATCTGCACTGTGGGGTTTCTGTGATTTCTGTGATTCTGTGATTATGCTAAACCTGTATCGAACCTTGGTTAGACCACACTTAGTACAGTTCTGGTCGCCATGTTATAAAAAGGATATAGAGGCACTGGAAAGGGTGCAGAGAAGATTTACAAGGATGATACCAGAAATGCGAGGGTATACATATCAGGAAAGGATGAAGAGGCTGGGTCTCTTTTCTCTTGTAAAAAGAAGGCTGAGGGGTGACCTAATAGAGGTCTTTAAAATTATGACAACATAAGAAATAAGAGCAGGAGTAGGCCATACGGCCCCTCGAGCCTGCTCCGCTATTCAATAGGATCGCTGCAGGATTTCCTCAGGGCAGTGTCCTAGGCCCAGCCATCTTCAGCTGCTTCATCAATGACCTTCCCTCCATCATAAGGTCAGAAGTGGGGATGTTTGCTGATGACTGCACAGTGTTCATAGAAACATAGAAACATAGAAACATAGAGATAGGAACAGGAGTAGGCCATTCGGCCCTTCGAGCCTGCTCCGCCATTCAATGAGATCATGGCTGATCTTCGTCTGAGATCTTAGCTGATCTTACCAGTTCAGTACCCCGTCCCCGCCTTTTCTCCGTAACCCTTAATCCCCTTAGCCTTCAGAAATATATCCAATTCTCTCTTGAAAATATTTATTGAATTAGCCTTCACAGCCCTCTGTGGCAGGGAATTCCACAGGCTCACCACTCTTTGAGTGAAGAAATTCTTCCTCATCTCTGTTTTAAATGATTTGCCCGCTATTTTTAGACTGTGGCCCCTGGTTCTCTGCTCCCCTGCCATTGGAAACATTCTCTCTGAATTCAGCCTGTCCAGGCCTGCCATAATTTTATATGTTTCGATGAGATCCCCTCTCAATCTTCTAAACTCCAGTGAGTACAAGCCCAAACTATTCAATCTCTCCTCGTAGGTCATTCCTGCCATTCCAGGTATCAGCCTGGTGAATCGCCGCTGCACTCTTTCCATGGCAAGAACATCCTTCCGCAGATGGGGCGACCAAAACTGTACACAATACTCCAGATGCGGTCTCACCAGCACCTTGTACAGCTGTAGTAAGGTATCCCTATTCCTATACTCGAACCCCCTTGATATGAAGGCCAACATACCATTTGCCTTCTTAATCGCCTGTTGCACCTGCATGCTCTCCTTCAGTGACTGGTGCACAAGAACACCCAGGTCCCTCTGCACTTCCCCATCTCCCAATCTATTGCCATTTAGATAATAATCTACCCTCCTGTTTTTACCCCCAAAGTGGATAACCTCGCATTTATCCACATTATAGTGCATCTGCCACGTATCCGCCCATTCCCCCAACCTGTCCAAATCACACTGTAGCCTCCTGACATCCTCATCAGAGCCCACCCCTCCTCCTAGTTTAGTGTCGTCAGCGAATTTGGAAATATTGCATCCAATTCCCTGATCCAGATCATTTATATATATTGTGAACAGCTGGGGTCCCAGGACAGATCCTTGCGGCACCCCGCTGGTCACTGCCTGCCACTCCGAAAACGAGCCGTTTATTCCAACTCTCTGTTTTCTATCCGCCAGCCAGTTCTCTATCCACGTTAATACATTGCCCCCAATCCCATGAGCCTTAATTTTGCATGATAATCTTTTGTGTGGAACCTTATCGAAGGCTTTCTGGAAGTCCAGGTACACCACATCCACTGGCTCTCCCCCATCTATTTTACCAGTTACTTCCTCAAAAAATTCCAGCAGATTAGTCAAACACGATTTACCCTTTGTAAATCCATGTTGACTCTGTCCGATCCTTTCCCCATTTGTCAAGTGCTCCGCTATTTTATCCTTAATAATGGACTCTAGCATTTTGCCCACAACCGATGTAAGGCTTACTGGTCTATAATTCCCTGCTTTCTCTCTACCCCCCTTTTTAAATATTGGGGTAACATTAGCTACCCTCCAATCCACGGGTACTGTTCCCGAGTCAATGGAGTTCCGGAAGATGATCCTTAGAGCATCTGCTATCTCCAGGGCCACCTCCTTAAGTACCCTAGGATGTAGTTTATCAGGCCCCGGGGATTTGTCGGCCTTCAGTCCCCTCAACTTACCCAACACCATATCCCTAGAGATACTAATTTCTGTCAGCTCCTCCCTCTCATTAGTCCCTATGTTTGCCGATATTCCTGGGAGGTTATTTGTGTCCTCCTTTGTGAATACAGAACCAAAGTATGAGTTTAATTGGTCTGCCATTTCCTTATTCTCCATTATATATTCTCCCGAATCGGACTGCAAGGGACCGACTTGGGATTTTACCAGTCTTTTCCTCCTGATATACCGATAAAAGCTTTTGCAGTCTGTCTTTATGTTTGCTGCAAGTTTACTTTCGTATTCTATTTTCCCCTTCCTGATTAATCCCTTTGTCCTCTTTTGCTGTATCCTGTACTGCCCCCAATCTTCCGGTCTGGTGCTTTTTTTTGCCAGTTGATATGCCCTTTTTTTTGATTTTATGCTGTCCCTAATTTCCCTCGTTATCCACGGTTGAGCCACCTTTTTAGGTTTATTTTTATGCCAAACCGGTATAAACATGTTCTGGAATTCTTCCATTCTATCTTTGAATGCTTGCCATTGTCTATCCACTGTCAATCCCCCCAGAAACACCACCCAATCAATCTTACCCAATTCCCGTCTCATACCCTCGTAATTCCCTTTATTTAAGTTCTGGACCTTAGTCTCTGATTCAATTTCCTCACTCTCCATCTCGACTGAGAGCTCGATCATATTATGATCGCTCTGACCCAAGGGGCCTCGTACAAGAAGATTGTTGATAAGTCCCTTCTCATTGCACAATACCCAGTCTAAAATGGCCTGATCTCGAGTCGGCTCCTCGACATATTGGTCCAGATAACCGTCCCGAAAACATTCCAGGAATTCCTCCTCCTCAGAATTTTTACTAATTTGGGTAGTCCAATCAATATGTAAATTAAAGTCACCCATGATGACAGCTGTGCTCTTATCGCACGCTTCTCTAATTTCCCTTTTTATGCCTTCCCTCACCTCCATATTACTATTTGGAGGCCTATATATCACACCCACTAACGTTTTCCTCCCCTTGCTATTTCTCATTTCTACCCATACAGATTCCGTTTCATCCGAGTTAATATCCTTCCTTTCCATTGCATTAATCCCCTCCTTTACCAGCAATGCTACCCCACCTCCCCTACCTTTTTGCCGATCCTTCCTAAATATTGTATATCCCTGGATGTTAAGTTCCCAGCCTTGCCCACCCTGCAGCCACGTTTCTGTAATCCCAATCAAATCATACTTGTTTACCTCTATTTCCACAACTAATTCATCCACCTTGTTCCTAATGCTTCTAGCATTAAGATACAAAGCCTTCAGGCTTGCTTTTTTCACACTCTCATTATGAATTAGTTTGGCCCTTTGTGTTTCTCTCCTTTGCTTATTGCTTCTCACCTTTCTACCATCTATTTCTGACTTCATATGACTTCCCTCCTTTCCACTATCTAGGTTCCCATCCCCCTGCCAAATTAGTTTAAATCCTCCCGAACCGCCCTAGAAAATATTACCCCGAGGACATCGGCTCCCTCACAGTTCAGGTGTAGACCGTCCCCTTGGTACAGGTCACTCCTCCCCAAGAGTCATTCACAACTCCTCAGATAATGAAGCAGTCCATGCCCGTATGCAACAAGACCTGGACGACGTTCAGGCTTGGGCTGATAAGTGGCAGGTAACATTCGCGCCACAGAAGTGCCAGGCAATGACTATCTCCAACAAGTGAGAGTCTAACCACCTCCCCTTGACATTCAATGGCATTACCTTCGCCGAATCCCCCACCATCAACATCCTGGGGGTCACCATTGACCAGAAACTTAACTGGACCAGCCACATAAATACTGTGGCAACAAGAGCAGGTCAGAGGCTGGGTATTCTGCGGCGAGTGTCTCACCTCCTGACTCCCCAAAGCCTTTCCACCATCTACAAGGCACAAGTAAGGAGTGTGATGGAATACTCTCCACTTGCCTGGATGAGTGCATCTCCAACAACACTCAAGAAGCTCGACACCATCCAGGACAAAGCAGCCCGCTTGATTGGCACCCCATCCACCACCTTAAACATTCACTCCCTCCACCACCGGCGCACCGTGGCTGCAGTGTGTACCATCTACAAGATGCACTGCAGCAACTCGCCAAGGCTTCTTCGGCAGCACCTCCCAAACCCGCAACCTCTTCCGCCTAGAAGGACAAGGGCAGCAGGCGCATGGGAACACCACCACCTCCAAGTTTTACTCCAAGTCACACACCATCCTGACTTGGAAATATATCGGCCGTTCCTTCATCGTCGCTGGGTCAAAATCCTGGAACTCCCTCCTGAACAGCGCTGTGGGAGTACCCTCACCACACGGACTGCAGCGGTCCAAGAAGGCGGCTCACCACCACCTTCTCAAGGGCGACTAGGGATGGGCAATAAATGCCGGCATAGCCAGCGACGCCCACATCCCATAAACGAATAAAATCATCGACCTCAGCTCCACTTTCCCGTCCGATCTCCAGATCCCTTGATTCCCCAGAGTCCAACAATCTATCGATCTCAGCCTTGAATATACTCAAAGACTCAGCATTCACAGCCCTCTGGGGCAGAGAATTCCAAAGATTCACAACCCTCTGAGTGAAAAAATTCCTCCTCATCTCAGTCCTAAATGGCCGACCCCTTATCCTGAGACTATGCCCCCTAGTTCTAGACACTCCAGTCCAGGGGGAAACAACCTCTCAGTATCTACCCTGTCAATCCCCTTCAGAATCTTGTATGTTTCAATGAGATCACCTCTCATAGGTTGAATCACCTAGATGGTAAGGAGACCTACATCAGAATGCTGTTCATAGACTACAGCTCAGCATTCAACACTATCGTCCCCAACAAGCTGGCCACCAAACTCCAAACTCTTGGCCTGAACACTTCCCTCTGCAACTGGACCCTGGACTTCCTAACAAACAGACCCCAGTCTGTCAAATTAGGTAACCACACCTCCCCCCGCTGACCCTGAACACGGGGGCCCCACAAGGATGTGTGCTGAGCCCCCTCCTCTACTCCCTCTTCACCCACGACTGTGTGGCTGTTAAGGGTTCCAACACCATCGTCAAGTTTGCGGATGACACCACGGTAGTAGGCCAGATCACCAACAACGATGAGTCAGCCTACAGGGAGGAGGTCCAGCATCTCGTGAAGTGGTGCGCCGATAACAACCTGGCCCTTAACACCAAGAAAACCAAAGAAATCATTGTGGACTTCAGGAAGTCTAAAGGCGGAAGTCACACCCCCATCCACATCAATGGGGCTGTGGTGGAAAGGGTGGACAGCTTTAAGTTCCTCGGAGTCCACATCACGGAAGACCTCTCCTGGTCCCTCAATACCTCCTCTCTGGTGAAGAAGGCCCAGCAGCGCCTATATTTCCTAAGGAGGCTGAAGGGATGTAACCTGTCACCCCTGATCCTCTCTAACTTTTACCGCTGCACTATAGAGAGCATCCTGACGAATTGTATCGCAGTATGGTATGGCAGCTGTAGCTACTATGACCGGAAAGCCCTGCAGCGGGTAGTCAAAACTGCCCAACGCATTACCGGCACCCGGCTACCGACCATAGAGCACATATACCAGAAACGCTATCTACGGAGGTCACGGACCATCATCAAAGACCCTACCCACCCCAGCCACGGTCTGTTCGCCCTCCTGCCATCTGGGAGACGCTACAGATGCATTCGCACCCGTACGACCAGATTTAGGAACAGCTTCTTTCCCAGGGCTGTCATCCTACTGAACTCCACAAATAAACTCTAAAGCCTGCACATCTGCCAATGCACTTTATTAGGGTTATGTTTATGTTAATGTATTACAAACCAAATGTATGTTGAATGTTTAAATGTCTTAATCTAAATGTACACTCTCGGGAGCCGCAAGCCTACATTTCGTTGTACTGCACTGGTGCACTAACAATGACAATAAAAGTTGATTTGATTTTGATTTGATTCTTCTAAACTCCAGACAGTATCGGCCCATTCTACACAATCTCTCCACATAGGACAGCCCTCTCCTCCCAGGATTCAATCTAGTGAACCTTCGTCGCACCGCCTCCAAGGCAAGTATATCCTTCCTTAGATAAGGAGACCAAAACTGTGCCCAGTACTCCAGGTGTGGTCTCACCAAGGCCCTGTACAATTGGAGCCAGACTTCCTCACTCTTATACCCCAACCCCCTTGCAATAAATACCATTTGCCTTCCTTATTGCTTGCTGTACCTGCATGCTAACTTTCTGTGTTTCTTGCACGAGGACACCTAAATCTATCTGAACACCAACATTTCTCACCATTTAAAAAAGGTTTTGATAGAGTGGATACAGAGAGAATGTTTCTGTGATAAAAATGATAACATCCGGGAAGTTATGTCATCACTTCCTGTGAACTATGAACTATGAACTGTGTACATACCTCACTTCCTGTCATATGTCACTTCCTGTTGGACTGGTATAAATACTGGTCTGTTCAGTATTGTAAGAGGCTTCTACCAGAGGCATGGTAAAGACCTCTCTTGTGTATATAGTGTGTTTATAAGTTACTTAAAGCTTACTTTAAAGTTACTTGATGGTAAGTCTCCTTTTTCTTACATCAGTTTCCACTTGTGGGGAAGAGCAAAACTAGAGGCCATCAATATAAGATAGTCTCCAAGAAATCCAATAGGGAATTCAGAAGAAACTTCTTTATCCAGAGAGTGGTGAGAATGTGGAACTCGCTGCCACAGGGAGTGGTTGAAGTGAATAGTATCGATGCATTTAAGGGGAGGCTAGACAAGCATCTGAGGGAGAAGGGAATAAGAGGGTTACGCTGATAGATTTAGATGAGGAAAGACGGGAGGAGGCTCGAGTGGAGCATAAACACCGGCATGGACTGGTTGGGCCTGATGTGGAGTATTTTAAACCAACACTCGACACAAGGTTTTCAGATCGATAGTCAAATTGTCTTTATTACGCTGGTGGGGAGGCAGTCTGCTTTGTCTTTAGCCAGACTTCTCCAAATTGTTACTGCAAGCCCTACATTTTTATACATTCAAATAGGCATGGCAGCCTCATGCACAATTCATTCCTGCAACCTGATTGGCTCTTGGCCCGCATGCACCTTCACGGATTGGGTTACATGTCCTAAGGCAAACAGGTGTAAGCTGCCTCCTCAATTATTAGCCCAAACTGCTGATTAAAAGATAACTCGGAAGCATTGTGACCCAGATAACAAAAACCCTCAGGGCAGCTGAAGTCATAGAGTCATAGAGTTTTACAGCACAGAAAGAGGCCCTTCGGCCCATCGTGTCTGCGCCGCCCATCCATCCCTGTCCAGTCTAATCCCATTTTCCAGCATTTGGTCCATAGCCTTGTATGCAATGGCATTTCAAGTGCTCATCCAAATGCTTCTTGAATGTTGTGAGGGTTCCTGCCTCCACCACCCTTTCAGGCATTGAGTTCCACATTCCAACCACCCTCTGGGTGAAAAAGTTCCTCCTCAAATCCCCTCTAAACCTCCTGCCCCTTACCCTGAATCTATGCCCCCTTGTTATTGACCCCCCTACTAAGGGGAAAAGTTCCTCTTTGTCTACCCTATCTATGCCCCTCATCATTTTGTACACCTCAATCAGGTCCCCCCTCAGCCTTCTTTGCTCCACGGAAAACAACCCCAGCCTGTCCAGCCTCTCTTCATAGCTGAGGCGCTCCATCCCAGGTAACATCCTGGTGAATCTTCTCTGCACCCTCTCCAAAGCAATCACATCCTTCCTATAGTGAGGCGACCAGAACTGCACACAGTACTCCAGCTGTGGCCTCACCAGCGTTTTGTGCAGCTCCATCATAACCTCCCTGCTCTTATATTCTATGCCTCGGCTAATGAAGGCAAGTATCCCATATGCCTTTTTAACCACCTTATCTACCTGTTCCGCTGCCTTCAGGGATCTATGTACATGTACACCAAGGTCCCTCTGACCCTCTGTACTTCCTAGGGTCCTACCACTCATTGTGTATTCCCTTGCCTTATTTGTCCGTCCAAAATGCATCACCTCGCACTTTTCAGGGTTAAATTCCATTTGCCACTTTTCCGCCCATCTGACCAACCCGTTTATATCGTCCTGTAGCCTGAGGCTTTCCTCCTCACAATTTACCACCCCACCAATTTTCGTGTCATCTGCGAAGTGCCAGACATCATGGGGGAAAAGTTCAGTTGGTTTGCGCCTCCCGTTATCGCCTTAAGAGGGCGCTAATGGGGTGCAAAGCAACTAGCGCCCAGGCGCGGCGATGTTTGCGCCGCTCGCGAAATTAACTAGACATTTTGCGGCAGCGCTAAACACTACCGCCACGATCTCTTGCACCGGCAGATCGTGACGTCAGTCGAGTGCGCAACGCCCCGGTAGCGCCCCGGACCGGCTATTGAGTGGCGCCCCCTGCCTTACCGCCTGCCGCTAGCAACGACAGGCTGAGGGGAGCGTTATGCAGTCAGAAAGGGACTGGGGGAGCGCTATTTAAAGGCGACCGCTACCTGCCTTTTTTTGTTGGTGACATTTTTGCACCACGCATTCTGAGAGAGAGAGCGAGAGAGACTTCTGGAGAGATTCAACGCTGTGTGAAGGAGTTTTGGGTACTGAGCAGCACTTTGCAGGTTCATTTTGATTTGCCCTTCCTTGCTTCGCCAGCGCTCTGAGTTAGCGCCTCGCTCCTCGGCATTTGCGCCTTAAGACAGGTGTGAAGCGCCTGATTTAGCGCTCCAATCACCTCCAGGGGCGATAGAAGCCAAGTTTGCCGTCGGAGGCGATAATTAGCGCCAGGCGCTAAACTTTGCGCACGGCCGATAATGGCGCCCCCAAACGAGGCGATACCGAATATTTCCCCCCATGTCTCCACTGAGTTGTTTTTAGTCTCAAAGGTCACTTATCTTGACCACACCTTATGGATGTGGTCTTTCATGTTAGCAACTGTCTCTCTTACCCCATTCTGTGAGCTGCCAGCGATGTTATTTAACTCTTTCTCCACTTCAGGCCGAAGGGCCTGTTTCTGTTCCGTATATCCTGTGTAAGTTGGGCAACTAGTTTAGCACACTTAACACATTTCCCTAACTAACTAGAGTCTGTAAAGAACTTTAAAACCAATTTACCATTAAATGATTTAGGAAATTTAAATAAATACTTTAGAATCAGTGGTGAATTAGTGCCTTTTTAAATATTTTAGGAAAATTGATTAACTTAATTTTTTATGTTCTTAAATAGTTTTGTATTGGTTAATTAGTTTGGCAAAATTAGGTAAATTGTATTGCATTAATTAGTTAAAAAGCATCAGTTAATTCACGTTAGTGAAATAGTCCAGGGATATTAGTTAATATCACTCCTAAGTTAATAAGAACTGTTGTGGAGTATTTTAAACCAACACTCGACACAAGGTTTTAGATCGATAGTCAAGTTGTCTTTATTGCACCGGTGGGAAGGCAGTCTGCTCTGTCTTAGCCAGATTTCTCCAAATTGATACAGCAAACACTACATTTTTATACATTGCAATAAGCATGGCAACCTCATGCACAATTCATTCCTGCCACCTGATTGGATCTTGGCCCGCATGCACCTTCACAGATTGGTTACGAATCTTCATCTAAACATGTAGAAGCTGCCTCCTCAATCAATCACTCAAACTGCTGAATGCTGATTGAATGATACCTTGGAATGTGACCTAGGTGATAAAGTTCTTACGGGCAGTTGAAATCCCAGACACCCTGTCTCCATTTAATTGTTTTATTCTTATTCTGAGTGGCAGGCAGTGACTAGTGGGGTACCGCAGGGATCGGTCCTATTTCACAATATATATTAATGATCTAGACAAGGGAACTAGATGTAATATCTCCAAGTTTGCAGACGACACAAAGCTGGGTGGGCGTGTGTGCTGTGAGGAGGATGCCGAGAAACTCCAGGATGATTTGGACAGGTTGGGTGATTGGGCAGATGCATGGCAGATGCAGTATAATGTGGATAAATGCGAGGTGGCAAAAACAGGAAAGCAGATTATTATCTGAACGGCAATAGATTGGGAGAAGGGGAAGTGCAACGAGACCTGGGTGTCCTTGTGCACCAGTCGCTGAAGGTAAGCATGCAGGTGCAGCAGGCGGTTAAGAAGGCAAATGGTATGTTGGCCTTCGTAGCGAGAGGGTTCGAGCACAGGAACAAGGATTTCTTGCTGCAGTTGTACAGGGCCTTGGTGAGACCACACCTTGAGTATTGTGTGCAGTTTTGGTCGCCTTATCTGAGGAAGGACGTTCTTGCCATGGAGTGCGGCGAAGATTCACCAGACTGATACCTGGGATGGCAGGAATGACATATGAGGAGAGATTGGGTCGATTGTTTTTAGCTTATATTCGCTAGAATTTAGAAGAATGAGAGGGGATCTCATTGAAACTTATAAAATTCTAACAGGACTGGACAGACTGGATGCAGGAAGGATGTCCCCGATGGTCGGGGAGTCCAGAACCAGGGGTCACAGTCTAAGGATAAGGGGTAAGCCATTTAGGACAGAGATGAGGAGGAATTTCTTCACCCAGAGAGTGGTGAACCTGTGGAATTCTCTACCACACAAGGCAGTAGAGGCCAATTCATTAAATATATTCAAGAAGGAGTTGGATATATTTCTTAAGGCTAAAGGGATCAAGGGATATGGGGAGAAGGCAGGGACAGGGTACTGAATTTGGATGATCAGCCATGATCTCATTGAATGGCGGAGCAGGCTTGAGGGGCCGAATGGCCGACTCCTGCTCCTATCTTCTATGTTTCTATAAGTCAACCCTCTGATCTCTGGAATTAACCCAGTGAATCGTCTCTGAACTGCCTCCAATGCAAGTATATCCTTCCTTAAATAAGGAGACCAAAGCTGTACGCAGTACTCCAGGTGTGGGTTAACGACAGACAGAATTCCCATTTATATAGCGCCTTTCACAACTATTCGGTACTTTTGAAGTGGATTCATTTGAATCGTTGAATAGGCCAGCACAGAAAGAGGGACCTTGGTGTGCATGTACATAGATCCCTGAAGGCAGCAGGACAGGTAGATAAGGTGGTTAAAAAGGCATATGGGATACTTGCCTTCATTAGCTGAGGCATAGAATATAAGAGCAGGGAGGTTATGATGGAGCTGTACAAAACGCTAGTTAGGCCACAGCTGGAATACTGTGTGCAGTTCTGGTCGCTGCACTAGAGGAAGGATGTGATTGCACTGGAGAGGGTGCAGAGGAGATTCACCAGGATGTTACCTGGGCTGGAGCGCTTCAGCTATGAAGAGAGACTGGACAGGCTGGGGTTGTTTTCCTTAGAGCAGAGAAGGCTGAGGGGGGACCTGATTGAGGTGTACAAAATTATGAGGGGCATAGATAGGGTAGATAGAAAGGAACTTTTCCCCTTAGTAGAGGGGTCAATAACCAGGGGGCATAGTTTCAAGGTAAGGGGCAGGAGGTTTAGAGGGGATTTGAGGAAAAACTTTTTCACCCAGAGGGTGGTTGGAATCTGGAACTGACTGCCTGAAAGGGTGGTAGAGGCAGGAACCCTCACAACATTCAAGAAGCATTTAGATGAGCACTTGAAACGCCATAGCATACAAGGCTACGGAGCAAGTGCTGGAAAATGGGATTAGAATAGACAGGACTTGATGGCCGGCGCGGACACGATGGGCCGAAGATTCTCCTTCTGTGCTGTATAACTCTATGGGGGAGAAATTGGGTTTGGGGCGTTAGAATTGGCGCTGCGCAAATTTTATCGCCAGGCGCAACTTATCGCCACCTCGAGCGATATTGGGTTGCTGCGCCCCCAAAGGTGATTGCGGCGTTGATTCAGGCGCTAACCCGGCGGCGCTACTCAATATGTCGGTGGCCGGGCGCAGCGCAGGTGCTGTCAATAATCGATTACCCCGAGACATGCTGGCGCCGGCCAGCTCTTAAAGGGGCGGGTCAATTAGGATCAGCAGCCACACTCTGCGCCTTGTAGGTCTGAAAATCAGCGCTGTGCTTTCTGTGGCGTTCCAAACTTTGAAGAGGGTGAAGCAGAGAGCGGAGTGCTTTACCGATGGGGCATTGGATGCTTTGGTTGGCGAAGTGGCGCGCCGGCGAGCTGTGCTGTACCCCGACAATGGCAGGAGGCCTTATCAGAGCGAGTACTGCAGGGCTTGGAGGGAAGTTTGTCAAAGAGTCGCCTCAACCAGCGTGGTGGCCAGGTCTCCTGTGCAATGCAGGAAGAAGTTCAACGACCTCACTCGGGTCGTTAGGGTGAGTGGCTTTTTCGCCATCTTCTTCATCCCTCCATCTGCACCTGACATTATGGCCAGAGGTTGTGCGAAGCCCCAATGGCCATCTGTCAGCCAGCACCCATGGCCCTTTCTGGAAACACACACGCACATTCAACTCAGGGCATAATGGAAGGGCTATTCTACCATGGGGGGCATGTGATGTCAGCTCAATGCATAATGGAAGGGCTATTCTTCCATGGGGGGCATGTGATGTCAGCTCAATGCATAATGGAAGGGCTATTCTACCATGGGGGGCATGTGATGTCAGCTCAATGCATAATGGAAGGGCTATTCTACCACGGGGGGCATGTGATGTCAGCTCAATGCATAATGGAAGGGCTATCCTACCATGGGGACATGTGATGTCAGCTCAGGCCAGCATGTTTCATCACTTCCTGTCCTTTCTCCTGCAGGCCAAGCTGGCCAGGAACCGGAGGGAGCAGCTTCGCACCGGAGGAGGCCCTCCTCAGCTGCAGACACTGACGGACCTGGAGGAACGAGTCCACCAGATTGTTGGAGGCCGGATGATTGGTCCTGTCACCTCTGGAGCTGCCGACCCCATTGTGCACAGCGATGGTAAGGTCATCACCTATTTGAACTCTCTCCTTCCACTTGTTCGCCCCACCAGCATGCTTTTTCACGCTGGACCCATGTCAGAGCATTGCAGCACTCATGCATCCCTTGCTGCCACCCTGTCCTTTCGCTAAAGCCACTCTTCAACCTCCCTGCTTTCAGATGCTGCATCACCAGCTCAGGAGCCGCGCCCTCAAGCTGCCACTGACTCCGGAGGCGACGAGCAGGAGGAAGCCGGACCATCCCTGCCACCCTCAGGCGAGCCAGCCCCTCTGCAGACTGGGGAGACTACTTCCCTGGAGGGGAGCGGGGGGTGGGAATGCTCTGAGGAGGAAGCAGTTCCAGGAACCAGCGGGCTGCAGCAACGCAAGGGGGGTAGGGAAGCTCGGGGGCCATCTCCCCGGAGGGCGAGTCAGGCCGCGAGTACTGCTGCACAGAGCGCAGAAGAGGTGCATTCCCTCGCAGAAATGAGCGCCCAGGCTCGGCTCAGGCACACTGAGCTCATGGCTGCAGTGGCAAGGATGCCTGAATCCATCGAGACGCTGGCAAGGAGTGTCCAAGACTTCGGGGCAGCACAGGCAAAGAGTGCGCAGGACTTCGGGGCAGCAGAGGCAAAGAGTGCGCAGGACTTCGGGGCATCACTGGAAAGGACTGTCCACAGCTTCGGGGCAGCACTGGAAAGGACTGTCCAGGGCTTGACCGAAGCAGTGGAAAGGACTGTCCCGGCCTTAAATAAAGGAAACTACGATGGTCTGAGGAGCGAGTTGGGTAGGATTGATTGGGGAATGGCACTCAAAGGGTTGACGGTGGATAGGCAATGGCAAACATTCAAAGACCGAATGGATGAGCTACAGAAGTTGTTCACCCCAGTTTGGCATAAAAATAAAACAAAAAAGTTGACTCAACCGTGGCTAACAAGGGAAATTAGGGATAGCATAAGATCCAAGTAGAGGACATACAAATTGGCCAGAAAAAGCAATAATCCTGAGGATTGGGAGCAGTTCAGAATTCAACAGAGGACAAAGGGATTAATTAAAAAAGGGAAAATAGAATATGAGAGTAAGCTTTCAGGGAACATAAAAACTGACTGTAAAAGCTTTTATAGATATGTGAAGTGAAAAAGATTGGTGAAGTCAAGCGTAGGTCCCTTACAGTCAGAATCGGGGGAATTTATAATGGGGAACAAAGAAATGGCAGACCAACTAAATACATACTTTGGTTCTGTCTTCACAAAGGAGGACACAAATAACCTCCCAGAGATGTCGGGGAACATAGGGTCTGATGAAAGGGTGGAACTGAAAGAAATCAGTATTTGTAGGGAAATGGTGTTAGGAAAATTGATGGGACTGAAGGCCGATAAATCCCTTGGGCCTGATAATCTACATCTCAGGGTAGTTAAGGAAGTGGCCCTAGAAATAGTAGATGCATTGCTGGTCATCTTCCAGACTCGATAGACTCTGGAACAGTACCCATGGATTGGAGGGTAGCTAATGTTACCCCACTATTCAAAAAAGGTGGCAGAGAAAAAGCGGGGAATTACAGACCGGTAAGCCTGACATTGGTAGTGGGGAAAATGCTAGAGTCCATTATAAAAGATGTAATAGCAGAGCACTTGGAAAGCAGTGACAGGATCGGACAAAGTCAACATGGATTTACAAAAGGTAAATCATGCTTGACTAATCTACTGGAATTTTTTGAGGATGTAACTGGTAAAATAGATAAGGGAGAACCAGTGGATGTGGTTTATTTGGACTTTCAGAAGGCTTTCGATAAGGTCCCGCATAAGAGATTAGCGTGCAAAATTAAGGCACATGGGATTGGGGGCAAGGTATTGACTTGGATAGAGAACTGGTTGGCAGACAGAAAGCAAAGAGTTGGAATAAACGGGTCGTTTTCCGAGTGGCAGGCAGTGACTAGTGGGGTACCGCAAGGATCGGTCCTAGGACCCCAGCTGTTCACGATATATATTAATGATCTGGACGAGGGAATTGGATGTAATATCTCCAAATTTGCAGACGACACAAAGTTGGGTGGGAGGGTATGCTGTGAGGAGGATGTCATGAAACTCCAGTACGATTTGGACAGGTTAGGTGATTGGGCAGAAACATGGCAAATGCACTATAATGTGGATAAATGTGAGGTTATCCACTTTGGTGGCAAAAACAGGAAGGCAGATTATTATTTGAATGGCAATAGATTGGGAGAAGGGGAAGTGCAAAGAGACCTGGGTGTTCTTGTGCACCAGTCGCTGAAGGTAAGCATGCAGGTGCAGAAGGCGGTTAAGAAGGCAAATGGTATGTTGGCCTTCGTAGCAAAAGGGTTCGAGTACAGGAACAAGGATGTCTTGCTACAGTTGTACAGGGCCTTGGTGAGACCGCACCTTGAGTATTGTGTGCAGTTTTGGTCGCCTTATCTGAGGAAGGACGTTCTTGCCATGGAAGGAGTGCAACGAAGATTCACCAGGCTGATACCTGGGATGGCAGGAATGACGTATGAGGAGCGATTGTGTCGATTGGGCTTATACTCACTGGAGTTTAGAAGATTGAGAGGGAATCTCATCGAAACCTATAAAATTCTGTCAGGCCAGGACAGACTAGATGCAGGAAGGATGTTCTCGATGGCCGGGGAGTCCAGAGCTAGGGGTCATAATCTAAGGATAAGGGGTGGGACATTTAGGACTGAAATGAGGAGGAATTTCTTTACCCAGAGAGTGGTGAACCTGTGGAATTCTCTGCCACAGAGGGCAGTGGAGGCCAGTTCATTAAATATATTCAAGAAAGAGTTGGATATATTTCTTAAAGCTAAAGCGATCAAGGGATATGGGGAGAAGGCAGGGACAGGGTACTGAATTTGGATGATCAGCCATGATCTCATTGAATGGCGGAGCAAGCTCGAAGGGCCGAATGGCCTACTCCTGCTCCTATCTTCTATGTTTCTATGTTTCTATGAAGCACTGGAAAGGACTGTCCAGGGCTTCACCGAAGCACTGGCACCTGCCACGCAAGTGCTGAGTGCTGCCACGCAGTCACTCGCTGGTCTCATGCAGACGCATATTGAGGCCACGCAAGCACTGACTGCTGCCACCCTCGCTGGATCAGGCAGGATTACCCAGGGCCCTTGCAGCACCACAGCAGGGCATCAATCTGTGGACCAGCCGATTGGTGCGCATGCTGCGGTGCTGCCCCGTCAGAGTGCCAGTGTGTCGGCCGACCAGGGAGCTGCTGTCTGCTCTCAGGATGTCAGCATTCCTGATGCCACCGCTGGCACGTCTCCACTGCAGCTGCCACCACCTGCAGGACAGACTGCTTCCACCCATGCAGAGTTGGAGCAGTCAGCATCCGGGCCCTCCAAGGCCAGAGGTCGTCCATGCCGTCCCTCAGGGGCATCTGCGCTTTCGGACAGTCAGCAGGCCTCCCCCAGCCTTGATGCAGCCACTGGGGTCCCATTACGGAGGAGCTGCAGGGAGGGAAGGGGCTGATCTCGCAAGAGAAGTAGATCACCATCAAGGGGGAAAGAGTAGAAGGTGCAGCTGAGACATCTTATTTGTAGAAATCAAGGCCATGGATGCTGGTCTGAATGTTAGTACAGGTAGACTATCCTTTATCCGAACTTCCGAAAACCGAAAACCTCTAAAAACCGAAAGTTTTTTCGTTCAGCGTAAGTCGTGCGCACGACATGACCAGAGTGGCGCACGAATTACGTTGAGCTGGGCAGAGGGTCACAGAGTTCCCTCCTGGGTAGGAGCTTGCAGGCCGAGCCGGGCAGTGTGAAGGAGGTACCGGGAGAGTGAACCCAACAATACAGCGGCCCGTCCGATAGCTGCAGCGGCCCGTCCGATATTCTTTTCTCCCCCCGACCCGACCCGCGGCCCGTCCGATATTCTTTTCTCCCCCCGCCTGACCCCCCCCCGACCCCGACCGGACCCCCCACCGACCCTGGACCCCCCACCGACCCTGACCCTGGACCCCCCCGACCCCGACCGGATCCCCCCCGACCCCAACCACCCCCCCCGGACCCCCCCGACCCCGACCCCCCCCAGGCCGCACCCCCCCCCCCGACCTGAACCGCGGCCCGTCCGATATTCTTTTCTCCCCCCCCACCCGACCCCCGACCTGATTTGCGGGCCAGCTTAGTAGGAGTCAGACGATATCCGGCTTTCCAGAGAAGCAGGAAGTGGAATGAGACACGGAACAGTCGCAAGAGGTAGCCTGCACTTTTAAAATTTATATTAAATACAAATTTCCCAGTCTTATAAAATACCTTCTGAAATCCGAAAAATTACGAAAATCGAAACTCAGCTGGTCCCAAGGTTTTCGGATAAGGGATAGTGTACCTGTAATGTTTTGGATAGTCTCCCGGGTGTGCGAGTCACTTATGTGTTAGTGTGTTAGTTTTGCTTTCTGTTGCCATTGCTTTGTCATGTTGGAAGGAAGCACATTTAGCAAAATGAACAACTTTTAAAATTTACATTGGCCATGTCTGATATTTACATTCACTGCCCTTCATAGGCTTTGGGTTATCCGGACGGTTCCATTCCTCCTCATCGAATGGCACCAAGCATTCTGTCAGAGGGGCCTAGAAGCGGCTTGTTATCAGCCTCTGACGGACGGCCCTTCCAGTTTGTACCTCCCTCCCGTCTTGGTCCTCCTCCTCCTCCTCCTCCTCCTCCGCTGGTGCTTCAATGGCTGCTGGCATTGGCTGGGTGCGTAGGATGGCGAGGTTATGCAGCATGCAACAGACTACGACGAAGTGGGAGACTCGCTCTGGTGAGTACTGCAAGGCGCCTCCGGAATGGTCCAGACAGCGGAACCGCTGCTTCAGCACAATGTTCCTCGTCGCATGATGGCTCGCATTGAAGCGCTCTTCAGCAGGAGTGCTGGGCGAACGGAGCGGCGTCATCAGCCATGGGCACAGAGGATAGCCCTTGTCACCGAGAAGCCAGCCTCCTGGGTGAGCCGGGGCCTCGAATAGGTCTGCAACTGAAGTCTGGCGCATAAGAACATAAGAACATAAGAAATAGGAGCAGGAGTAGGCCAATCGGCCCCTCGAGCCAATAAGATCATGGCTGATCTGATCCTAACCTCAAATCTACTATCACTCTACATCCCTCCCGAACCCATGTGATCTCCTGGGAGAGGCGAAAAAACAGATAAAAAACCCAATGGCCAATTTGGGAGAAAAAAAATCTGGGAAATTCCTCTCCGACCCATCTAGGCGATTGAAACTCGTCCAGGAGATCACTGTCCCTATATTTTCTACAGTACTCACCTTCTGTAAAAGGTGATCTCCACCCCAGCCAGGAACAGGATGAAGGTGTCGTGGCTGTTGCCAGGGAACTGCGCATTGACTGCGAGGATCAGCTGTCGGTGGTCACAGGCCAGCTGAACATTCAAGGAATGGAACCCCTTGCGGTTGCGGAACTCCTCCGGATTCAAAACAGGCGCCCGCAAAGCCACGTTGTGGTGAAATAAGTCTTTTAAGTATATACCTTATTCTACCTGTGTATAGTTTCCTATTGTAATCTATTGTAACCCTGCGGTTTTCTTGGTTGGCCAGGAATGCTGATGTACTGTATACCACTCTGCTGTGCCATTGATTGTCCTGATACTGTTACTTCGCCCTGGCTCCGCCTCCTAGTAGTGATGAGAAGCTGGTCAGTAGGCTAACATGTGTGTTCTGTTCTGTCCAGTTCTAAGCTAATAAAAGCCAACTGTTTGAGCTATAACTACCAGTCTCTGTAGTTATTTAAGGTATATCACACGTGCATGCAGTCAATGGCGCCCTGCACCATGGGGAAGTCCGCTATTGCTGCGAAGCCCTCTGCGCGCTCCCGCTGCTTCTCCAGTGTCACAGGGAAGGAGATGTACTGTCGCCTCCTTTTAAATAGGGCATCTGTTACTTGACGGATGCAGCAATGTACCGCAAACTGCGATATGTTAGCGATGTCCCCAGTTGCGGCCTGGAAGGAGCCACTCGCATAGAAATTCAGGGCAACAGTCATCTTGACAGCCACCGACAGAGAGGTCCTGCACCTTATCTGAGGCTGCAGATCTGGCTGAAGCAGGTGGCACAGCTCAGTCACCACCTCCTTTCTGAAGCGCAGCCTTCTGATACACTGCTCCTCTGACATGTTCAAGTAGGAAAACTGCTGTCGGAAAACCCTGGCAGCGTAAGGTCTGGTGTGGCGACGTCTGTTGGCCCTCCTCCGTCTGGCCATTCCTGCCCCTCTCTCCCTGCGTCTCAGTGCCCTTTCCAGATGGTTCAGCAGCAGGACGTTCCCCTCCAATGCAGCCCCCATAATAATAGCGCACAAGAAATTGTAAACGTTGTGAATGCTCACCAGCTGCAAGGTGATGGTCAGTAGGCTGAAGTTCCTCTAGCTAGCGCTGGCTCACTGGTGCAATGGCTCTCAAGAGTGCAGCTCAGCAACTCTGTGAAAGTCTCGAGGAAGTTGTGCTCCCAAAATGGCTGCCGCTTTTATACCAGTGCAGTCCCCTTTAAAGAGCGCCCCCCCCTAGCCCAAGAGCGACTGGGGAATGTTCCAGGTAAGCAGTCCTTATTAGCGCCAGGCGGAACAGAGGGGCGCAACACTGAATTTCCGGTCCGGGGCACCGAAAAGGCGTTGCACACTGAAATGACGTCATGATCTGCCTGCGCCCACGAGCGGGCGCTAAGGTTTAGTGCCGGCGCAAAATGCCCACTCAGTATGGGAGGAGGCGCTGGGTTCACTGCGCCCGGCCGAAAATTGGCTAACGCCCCACTTCTCGGCCTCTTTAGGTGCTAATTGGAGGCGCTGCCAACCGAATTTCTCCCCCTATGACTCTATGAGGCCATTCGGCCCATCGAGTCTGCGCCGGCTCTTTCGAAGAGCCATCCCGTTAGTCCCACTCCCCCGCTCTTTCCCCATGACCCTGCCATTTTTTCTCCTTCAAGTATTTATCCAATTCCCTTTTGAAGGCTACTATTGAATCTGGATCCACCGCCCTATCTCTTCATTTACTGTAATCTTTTCGTTTATGGGATGTGGGGGTCGCTGGCAAGGCCAGCATTTATTGCCCATCCCTAGTTGCCCTTGAGAAGGTGGTGGTGAGCCGCCTTCTTGAACCGCTGCAGTCCGTGTGGTGAAGGTGTTCCCACAGTGCTGTTAGGGAGGGAGTTCCAGGATTTTGACCCAGTGACGATGAAGGGACGGTGATATATTTCCAAGTCAGGTTGGTGTGTGACTTGGAGAGGAACTTGGAGGTGGTGGTGTTCCCGTGCGCCTGCTGCCCTTGCCCTTCTAGGTGGAAGAGGTGGCGGGTTTGAGAGGTGCTGCCGAAGAAGCCTTGGCGAGTTGCTGCAGTGCATCTTGTAGATGGTACACACTGCAGCCACGGTGCGCCGGTGGTGGAGGGAGTGAATGTTTAAGGTGGTGGATGGGGTGCCAATCAAGCGGGCTGTTTTGTCCGGGATAGTGTCGAGCTTCTTGAGTGTTGTTGGAGCTGCACTCATCCAGGCAAGTGGAGAGTATTCCATCACACTCCTGACTTGTGCCTTGTAGATGATGGAAAGGCTTTGGGGAGTCAGGGGGTGAGACACTCGCTGCAGAATACCCAGCCTCTGATCTGCTCTTGTAGCCACAGTATTTATGTGGCTGGTCCAGTTAAGTTTCTGGTCAATGGTGACCCCCAGGATGTTGATGGTGGGGGATTCGGCGATGGTAATGCCATTGGATGTCAAGTGGAGGTGGTTAGACTCTCGCTTGTTGGAGATAGTCATTGCCTGGCACTTCTGTGGTGCGAATGTTACCTGCCACTTATCAGCCCAAGCCTGAACGTCGTCCAGGTCTTGTTGCATGCGGGCATGGACTGCTTCATTATCTGAGGAGTTATAAATGGCGCTGAACACTGTGCAGTCATCAGCGAACATCCCCACTTCTGACCTTATGTTGGTCATTGATGAAGCAGCTGAAGATGGTTGGGCCTAGGACACTACCCTGAGGAACTCCTGCAGTGATGTCCTGGGGCTGTGATGATTGACCTTCAACCACCACAACCATCTTCCTTTGTGCTGGGTATGACTCCAGCCAGTGGAGAGTTTTCCCCCTGACTCCCATTGACTTGTGTTTTACTAGGGCACCTTGATGCCAGACTCGGTCAAATGCTGCCTTGATGTCAAGGGCAGTCACTCGCCTCACCTCTGGAATTCAGCTCCTTTGTCCATGTTTGGACCAAGGCTGTAATGAGGCCGGGAAGCGAGTGGTCCTGGCGGAACCCAAACTGAGCATCAGTGAGCAGGTTATTGGTGAGTAAGTGCCGCTTGATAGCACTGTCGATGACACCTTCCATCACTTTGCTGATGATTGAGAGTGGACTGATGGGGCGGTAATTGGCCAGATTGGATTTGTCCTGCTTTTTGTGGACAGGACATACCTGGGCAGTTTTCCACATTGTCGGGTAGATGCCAGTGTTGTAGCTGTACTGGAACAGCTTGGCTAGAGGCGCGGCTAGTTCTGGAGTACAAGTCTACAGCATGATAGTCGGGATGTTGTCGGGGCCCATAGCCTTTGCTGTATCCAGTGCACTCAGCCGTTTCTTGATATCACATGGAGTGAATCGAATTGGCTGAAGACTGGCTTCTGTGATGGTGGGGACCTGAGGAGTAACATAGCAACATAGAAAAATAAGAGCAAGAGTAGGCCATTCGGCCATTCGCACCTGTTCTGCCATTCAATATGATCATGGCTGATCCTCTATCTCAATACCATATTCCCCCTCTCTCCCCATACCCCTTGATGCCTTTTGTGTCTAGAAAAGGCATCAAGGGGTATGGTGGCATAGTGGTTAGCACTGTTGCCTCACAGCGCCAGGGACCCGGGTTCGAATCCGGCCTCGGGTGACTGTCTGTGTGGAGTTTGCACATTCTCCCCGTGTTTGCGTGGGTTTCCTCCGGTTTCCTCCCACAGTCCAAAGATGTGCGGGTTAGGTTGATTGGCTATGATAAATTGACCCTTAGTATTAGGGGGATTAAATACGTGGGGATAGGGTGGGATATGTGTTGGTGTAGGGGTTACGGGGATCGGGTGGGATATGTGTCGGTGCAGGCTCGATGGGCCGAAATGGCCTCTATCTGCACTGTGGGGTTTCTGTGTGATTCTGTGAAATCTATCTATCTCCTTGTAGTGTATGTAACCGTTCCACCTTTAAGAGAACTATTTTAAGGGTTGCACTACTTTATCTTGGCGGCATATAAGTGCTGTGTAATGATTTATTGGGCAGTTCCGCCCTGACCTTCAACTAGTAAAGACCTGTTAAAATTTACTCTTGTGGTCTGTGTAATAATTCTCATTATAACACACAGACTTAACACTCCTTCTTAAATATATTCAGTGACTCGGTCTCCACAGCCTTCTGTGGTAGAGAATTCCAGAGGTTCACCACCCTCCGAGTGAAGAATTTCTCCTCATCTCAGTCCTAAATGTCCTACCCCTTTTCCTGAGATTGTGACCCCTCATTCTAGACCCCCCAGCCAGGGGAAACATCCTCCCTGCATCCAGTCTGTCTAGCCCTGTCAGAATTTTATACATTTCAATGAGATCCCCTCTCATTCTTCTAAACTCTAGTGAATACAGGCCTAGTCGACCCAATCTCTCCTCATACGACAGTCCTGCCATCCCAGGAATCAGTCTGGTGAACCTTCGCTGCACTCCCTCTATGGCGAGTATATCCTTTCTTAGGTAAGGAGACCAAAACTGCACACAGTACTCCAGGTGTGGTCTCTCCAAGGCCCTGTATAACTGTAGTAAGACATCCTTGCTCCTGTACTCAAATCCTCTTGCAATGAAGGCCAACATACCATTTGCCTTCCTAACTTAACTGCTTGCTGCACCCGCATGTTTGCTTTCAGTGACTGGTGTACAAGGACACCCAGGTCCCTTTGTATATCAATATTTCCTAATCTATCACCATTTAAATAATACTCTACCTTTCTGTTTTTCCTACCGAAGTGGATAACTTCACATTTATCCACGTTATACTGCATCTGCCATGTATTTGCCCACTCACTCAACTTGTCTAAATCGCCTTGAAGCCTCTTTGCATCCTCCTCACAACTCACAATCCCACCTAGTTTTGTGTCATCAGCAAACTTGGAAATATTAATTTGGTTCCCTCATCCAAATCATTGATATATATTGTGAATAGCTGGGGCCCAAGACTGATCCCTGCGGTACGCCACTAGTCACCGCCTGCCACCCCGAAAAAGACCCATTTATTCCTGCTCTCTGTCTGTTAACCAATTTTCAATCCATGCCAGTATACTACCCCCAATCCCATGTGCTTTAATTTTGCACATTAACCTCTTATGTGGGACTTTATCAAAGGCCTTCTGAAAATCCAAATACACCACATCCACTGGTTCTCCCTTATCTATTCTACCAGTTACATCCTCAAAAAACTCCAGGTGTGTCAAACACGATTTCCCTTTCATAAATCCACGTTGACTTTGTCTCACCCCGTTGATATTTTCCAAGTGTCCTGTTATCACATCCTTTATAATAGACTCCAGCATTTTCCCTACTACTGATGTTAGGCTAACCGGTCTGTAGTTCCGTTTTCTCTCTCCCTCCTTTTTTAAATTGTGGGGTTACATTTGCCACCCTCCAATCTGCAGGAACTGTTCCATAATCTATAGAATTTTGGAAGATGACAACCAATTATTGCCATGGCAACCTCTTTTAGTACTCGGGGATGCAGATTATCAGGCCCTGGGGATTTATCAGCTTTCAGTCCCATTAATTTCTCCAGCACCATACTAATTTCTTTTAATTCCTCCTTCTCACTAGACCCTTGGTTCCCTAGCATTTCTGGGAAGTTATTTGTGTCCTCCTCCGTGAAGACAGAACCAAAGTATTTGTTTAATTGCTCAGCCATTTCCTTGTTCGCCATTATAAATTCTCCCATTTCTGACTGTAAGGGACCTACATTTGTCTTCACTAGTCTTTTACTTTTTACATACTTGTAGAAGCTTTTACAGTAATGTAGAAGAACAGATGGACCTTGGAGTGCATGTCCACAGATCCCTGAAGGTAGCAGGCCAGGTAGATAAGGTGGTTAAGAAGGCATACGGAATGCTTGCCTTTATTAGCCGTGGCATAGAATACAAGAGCAGGGAGGTTATGCTTCAACTGTATAAAACACTAGTTAGGCCTCAGCTAGAGTACTGCGTGCAGTTCTGGTCACCACATTACAGGAAGGATGTGATTGCACTAGAGAGGGTACAGAGGAGATTTACAAGGATGTTGCTGGGAGTAGAGAATCTTAGCTACGAGGAAAGACTGGATAGGCTGGGTCTGTGTTCATTGGAACAGAGGAGGCTGAGGGGAGACCTTATTGAGGTGTATAAAATTATGAGGGGCCTAGATAAAGTGGAAAGGACCTATTTCCCTTAGCAGAGGGGTCAAAAACCAGGGGCACAGATTTAAAGTAATTGGTGGAAGGTTTAGAGGGGATTTGAGGGGAAATGTCTTCACCCAGAGGGTTGTGGGGGTCTGGAACTCACTGCCTGAAAGGGTGGTAGAGGCAGGAACCCGAACCACATTTAAAAAGTACTTGGATGTGCACTTGGGATGCTGTAACCTGCAGGGCTACGGACCATGAGCTGGGAAGTGGGATTAGGCTGGAGAGCTCTTAGTTGGCCGGCGCGGACACGAGGGGCCGAAATGGCCTCCTTCCGTGCTGTAACTTTCTATGATTCTATGAGTCCGCTTTTATGTTCCTTGCATGTTTAGTCTCATACTCTATTTTACTCTCATAGGGTGTTATGGATCATCCACTTGGCACTTCTGGCTGGAGTGAAGGTAGGAAACGCGGCAGGCTATTTGCGCACAGCATGCTCCCACAATCAGCAATGTGACAATGACCAGATCATCTGCTTTAGTGACGTTGGTTGAGGGATAAATATTGGTCCCAGGACACCGGGGAGAACTCCCCTGCTCTTCTTCGAAACTGTGCCATGGGATCTTTTACGTCCAGCTGAGAGGGATGTCTCATTCAAAAGACGGCACCTCCGACTGTGCAGCACTCCCTCAGTACTGCCCCTCCGACAGTGCGGCGCTCCCTCAGTACTGCCCCTCCGACTGTGCAGCACTCCCTCAGTACTGCCCCTCCAACAGAGCGGCGCTCCCTCAGTACTGCCCCTCCAACAGAGCGGCGCTCCCTCAGTACTGCCCCTCCCTCCGACGGCGCTCCCTCAGTACTGCCCCTCCGACGGCGCGGTGCTCCCTCAGTACTGCCCCTCCCTCCGACGGCGCTCCCTCAGTACTGCCCCTCCGACGGCGCGGCGCTCCCTCAGTGCTGCCCCTCCGACGGTGCGGCGCTCCCTCAGTACTGCCCCTCCGACAGTGCAGCGCACCCTCAGTACTGCCTCTCCCAGTTCAGCGCTCCCTCAGTACTGCCCCTCCGACAGTGCAGCACACCCTCAGTACTGCCCCTCCGACGGTGTGGCGCTCCCTCAGTACTGCCCCTCCGACAGTGCGGTGCTCCCTCAGTACTGCCCCTCCGACAGTGCGGCGCTCCCTCAGTACTGCCCCTCCGACAGTGCGGCGCTCCCTCAGTACTGACCCTCCGACAGCGCGGCGCTCCCTCAGTACTGCCCCTCCGACGCTCCCTCAGTACGGCCCCTCCGACAGTGCAGCGCTCCCTCAGTACTGAACCTCCGACAGTGCGGCGCTCCCTCAGTACGGCCCCTCCGACAGTACGGCCCCTCCGACAGTGCAGCGTTCTCTCAGTACTGCCCCTCCGACAGTGCAGCGCACCCTCAGTACTGCCTCTCCCAGTTCAGCGCTCCCTCAGTACTGCCCCTCCGACAGTGCAGCACACCCTCAGTACTGCCCCTCCGACGGTGCGGCGCTCCCTCAGTACTGCCCCTCCGACAGTGCGGTGCTCCCTCAGTACTGCCCCTCCGACAGTGCGGCGCTCCCTCAGTACTGCCCCTCCGACAGTGCGGCGCTCCCTCAGTACTGACCCTCCGACAGCGCGGCGCTCCCTCAGTACTGCCCCTCCGACGCTCCCTCAGTACGGACCCTCCGACAGTGCAGCGCTCCCTCAGTACTGAACCTCCGACAGTGCGGCGCTCCCTCAGTACGGCCCCTCCGACAGTACGGCCCCTCCGACAGTGCAGCGTTCTCTCAGTACTGCCCCTCCGACAGTGCGGCACTCCCTCAGTACTGCCCCTCCGACAGCGCAGCGTTCCCTCGGTACTGGGGAGTGTTGGCCTGGGACCTTCTGACTCAGAGGGAGAGAGAGAGAGAGATACCGAGCGAACCAAGCTGATAGTGATTACTCCGCTATATGATGGGGATCGAGTACCGTCAAGATCGTTAAATGAAAAAAAAAGCGAGACTCCGCAACAATCTCAGGCGATTATGTCCAACTTTATTTGTGATTCGACTTTCAAACTGTACAGCCGGAGGAATCTGCGACAGCACATCCCCATCCCACTGATCCCTCCTCTCTCCCCATTCTCGCTCCCTCCTCCCCCCTCTTTCTCTCGCATTCCCCCTCCTCACTCTCCCATCGCATTCCTCCGCCTCTCTCCCCATTCCCCCAACTCTCAATTTCCCCCCTCCGCTCCCCCCCGTGCTCCTCCATTCCCCCCTGACCACACAAGCCAAGTGTGTTCCCCCTGCCCCGTGTCTCTCCCCCACCACCACCACCCCCATTCCTTCTCCCGTGGGGGCCTTGAGTGAAAGGCCCTTGCCCGCTTTCCAAAAGACCGTTCCCCTGGAGGTGCGGGAACCGAAGGGACGGCTCAACGGGAAGGAGAGCGCGGCTGCGGGGGTCGAGTACGTCTGGGGGTGGGGGGTCAATGGCTCCCCTCCTCACCACGGAAAGGGAGGCCTCCCCCCACCCCCCGCCCCGAGCCACCTCGGTCCTAGGCCCGGGGCTTGCTGAACTCCTGCAGGGCCCACTTCTTGTTGTCGAGCTCCTCCCTCAGGCGGCCGTACTCCGCGGCCAGCTCCTCGAACTCCCCGCCCAGGATCTGGTACAGGTCGAGGGTCCCTCGCAGGGCCTTGGCGCTCCGTTGTTGAGTGTCGAGCCCCCTCAGCAGCACCTCCCTGCATCAACACACACACAACAAACACCCATAAACCACAGGACACAGAGCAGGGGAGGCCGAAGAGCCATCACAACATAAGGAATAAGAGCAGGAGTTGGCTGTACGGCCCCTCGAGCCTGCTCCGCCATTCAATAAGATCGTGGCTAATCATCCACCTCAACTCCACTTTCGCGCCCGATCCCCATATCCCTCGATTCCCCCAGAGTCCCAAAAATCTCTCTCAATGATCGATTTGTACTCAATACCTCTTCATAATGGAGAGAAACTCCAGTATGATTTGGACAGGTTGGGTGATTGGGCAGAAGCAGTATAATGTGGATAAATGCGAGGTTATCCACTGTGGTGGCAAAAACAGGAAGGCGGATTATTATCTGAATGGCAATAAATTGGGAAAAGGGGAAGTGCAATGAGACCTGGGTGTCCTTGTGCACCAGTCGCTGAAGGTAAGCATGCAGGTGCAGCAGGCGGTTAAGAAGGCAAATGGTATGTTGGCCTTCGTAGCGAGAGGGTTCGAGTACAGGAACAAGGATGTCTTGCTGCAGTTGTACAGGGCCTTGGTGAGACCGCACCTTGAGTATTGTGTGCAGTTTTGGTCGCCTTATCTGAGGAAGGATGTTCTTGCCATGGAGGGAGTGCAGCGAAGATTCACCAGACTGATACCTGGGATGGCAGGAATGACGTGCGAGGAGAGATTGGGTCGATTGGGCTTATACTCGCTGGAGTTTAGAAGAATGAGAGGGGATCTCATTGAAACTTATAAAATTCTAACAGGACTAGACAGACTAGATGCAGGAAGGATGTTCCCGATAGCGGGGGAGTCAAGAACCAGGGGTCATAGTCTAAGGATAAGGGGTAAGCCATTTAGGACAGAGATGAGGAGGAATTTCTTCACCCAGAGAGTGGGGAACCTGTGGAATTCTCTACCACAGAAGGCAGTGGAGGCCAATTCATTAAATATATTCAAGAAGGAGTTAGATATATTTCTTACGGCTAAAGGGATCAAGGGATATGGGGAGAAGGCAGGGACAGGGTACTGAATTTGGATGATCAGCCATGATCTCATTGAATGGCCTACTCCTGCTCCTATCTTCTATGTTTCTGTAGATAGAGGTATTGAGTACAAAAGTGGAGAAGTTATGCTGAACCTTTATAAAGCACTGGTTAGGCCACAACTGGAGTATTGCGTCCAGTTCTGGTCACCGCACTTTAGGAAGGATGTGAAGGCCCTTGAGAGGGTGCAGAGGAGATTTACCAGAATGGTTCCGGGGATGGGGGATCTTAGCTACAAGGACAGGTTGGAGAAGCTGGATTTGTTTTCATTGGAGCAAAGGAGGTTGCGGGGTGATTTGATCGAGGTGTAGAAGATTATGACGGGTTTGGATAGGCTAGACGGGGAAAGGCTGTTCCCACTAGTTGATGGTACAAGGACTAGGGGACACAGATTTAAGGTTTTGGGCAAGAGATACAGGGGGGGATGTGAGGAAAAACTTTTTTACGCAGCGAGTGGTGAGGACCTGGAACTCGCTGCCGACGGAAGTGGTGGAAGCGGAGACACTCAATGTTTTCAAGGGGAGACTGGATAGACACTTGAGGGAAATAAACTTACAGGGCTACGGGGATAGAGCGGGGGGAATGGGACTGACTGGATTGCTCCACAGAGAGCCGGCACGGACTCGATGGGCCGAATGGCCTCTTTCTGTGCCGTTATGACTCTCTATACTCGACGACTCAGCATCCACAGCCCTCTGGGGCAGTGAATTCCAAAGATTCACAACCCTCTGAGTGAAGAAATTCCTCCTCATCTCAGTCTTAAATGGCCGACCCCTTATCCTGAGACTGTGCCCCCTAGTTCTAGACTCTCCAGCCAGGGGGAAACAACCTCTCAGCATCTACCCTGTCAATCCCCCTCAGAATCTTACATGTTTCATAGAATCATAGAATGGTGACAGCACAGAAAGAGGCCATTCGGCCCGTCGAGCACGTGCCGGTTCTCTGCAAGAGCGCTTCAGCGAGTCCCGCTCCCCCCGCCCTTTCCCCGTAACCCTGCACATTTCTTTCCTTCAGGTACTTATCCAATTCCCTTTTGAAAGCCGTGATTGAATCTGCCTCCACCACCCTCTCAGGCCGTGCATTCCAGATCCTAACCACTCGATGAGTAAAAAGTTTTTCCTCATGTCGCCTTTGGTTCTTCTGCCAATTGCCGTAAATCTGTGTCCTCTGGTTCTCGACCCTTCCGCCAATGGGAACAGTTTCTCTCTATCTACTCTGTCTCAACCCCATCATGATTTTGAACATCTCTATCAAATCTCCTCTCAACCTTCTCTGGGGTTGGGTCAGTTGGGAGTGAATGGGGTGGGTCCGTCAGGAGACGGACTGGGTGATGGGTGGGTCCGTCAGGAGACAGACTGGGTGATGGGTGGGTCCGTCAGGAGACGGACTGGGCGATGGGTGGGTCCGTCAGGAGATGGACTGGGTGATGGGTGGGTCCGTCAGGAGACGGACTGGGTGATGGGTGGGTCCGTCAGGAGACGGACTGGGTGATGGGTGGGTCCGTCAGGAGATGGACTGGGTGATGGGTGGGTCCGTCAGGAGACGGACTGGGTGATGGGTGGGTCCGTCAGGAGACGGACTGGGTGATGGGTGGGTCCGTCAGGAGACGGACTGGGTGATGGGTGGGTCCGTCAGGAGACGGACTGGGTGATGGGTGGGTCCGTCAGGAGACGGACTGGGTGATGGGTGGGTCCGTCAGGAGACGGACTGGGTGATGGGTGGGTCCGTCAGGAGACGGACTGGGTGATGGGTGGGTCCGTCAGGAGACGGACTGGGTGATGGGTGGGTCCGTCAGGAGACGGACTGGGTGATGGGTGGGTCCGTCAGGAGATGGACTGGGTGATGGGTGGGTCCGTCAGGAGACAGACTGGGTGATGGGTGGGTCCGTCAGGAGACGGACTGGGTGATGGGTGGGTCCGTCAGGAGACAGACTGGGTGATGGGTGGGTCCGTCAGGAGACGGACTGGGTGATGGGTGGGTCCGTCAGGAGACGGACTGGGTGATGGGTGGGTCCGTCAGGAGATGGACTGGGTGATGGGTGGGTCCGTCAGGAGACGGACTGGGTGATGGGTGGGTCCGTCAGGAGACGGACTGGGTGATGGGTGGGTCCGTCAGGAGATGGACTGGGTGATGGGTGGGTCCGTCAGGAGACAGACTGGGTGATGGGTGGGTCCGTCAGGAGACGGACTGGGTGATGGGTGGGTCCGTCAGGAGACAGACTGGGTGATGGGTGGGTCCGTCAGGAGACGGACTGGGTGATGGGTGGGTCCGTCAGGAGACGGACTGGGTGATGGGTGGGTCCGTCAGGAGACGGACTGGGTGATGGGTGGGTCCGTCAGGAGACGGACTGGGTGATGGGTGGGTCCGTCAGGAGATGGACTGGGTGATGGGTGGGTCCGTCAGGAGACGGACTGGGTGATGGGTGGGTCCGTCAGGAGATGGACTGGGTGATGGGTGGGTCCGTCAGGAGACGGACTGGGTGATGGGTGGGTCCGTCAGGAGATGGACTGGGTGATGGGTGGGTCCGTCAGGAGACGGACTGGGTGATGGGTGGGTCCGTCAGGAGATGGACTGGGTGATGGGTGGGTCCGTCAGGAGACGGACTGGGTGATGAGTGGGTCCGTCAGGAGACGGACTGGGTGATGAGTGGGTCCGTCAGGAGACGGACTGGGTGATGGGTGGGTCCGTCAGGAGACAAACTGGGTGATGGTGTGGGTCCGTCAGGAGATGGACTGGGTGATGGGTGGGTCCGTCAGGAGACGGACTGGGTGATGAGTGGGTCCGTCAGGAGACGGACTGGGTGATGAGTGGGTCCGTCAGGAGACGGACTGGGTGATGGGTGGGTCCGTCAGGAGACGGACTGGGTGATGGGTGGGTCCGTCAGGAGACAAACTGGGTGATGGGTGGGTCCGTCAGGAGACGGACTGGGTGATGGGTGGGTCCGTCAGGAGACAGACTGGGTGATGGGTGGGGCGTCCTGAAGATCTCAAGGGTTTAGTTTGGAGTCCGTACCTGATCTGTTGATGTGTTTCCACCCTGTCCTGGTCGAACATCTGGTGTCGGAGCTCCAGTTTCATGAGGCTGGGGTGGGGGAAAAGTGGCAATAGTCAGAGACAAAAAGGCAAGTGCGCTGATCCCCCCCCTGGAGGGGGCTTCACCCCTGGAGTGAGACAGGCTCTCCAGAGTTAACTCTTCTATCCAACCTCTTGCTCATCTGAAATCTCGCTCTCTTTCCCTCCATCACCGTTTCGCTCTGTCCATCTCGGTCTGGTCGACTCACTCCTCCACCCCGCCACCGCCCCCCATCCTCACGGTGTTGGTATCAAGACCCATCGTCCCATCTCCTCCTACTCATTATATCTCAGCGAACCTCAGAGAAACTGAGGGACTCATTCCCCCTCCACAGCTCCCCTCCCTCCCCCCGAAATCTCCCCTCCCTCCTCTCCTGCCCCCCAATCTCCCCTCCCCCGCCCCCAATCTCCCCTCCCTCCTCCCCCGCCCCCAATCTCCCCTCCCTCCTCCCCCGCCCCCAATCTCCCCTCCCTCCTCCCCCGCCCCCAATCTCCCCTCCCTCCTCCCCCCCCCAATCTCCCCTCCCTCCTCCCCCGCCCCAATCTCCCCTCCCTCCTCCCCCGCCCCAATCTCCCCTCCCTCCTCCCCCGCCCCCAATCTCCCCTCCCTCCTCCCCCTCCCCCCTCCCTCCTCTCCCGCCCCCAATCTCCCCTCCCTCCTCCCCCGCCCCAATCTCCCCTCCCTCCTCCCCCGCCCCCAATCTCCCCTCCCTCCTCCCCCGCCCCCAATCTCCCCTCCCTCCTCCCCCCCCCAATCTCCCCTCCCTCCTCCCCCGCCCCCAATCTCCCCTCCCTCCTCCCCCGCCCCCAATCTCCCCTCCCTCCTCCCCCGCCCCCAATCTCCCCTCCATCCTCCCCCGCCCCAATCTCCCCTCCCTCCTCCCCCCGCCCCCAATCTCCCCTCCCTCCTCCCCCGCCCCAATCTCCCCTCCCTCCTCCCCCGCCCCCAATCTCCCCTCCCTCCTCCCCCGCCCCCAATCTCCCCTCCCTCCTCCCAATCTCCCCTCCCTCCTCCCCCGCCCCCAATCTCCCCTCCCTCCTCCCAATCTCCCCTCCCGCCTCCCCCGCCCCCAATCTCCCCTCCATCCTCCCCCGCCCCAATCTCCCCTCCCTCCTCCCCCGCCCCCAATCTCCCCTCCCTCCTCCCCCGCCCCAATCTCCCCTCCCTCCTCCCCCAATCTCCCCTCCCTCCTCCACCGCCCCCAATCTCCCCTCCCTCCTCCCCCCGCCCCCAATCTCCCCTCCCTCCTCCCCCGCCCCCAATCTCCCCTCCCTCCTCCCCCGCCCCCAATCTCCCCTCCCTCCTCACCCGCCCCCAATCTCCCCTCCCTCCTCCCCCGCCCCCAATCTCCCCTCCCTCCTCCCCCGCCCCCAATCTCCCCTCCCTCCTCCCCCGCCCCCAATCTCCCCTCCCTCCTCCCCCGCCCCCAATCTCCCCTCCCTCCTCCCCCGCCCCCAATCTCCCCTCCCTCCTCCCCCGCCCCCAATCTCCCCTCCCTCCTCCCCCGCACCCTATCTCCCCTCCCGCCTCTCCCCCACAACCTCCCCTCCCTCCTCTCCTGCCCCCCCAATCTCCCCTCCCTCCTCTCCTGCCCCCCAATCTCCCCTCCCTCCTCTCCTGCCCTCAATCTTCCCTCCCTCCTCTCCCTCCCCCAATCTCCCCTCCCCCGCCCCCAATCTCCCCTCCCTCCTCCCCCGCCCCCAATCTCCCCTCCCGCCCCCAATCTCCCCTCCCTCCTCCCCCGCCCCCAATCTCCCCTCCCTCCTCCCCCGCCCCCAATCTCCCCTCCCTCCTCCCCCAACCCTATCTCCCCTCCCGCCTCTCCCCCACAATCTCCCCTCCCTCCTCTCCTGCCCCCCCAAACTCCCCTCCCTCCTCTCCTGCCCCCCAATCTCCCCTCCCTCCTCTCCTGCCCTCAATCTTCCCTCCCTCCTCTCCCTCCCCCAATCTCCCCTCCCTCCTCCCCCGCCCCCAATCTCCCCTCCCTCCTCCCCCGCCCCCAATCTCCCCTCCCTCCTCTCCCCCCCAAATCTCCCCTCCCTCCTCTCCCGCCCCAATCTCCCCTCCCCCCTCCCCGCAATCTCCCCTCCCTCCTCCCCCAATCTCCCTTCCCTCCTCCCCCTCCCCCCAATCTCCCCTCCCTCCTCCCCCGCCCCCAATCTCCCCGACCTCCTCCCCCGCCCTCCAATCTCCCCTCCCACCTCCCCCGCCCCCAATCTCCCCTCCCTCCTCCCCCAATCTCTCCTCCCTCCTCCCCCGCCCCCAATCTCCCCTCCCTCCTCCCCCGCCCCCAATCTCCCCTCCCCTCCTCTCCCCTCCCCCGCCCCCAATCTCCCCTCCCTCCCCCCAGTCTCCCCTCCCTCCCCCAATCTCCCCTCCCTCCCCCCAGTCTCCCCTCCCTCCCCCAATCTCCCCTCCCTCCCCTCCCCCGCCCCCAATCTCCCCTCCCCTCCCTCCTCCCCCGCCCCCAATCTCCCCTCCCTCCCCCCAATCTCCCCTCCCCCGCCCCCAATCTCCCCTCCCTCCCCCCCCGCCCCCAATCTCCCCCAATCTCCCCTCCCTCCTCCCCCGCCCCCAATCTCCCCTCCCTCCTCTTCCTCGCCCCAATCTCCCCTCCCTCCTCCCTCGCCCCAATCTCCCCTCCCTCCTCCCCCGCCCCCAATCTCCCCTCCCTCCTCCCCCTCGCCCCAATCTCCCCTCCCTCCTCCCCCCCCAATCTCCCCTCCCTCCTCCCTCGCCCCAATCTCCCCTCCCTCCGCCCCCGCCCCCAATCTCCCCTCCCTCCCCCGCCCCCAATCTCCCTTCCCTCCCCCAATCTCCCCTCCCCCCTCCCTCCCCCCAATCTCCCCTCCCTCCTCCCCCAATCTCCCCTCCCTCCCCCCCCGCCCCCAATCTCCCCTCCCTCCTCTCTCCCCCCCAATCTCCACTCCCTCCTCTCCCGCCCCCAATCTCCCCTCCCTCCCCCAATCTCCCCTCCCTCCTCTCTCTCCCCCCCAATCTCCACTCCCTCCTCTCCCGCCCCCAATCTCCCCTCCCTCCTCTCCCTCCCCCCAATCTCCCCTCCCTCCTCCCCCGCCCCCAATCTCCCCTCCCCCGCCCCCAATCTCCCCTCCCTCGCCCCCAATCTCCCCTCCCTCCTCCCCCAATCTCCCCTCCCTCCTCCCCCGCCCCCAATCTCCCCTCCCCCGCCCCCAATCTCCCCTCCCTCCCCCCAATCTCCCCTCCCTCCTCTCCCGCCCCCAATCTCCCCTCCCTCCTCTCCGTCCCCCCAATCTCCCCTCCCTCCTCCCCCGCCCCCAATCTCCCCTCCCTCCTCCCTAATCTCCCCTCCCTCCTCCCTCGCTCCCAATCTCCCCTCCCTCCTCTCCCTCCCCCCAATCTCCCCTCCCTCCTCCCCCGCCCCCAATCTCCCCTCCCTCCCCCCAATCTCCCCTCCCTCCTCTCCCTCCCCCCAATCTCCCCTCCCTCCTCCCCCGCCCCAATCTCCCCTCCCTCCTCTCTCCCCCCAATCTCCCCTCCCTCCTCTCCCGCCCCCAATCTCCCCTCCCTCCTCCCCCGCCCCCAATCTCCCCTCCCCCTCCCTCCCCCCAATCTCCCCTCCCTCCTCTCCCTCCCCCCAATCTCCCCTCCCTCCTCCCCCGCCCCCAATCTCCCCTCCCTCCTCCCCCGCCCCCAATCTCCCCTCCCCCGCCCCCAATCTCCCCTCCCTCCTCCCCCGCCCCCAATCTCCCCTCCCTCCCCCCAGCCCCCAATCTCCCCTCCCTCCCCCCAATCTCCCCTCCCTCCTCTCCCTCCCCCCAATCTCCCCTCCCTCCTCCCCCGCCCCCAATCTCCCCTCCCTCCTCTCCCCCCAATCTCCCCTCCCTCCTCTCCCGCCCCCAATCTCCCCTCCCTCCTCCCCCGCCCCCAATCTCCCCTCCCTCCTCCCCCGCCCCCAATCTCCCCTCCCTCCTCCCCCGCCCCCAATCTCCCCTCCCCCGCCCCCAATCTCCCCTCCCTCCTCCACCGCCCCCAATCTCCCCTCCCTCCTCCCCCGCCCCCAATCTCCCCTCCCCCGCCCCCAATCTCCCCTCCCTCCTCCCCCGCCCCCAATCTCCCCTCCCTCCTCCCCCGCCCCCAATCTCCCCTCCCTCCCCCCAATCTCCCCTCCCTCCCCCCCCAATCTCCCCTCCCTCCCCCCCAATCTCCCCTTCCTCCTCTCCCTCCCCCCAATCTCCCCTCCCTCCTCCCAATCTCGCCTCCCTCCTCCCCCGCCCCCAATCTCCCCTCCCCCGCCCCCAATCTCCCCTCCCTCCTCCCCCGCCCCCAATCTCCCCTCCCTCCTCTCCCTCCCCCCCAATCTCCCCTCCCTCCCCCCAATCTCCCCTCCCTCCTCTCCCTCCCCCCAATCTCCCCTCCCTCCTCCCCCGCCCCAAACTCCCCTCCCTCCTCCCCCGCCCCCAATCTCCCCTCCCTCCTCCCCTCCCCCCAATCTCCCCTCCCTCCTCCCCCGCCCACAATCTCCCCTCCCCCCAATCTCCCCTCCCTCCTCCCCCGCCCCCAATCTCCCCTCCCTCCCCCCCCGCCCCCAATCTCCCCTCCCTCCTCCCCCGCCCCCAATCTCCCCTCCCTCCTCCCCCGCCCCCAATCTCCCCTCCCTCCTCCCCCGCCCCCTATCTCCCCTCCCGCCTCTCCCCCACAATCTCCCTTCCCTCCTCTCCTGCCCCCCCAATCTCCCCTCCCTCCTCTCCTGCCCCCCAATCTCCCCTCCCTCCTCTCCTGCCCTCAATCTTCCCTCCCTCCTCTCCCTCCCCCAATCTCCCCTCCCTCCTCTCCCTCCCCCAATCTCCCCTCCCTCCTCCCCCGCCCCCAATCTCCCCCCTCCTCCCCCGCCCCCAATCTCCCCTCCCTCCTCTCCCCCCCAAATCTCCCCTCCCTCCTCTCCCGCCCCAATCTCCCCTCCCCCCTCCCCGCAATCTCCCCTCCCTCCTCCCCCAATCTCCCTTCCCTCCTCCCCCTCCCCCCAATCTCCCCTCCCTCCTCCCCCGCCCCCAATCTCCCCTCCCTCCTCCCCCGCCCCCAATCTCCCCTCCCTCCTCCCCCGCCCCCTATCTCCCCTCCCTCCTCCCCCGCCCCCAATCTCCCCTCCCTCCTCCCCCGCCCCCTATCTCCCCTCCCGCCTCTCCCCCACAATCTCCCTTCCCTCCTCTCCTGCCCCCCCAATCTCCCCTCCCTCCTCTCCTGCCCCCCAATCTCCCCTCCCTCCTCTCCTGCCCTCAATCTTCCCTCCCTCCTCTCCCTCCCCCAATCTCCCCTCCCTCCTCCCCCGCCCCCAATCTCCCCCCTCCTCCCCCGCCCCCAATCTCCCCTCCCTCCTCTCCCCCCCAAATCTCCCCTCCCTCCTCTCCCGCCCCAATCTCCCCTCCCCCCTCCCCGCAATCTCCCCTCCCTCCTCCCCCAATCTCCCTTCCCTCCTCCCCCCAATCTCCCCTCCCTCCTCCCCCGCCCCCAATCTCCCCTCCCTCCTCCCCCGCCCCCAATCTCCCCTCCCTCCCCCAATCTCCCCTCCCTCCTCCCCCGCCCCCAATCTCCCCTCCCTCCTCTCCCTCCCCCCAATCTCCCCTCCCTCCTCCCCCAATCTCCCCTCCCTCCTCCCTCGCCCCCAATCTCACCTCCCTCCTCCCTCGCCCCCAGTCTCCCCTCCCTCCCCCCAATCTCCCCTCCCTCCCCCCAATCTCCCCTCCCTCCTCTCCCTCCCCCAATCTCCCCTCCCTCCTCTCCCCCCAATCTCCCCTCCCTCCTCCCCCGCCCCCAATCTCCCCTCCCTCCCCCCAATCTCCCCTCCCTCCCCCCAATCTCCCCTCCCTCCTCCCCCGCCCCCAATCTCCCCTCCCTCCCCCCAATCTCCCCTCCCTCCTCCCAATCTCCCCTCCCTCCTCCCCCGCCCCCAATCTCCCCTCCCTCCTCCCAATCTCCCCTCCCTCCTCCCCCGCCCCCAATCTCCCCTCACTCCTCTCTCGCCCCAATCTCCCCTCCCTTCTCTCCCGCCCCCAATCTCCCCCAGACCCCAAGGGTTAAATTACGAGGAGAGACTACAGAAACTAGGGTTGTATTCCCTGGAATTTAGAAGCTTAAGGGGAGATTTGATCGAAGTTGCCAAGATATTAAGGGGAACTGATAGGGTAGATCGAGAGAAACTATTTCCGCTGGTTGGGGAGTCTAGGACTAGGGAGCATAGTCTAAAAATTAGAGAAAGAACTTTCAGGAGTGAAGTTAGGAAACACTTCGACACACAAAGGGTGGCAGAAGTTTGGAACTCTCTTCCGCAAACGGCAATTGGTGCGAGATCAATTGTTAATTTTAAATCGGAGATTGATAGATTTCTGTTAACCAAAGATATTAAGGGATATGGGGCAAAGGCGGGTGGATGGAATTAGGTCGCAGATCAGCCATGATCTCATTAAATGGCGGTGCAGGCTCCAGGGGCTGAACGGCCTCCTCTCCTGTTCCTGTGTAACAGGCTCCAGGGGCTGAATGGCCTCCTCCTGTTCCTGTGTAACAGGCTCCAGGGGCTGAATGGGCCTCCTCCTGTTCCTGTGTAACAGGCTCGAGGGGGCTGAATGGCCTCCTCCTGTTCCTGTGTAACAGGCTCCAGGGGCTGAATGGGCCTCCTCCTGTTCCTGTGTAACAGGCTCGAGGGGCTGAATGGCCTCCTCCTGTTCCTGTGTAACAGGCTCGAGGGGCTGAATGGGCCTCCTCCTGTTCCTGTGTAACAGGCTCCAGGGGTTGAATGACCTCCTCCTGTTCCTGTGTAACAGGCTCGAGGGTCTGAATGGGCCTCCTCCTGTTCCTGTGTAACAGGCTCGAGGGGCTGAATGGCCTCCTCCTGTTCCTGTGTAACAGGCTCCAGGGGCTGAATGGCCTCCTCCTGTTCCTGTGTAACAGGCTCGAGGGTCTGAATGGGCCTCCTCCTGTTCCTGTGTAACAGACTCGAGGGGCTGAATGGCCTCCTCCTGTTCCTGTGTAACAGGCTCGAGGGGGCTGAATGGCCTCCTCCTGTTCCTGTGTAACAGGCTCGAGGGGCTGAACGGCCTCCTCCTGTTCCTGTGTAACAGGCTCCAGGGGCTGAACGGCCTCCTCCTGTTCCTGTGTAACAGGCTCCAGGGGCTGAATGGGCCTCCTCCTGTTCCTGTGTAACAGGCTCGAGGGGCTGAATGGGCCTCCTCCTGTTCCTGTGCAACAGGCTCGAGGGGGTTGAATGGCCTCCTCCTGTTCCTGTGTAACAGGCTCCAGGGGCTGAACGGCCTCCTCCTGTTCCTGTGTAACAGGCTCGAGGGGCTGAATGGGCCTCCTCCTGTTCCTGTGTAACAGGCTCGAGGGGGTTGAATGGCCTCCTCCTGTTCCTGTGTTCCCATCTCTCCTTCCTCCTCTCACCCTCAGTCTCCTCTCCTGGCGCTGACCCCTGCCCCTCGCAGCGATGACCCCTCACCCCAGCTTGGCGAACATGGCCTTGCTCTTCAGATGCAGGTATTCCTGCACATCCACGTCCAGCTGCGGCTGCGAGTCCAGCCTGTGTCTCTCAATCAGCTCCCGCAACATCTCAAAACTCCGATACAGCACCTGGGGGGAAGAGAGGAGCGAGTTAGAGAAAGGGAGAGGGGGCCAGGGAGAACAGAAGAATTAGGAGCAGGAGTAGGCCATACGGCCCCTCGAGCCTGCTCCGCCATTCAATAAGATCATGGCTGGTCTTCGACCTCAACACCACTTTCCCACCCGATCGCCATATCCCTTGATTCCCCACGAGTCCTAAAACCGATCGATCTCAGCCTTGAATATACTCAACGACTCAGCATCCACAGCCCTCTGGGGTAGAGAATTCCAAAGAGCACAGCCCTTTGGAGTAGAGGCGGAGAGCGAGCGAGCGAGCCAGACAGACAGAGCGAGCGAGCGAGCCAGACAGACACAGGGCGAGCCAGACAGGTTGGGTGATTACATCTGCCATGCATCTGCCCAGTATAATGTGGATAAATGCGAGGATAAATGGTGTCAAAAACAGGAAGGCAGATTATTATCTGAACGGCAATAGATTGGGAGAAGGGGAAGTGCAACGAGACCTGGGTGTCCTTGTGCACCAGTCGTTGAAGGTAAGCATGCAGGTACTGCAGGCGGTTAAGAAGGCAAATGGTATGTTGGCCTTCGTAGTGAGAGGATTCGAGTACAGGAACAAGGATGTCTTGCTGCAGTTGTACAGGGCCTTGGTGAGACCACACCTTGAGTATTGTGTGCAGTTTTGGTCGCCTTATCTGAGGAAGGATGTTCTTGCCATGGAGAGAGTGCAGCGAAGATTCACCAGACTGATACCTGGGATGGCAGGAATGACGTATGAAGAGAGATTGGGTCGATTAGGCTTATATTCACTAGAGTTTAGAAGAATGAGATGGGATCGCATTGAAACTTATAAATTTCTAACAGGACTAGACAGACTAGATGCAGGAAGGATGTTCCCGATGGTCGGGGAGTCCAGAACCAGGGGCCACAGTCTAAGGATAAGGGGTAAGTCATTTAGGACTGAGATGAGGAGGAATTTCTTCACCCAGAGAGTGGTGAACCTGTGGAATTCTCTACCACAGAAGGCAGTTGAGGCCAACTTATTAAATATATTGAAGAAGGAGTTAGATATATTTCTTAAGGCTAAAGGGATCAAGGGATATGGGGAGAAAGCAGGGACAGGGTACTGAATTTGGATGATCAGCTATGATCTCATTAAATGGCGGAAAAGGCTCGAGGGGCTGAATGGCCTACTCCTGCTCCTATCTTCTATGTTTCTATGACAGACACAGAGCGAGCGAGACAGACAGAGAGCGCGAGACAGCGTGATATCAAGAAACGGCTGAGCACACTGGACACAGCAAAGGCTATGGGCCCCGACAACATTCTTGCTATCGTACTGAAGACTTGTGCTCCAGAACTAGCCGCGCCTCTAGCCAAGCTGTTCCAGTACAGCTACAACACTGGCATCTATCTGACAATGTGGGAAAACTGCCCAGGTATGTCCTGTCCACAAAAAGCAGGACAAATCCAACCCGGCCAATTACCGCCCCATCAGTCCACTCTCAATCATCAGCAAAGTGATGGAAGGTGTCATCGACAGTGCTATCAAGCGGCACTTACTCACCAATAACCTGCTCACTGATGCCCAGTTTGGGTTCCGCCAAGACCACTCGGCTCCCGACCTCATTACAGCCTTGGTCCAAACATGGACAAAGGAGCTGAATTCCAGAGGTGAGGTGAGAGTGACTGCCCTTGACATCAAGGCAGCATTTGACCGAGTCTGGCATCAAGGAGCCCTAGTAAAACACAAGTCAATGGGAGTCAGAGGGGAAAACGCTCCACTGGCTGGAGTCATACCTAGCACAAAGGAAGATGGTTGTGGTGGTTGAAGGTCAATCATCTCAGCCCCAGGACATCACTGCAGGATTTCCTCAGGGCAGTGTCCTAGGCTCAACCATCTTCAGCTGCTTCATCAATGACCTTCCCTCCAACATAAGGTCAGAAATGGGGATGTTCGCTGATGACTGCACAGTGTTCAGCGCCATTTACAACTCCTCAGATAATGAAGCAGTCCATGCCCGCATGCAACAAGACCTGGACGACGTTCAGGCTTGGGCTGATAAGTGGCAGGTAACACTCGCGCCACAGAAGTGCCAGGCAATGACTATCTCCAACAAGCGAGAGGCTAACCACCTCCACTTGACATCCAATGGCATTACAATCGCCAAATCCCCCACCATCAACATCCTGGGGGTCACCATTGACCAGAAACTTAACTGGACCAGCCTCATAAATACTGTGGCAACAAGAGCAGGTCAGAGGCTGGGTATTCTGCGGCGAGTGTCTCACCTCCTGACTCCCCAAAGCCTTTCCACCATCTACAAGGCACAAGTCAGGAGTGTGATGGAATACTCTCCACTTGCCTGGATAAGTGCAGCTCCGACAACACTCAAGAAGCTCGACACCATTCAGGACAAAGCAGCCCGCTTGATCGGCACCCCATCCACCACCTTAAACATCCACTCCCTCCACCACCGGCGCACCGTGGCTGCAGTGTGTACCATCTACAAGATGCACTGCAGCAACTCGCCAAGGCTTCTTCGGCAGCACCTCCCAAACCCGCGACCTCTTCCGCCTAGAAGGACAAGGGCAGCAGGCGCGTGGGAACACCACCACCTCCAAGTCACACACCATCCTGACTTGGAAGTATATCGCCGATCCTTCATCGTCGCTGGGTCAAAATCCTGGAACTCCCTCCCTAACAGCACTGTGGGAGTACCTTCACCACACGGACTGCAGCGGTTCAAGGCGGCGGCTCACCACCACCTTCTCAAAGGCAACTAGGGATGGGCAATAAATGCTGGCCTTGCCAGCGACGCACACATCCCATTAACGAATAAAAAAAAAAACCAGCGAGCAAACCAGCCAGACAGACACAGAGCGAGCCAGCCAGCCAGACAACAGAGCAAGCCAGCCAGCCAGACAACAGAGCAAGCCAGCCAGCCAGACAACAGAGCAAGCCAGCCAGCCAGCCAGACAACAGAGCAAGCCAGCCAGCCTGGCACAGAGCTCACTTTGGCACAACGGGTGTGAACGAGCGGGAGAACACAGCGAGGAAATTGAGCCCGAGTTCTCGTCAGCCAAGTGTCTTTGCAGACGTCCCCTTTGCGAACAGGCCATCGATTTGGGCAAGGCAGGAGTCTTTTCCCTTTCTCGGTTAAACACGGCAGGACAGCGGGACATTAGTACAAGCCGGGCACAATC
>NC_140990.1:3464308-3494987 GCF_052327205.1 Somniosus microcephalus | reverse complement strand
CTAGTAAAACTGAAGTCAATGGGAATCGGGGGGGAAAACGCTCCACTGGCTGGAGTCATACCCAGCACAAAGGAAGATGGTTGTGGTAGTTGAAGGTCAATCATCACAGCCCCAGGACATCGCTGCAGGAGTTCCTCAGGGTAGTGTCCTAGGCTCAGCCATCTTCAGCTGCTTCATCAATGACCTTCCCTCCAACATAAGGTCAGAAATGGGGATGTTCACTGATGACTGCACAGTGTTCAGCGCCATTCACAACTCCTCAGATAATGAAGCAGTCCATGCCCACATGCAGCAAGACCTGGACAACGTTCAGGCTTGGGCTGATAAGTGGCAGGTAACATTCGCACCACAGAAGTGCCAGGCACTGACTATCTCCAACAAGCGAGATTCTAACCACTTCCCCATGACATTCAATGGCATTACAATCGCCAAATCCCCCACTATCAACATCCTGGGGCTCACCAGTGACCAGAAACTTAACTGGACCAGCCACGTAAATACTGTGGCAACAAGAGGAGGTCAGAGGCTGGGTATTGTGCAGCGAGTGTCTCACCTCCTGACTCCCCAAAGCCTTTCCACCATCTACAAGGCACAAGTCAGGAGTGTGATGGAATACTCTCCACTTGCCTGGATGAGTGCAGCTCCAACAACACTCAAGAAGCTCGACACCATTCAGGATAAAGCAGCCCGCTTGATCGGCACCCCATCCACCACCTTAAACATTCACTCCCTCCACCACCGGCGTACTGTGGCTGCAGTGTGTACCATCTACAAGATGCACTGCAGCAACTCGCCAAGGCTTCTTCGGCAGCACCTCCCAAACCCGCGACCTCTTCCACCTAGAAGGACAAGGGCAGCAGGCACATGGGAACACCACCGCCTCCAAGTTCCCCTCCAAGTCACGCACCATCCTGACTTAGAAGTATATCGGCCGTTCCTTCATCGTCGCTGGGTCAAAATCCTGAAACTCCCTCCCTAACAGCACTGTGGGAGTACCTTCACCACACGGACTGCAGCGGTTCAAGAAGGCGGCTCACCACCACCTTCTCAAAGGCAACTAGGGATGGGCAATAAATGCTGGCCTTGCCAGCGACGCCCACATCCCATTAACGAATTAAAAAAAAACAGCGAGCGAACCAGCCAGACAGACACAGAGCAAGCCAGCCAGCCAGACAACAGAGCAAGCCAGCCAACAGAGCGAGCGAGCCAGCCAGACACAGAGCTCACTTTGGCACAACGGGTGTGAACGAGCGGGAGAACACAGCGAGGAAATTGAGCCCGAGTTCTCGTCAGCCAAGTGTCTTTGCAGACGTCCCCTTTGCGAACAGGCCATCGATTTGGGCAAGGCAGGAGTCTTTTCCCTTTCTCGGTTAAACACGGCAGGACAGCGGGACATTAGTACAAGCCGGGCACAATCCTGACGTCAGCCTGCCGCGCGGGCAGCGTGGCCGAGAAATTAGTCTTGCTCGCGGGCGCAAAACGGGCGGCATCGGACCGCCCGCCCGTAAGACGCAGCTCCAGATATTCAGTCCGGTGCAGACTGGTCAGGAAAGTAAAAGCCCGTGGGATCCAAGGCAAAGTGGCAAGTTGGATCCAAAATTGGCTCAGAGGCAGGAAGCAGAGGGTAATGGCCGCTCTGTTCAAGTATTTATCCTGTTCGGTTTTAAGTGAATGTTAAAATCTCCGCCTCAGTAGCCACTTGTGGCTCTAAGTTTGCAGACGACACAAAGCTGGGTGGGCGTGTGTGCTGTGAGGAGGATGCCGAGAAACTCCAGTATGATTTGGACAGGTTGGGTGATTGGGCAGAAGCATGGCAGATGCAGTATAATGTGGATAAATGCGAGGTTATCCACTTTGGTGTCAAAAACAAGAAGGCAGATTATTATCTGAAAGGCAATAGATTGGGAGAAGGGGAAATGCAATGAGACCTGGGCGTCCTTGTGCAGCAGGCGGTTAAGAAGGCAAATGGTATGTTGGCCTTCGTAGCGAGAGGGTTTGAGTACAGGAACAAGGATGTCTTGCTGCAGTTGTACAGGGCCTTGGTGAGACCACACCTTGAGTATTGTGTGCAGTTTTGGTCGCCTTATCTGAGGAAGGATGTTCTTGCCATGGAGGGAGTGCAGCGAAGATTCACCAGACTGATACCTGGGATGGCAGGAATGACGTATGAGGAGAGATTGGGTCGATTGGGCTTGTACTCGCTGGAGTTTAGAAGAATGAGAGGGGATATCATTGAAACTTATAAAATTCTAACAGGATTAGACAGACTGGATGCAGGAAGGATGTTCCCGATGGCCGGGGAGTCCAGAACCAGGGGTCACAGTCTAAGGATAAGGGGTAAGCCATTTAGGACTGAGATGAGGAGGAATTTCTTCACCAGAGAGTGGTGAACCTGTGGAATTCTCTACCACAGAAGGCAGTAGAGGCCAATTCATTAAATATATTCAAGAAGGAGTTGGATATATTTCTTAAGGCTAAAGGGATCAAGGGATATGGGGAGAAGGCAGGGACAGGGTACTGAATTTGGATGATCAGCCATGATCTCATTGAATGGCGGAGCAGGCTTGAGGGGCTGAATGGCCTACTCCTGCTCCTATCTTCTGTGTTTCTATGTATGATCGGTGTTTTTGTGACTGGAAGGCTGTTTCCAGTGGGGTTCCGCGGGGCTCAATACTGGGTCCTTTGCTTTTTGTGGCATAGATCAATGATTTGGACTTGGATGTAGCAAGTATGATTAAGAAGTTTGCAGATGATGCTAAAATTGGCCGTGTGGTTGATAATGAAGAAAGCAAGCCGTAGACTGCGGTAAGATATCAATGGACTGGTCAGGTGGGCAGAACAGTGGGAAATGGAATTCAATCCGGAGAAGTGTGAGGTAATGCATTTGGGAAGGGCTAACAAGGAAAGGGAATACACATTAAATGGTAGGACACTGAGTAGTGTAGAGGAACAAAGGGACCTTGGAGTGCATGTCCACAGATCCCTGAAGGTAGCAGGCCAGGTAGATAAGGTGGGTAAGAAGACATACGGAATACTTGCCTTCATTAGCCGAGGCATAGAATACAAGAGCAGGGAGGTTATGCTTCAACTGTATAAAACACTAGTTAGGCCACAGCTAGAGTACTGCGTGCAGTCCTGGTCACCACATTACAGGAAGGATGTGATTGCACTAGAGAGGGTACAGAGGAGATTTACAAGGATGTTGCCAGGACTGGGGAATCTTAGCTATGAGGAAAGATTGGATAGGCTGGGGTTGTTTTCTTTGCAACAGAGGCGGCTGAGGGAGACTTGATTGAGGTGTATAAAATGATGAGGGGCCTAGATAGGAAGGACCTATTTCCCTAGCAAAGAGGTCAATAACCAGGGGGCATAGATTTAAAGTAATTGGGGGGAGGATTAGAGGGGAGTTGAGGAGAACTTTCTTCACCCAGAGGGCGGTGGGGGTCTGGAACTCACTGCCTGAAAGGGTGGTAGAGGCAGGAACCCTCATCACATTTAAAAAGTACTTGGATATGCACCTGAAGTGCCGTAACCTACAGGGCTACGGACAAAGAGCTGGAAAGGGGGATTAGGCTGGACACGATGGGCCCAATGGCCTCCTTCTGTGCTGTGAATTTCTATGATTCTATGAATGCATCTGTGGGAGACACAGACTCGCTCTGTCTCTCCATCCCTCCCACTGTCTCTCTCACACTCTCTGCCTCTCTCCCCGTCATGGTGTGTCTCTCCATCTCGCTCTCTCTCCTACGACAGTGTGTGTGTGTGAGCGAGTGTGGACAGTGTCTGAGTGTGCGTGCGGTCAGCGTGCTGTGGTGAGCTCACCGTGAGGTACGCGATGGTCTCTCTGGTGATGGTGGTCCGGTTCTCTCGGTTCTGGTCTCGCTCGCTTTCCCCGCTGCTGCCGGTCATTCTGCAACATCTCCGGCATCGCTCCGCATTTCGCCAGTTTCAGCACCTCCCCGTTACTGTCTGAGGGAGCAGGGGGGCCGGGATTAGAATCCCCGGGGAACCGGGCCAGGGAGAGACACCGAACACAGAGCGAGACCCCAAACACACACACACGCGCAAAACCCCACACTCTCCTTCTCCCCCTCCCTCCCTCTCTCCCCCCGCGCTCCCTCCCCCTGCGCTCCCTCCCTCTCTCTCTCCCCCGCGCTCCCTCCCCCTCTCCCCCCGCGCTCCCTCCCTCTCTCCCCCCGCGCTCCCTCCCCCTCTCCCCCCGCGCTCCCTCCTCTCTCCCCCCGCGCTCCCTCCCCCTCTCTCCCCCCGCGCTCCCTCCCTCTCTCCCCCCGTGCTCCCTACCCCCCTCTCCCCCCCCTCGCTCCCTACCCCCCTCTCCCCCCCGCGCTCCCTACCCCCCTCTCCCCCCGTGCTCCCTACCCCCCTCTCCCCCCCCGCGCTCCCTACCCCCCTCTCCCCCAGCGCTCCCTCCCCCCGCGCTCCCTCCCGCCCGCGCTCCTCCCCCCTCGCTCCCTCCCCCCCGCGCTCCCTCGCCCTCACCCCCGCGCTCCCTCCCCCCGCGCTCCCTCCCCCCCGCGCTCCCTCCTCCCCGCGCTCCCTCGCCCTCTCCCCCCGCGCTCCCTCCCTCCCCACGCTCCTTCCCCTCTCCCCCCCACGCTCCTCCTCTCTCCCCCCCACACTCCCTCCCTCCCCATCCCACACTCCCTCCCTCCCCACACTCCCTCCCTCCCTCTCTCCCCCCCACGCTCCCTCCCCCCCCACACTCCCTCCCCCCCACACTCCCTCCCTCCCTCCCTCCCCCCCCACACTCCCTCCCTCCCCCCCCACACTCCCTCCCTCCCTCTCTCCCCCCACACTCCCTCCCTCCCTCTCTCCTCCCCCACACTCTCCCTTTCTCTCCCCCACTCACCGTATTCTGGCCGATAGAAACAGAGAACAGCGAAGCACTTCTCTCTCAGCCTCTTCTCCACCTCCGCAACGAGCCTTTGCCTCATGGCCTGGACCTCCTGCGGGATCGGGAAAGAGATTCAGACACGAACAGGAGGAAGGGGGAGTGGTTTCTACATTGAGTCTATCGGATGCCCTGTCCTAGGGGCAAGAGCCGGGGCGGGAGGGGAAGTGGGGCAGTGCTGCAGTTTCCAGGGGCCCCGAAAGCAGAATGGCCCAGGTTCCATCCCCGGCCTGTGCTGGGACAGTTGATCACACACCCAGTGTGTGTGGTACTGAGAGACAGAGAGAGAAACCGGGTTTTGGGGGGGGTGGGAAGAGCGAGAGAGCGCGAGCATGAGCAAGTGAGAGCACGCAACAGACAGAGAAACATGGGGTTCAGTTGCTGCTTTACTCACCCGAGCCTCAGGCAGCAGCTCCAGAAGGTGCTCCCTCCCCAAGCCGAGCAGCGGCGGGCAAGATCTGGCCTGCACCGTCTCCCGGGTGTCTAGCCGTCTGCAACACGTTGCCAGCACTCGGCACTGTTCCAACGTTTCGAAGAACTATTGCGGGAGAGGGGACAAGAGCACACGTCACGCCCGCCATTACCACCTCTCTCGACCCCTCTGCCGACTCTAAATTCGCAGACTGTTTGTCCGATATCCAGTGCGGGATGAGCAGAAATTTTCTCCAATTAAATATTGGGAAGAGAGAAGCCATTGTCTTCGGTCCCCGCCACACACTCCGTTCCCTAGCCACCGACTCCATCCCTCTCCCTAACATCTGCCTGAGGCTGAACAACACTGTTCGCAACCTTGTGTCCTTATCCTTAGACTGTGACCCCTGGTTCTGGACTCCCCGCCATCGGGAACATCCTTCCTGCATCTAGTCTGTCTAGTCCGGTTAGAATGTTATAAGTTTCAATGAGATCCCCTCTCATCTTCTAAACTCCAGCGAGTACAAGCCCAATCGACCCAATCTCTCCTCATACGTCATTCCTGCCATCCCAGGTATCAGCCTGGTGAATCTTCACTGCACTCCCTCCATGGCAAGAACGTCCTTCCTCAGATAAGGCGGCCAAAACTGCACACAATACTCAAGGTGTGGTCTCACCAAGGCCATGTACAACTGCAGCAAGACATCCTTGTTCTTGTACTCGATTCCTCTCGCTATGAAGGCCAACATACCATTTGCCTTCTTAACCGCCTGCTGCACCTGCATGCTTACCTTCAGCGACTGGTGCACAAGGACACCCAGGTCTCGTTGCACTTCCCCTTCTCCCAATCTATTGCCGTTCAGATAATAATCTGCCTTCCTGTTTTTGCCACCAACTAACTTCGCATTTATCCACATTATACTGCATCTGCCCAATCACCCAACCTGTCCAAATCATCCGGGAGTTTCTCTGCATCCTCCTCACAGCACACACGCCCACCCAGCTTTGTGTCGTCTGCAAACTTGGAGATATTACATCTAGTTCCCTCGTCTAGATCATTAATATATATTGTGAATAGCTGGGGTCCTAGGACCGATCCCTGCGGTACCCACTAGTCACTGCCTGCCACTCGGAAAAAGAGCCGTTTATTCCAACACTTTGCTTCCTGTCTGCCAACCAGTTCTCTATCCAAGTCAGTACCTTACCCCCTATCCCATGTGCTTTAACTTTACACGCTAATCTCTTATGCGGGACCTTATTGAAAGCCTTCTGAAAGTCCAGCCTCTCCACCGTCGTCCAGCTGGGTGGGACTGCACTCGCCTGGTTCCATTCTTATCTATCTAATCGTAGCCAGAGAATCACCTGCAACGGCTTCTCTTCCCGCGCCCGCATTGTTATCTCTGGTGCCCCCAAGGATCTATCCTTGGCCCCCTGCCTCTCCCTCTCTCCCCTGCCTCTCCCTCCCCCTCTCTCCCCTGCCTCTCCCTCCCCCTCTCTCCCTGCCTCTCCCTCTCTCCCCTTCCTCTCCCACCCCCTCTCCCCTTCCTCTCCCACCCCCTCTCTCCCCTTCCTCTCCACCCCCTCTCCCCTTCCTCTCCCACCCCCTCTCCCCTTCCTCTCCCACCCCCTCTCTCCCCTTCCTCTCCCTCCCCTTCCTCTCCCACCCCCTCTCTCCCCTTCCTCTCCCACCCCCTCTCTCCCCTTCCTCTCCACCCCCTCTCCCCTTCCTCTCCACCCCCTCTCTCCCCTGCCTCTCCCTCCCCCTCTCCCCTGCCTCTCCCTCCCCCTCTCTCCCTGCCTCTCCCTCCCCCTCTCTCCCCTGCCTCTCCCTCCCCTGCCTCTCCTCTCTCCCCTTCCTCTCCCACCCCCTCTCCCCTTCCTCTCCCTCCCCCTCTCTCCCCTTCCTCTCCCTCCCCCTCTCTCCCCTTCCTCTCCCTCCCCTTCCTCTCCCACCCCCTCTCTCCCCTTCCTCTCCCACCCCCTCTCTCCCTTCCTCTCCCACCCCCTCTCTCCCCTGCCTCTCCCTCCCCCTCTCTCCCCTGCCTCTCCCTCCCCCTCTCTCCCCTGCCTCTCCCTCCCCCTCTCTCCCCTGCCTCTCCCTCTCTCCTTCCTCTCCCACCCCCTCTCTCCCCTTCCTCTCCCTCCTCCCTCTCCCTCCCCCTCTCTCCCCTTCCTCACCCCCAATCTCTCCTTCTCCCTCCCCCTCCTCACCCCCTCTCTCCCCTTCCTCTCCCTCCCCCTATCTCCCCTCCCTCCCCCCTCTCCCTATCCTCCCCTATCCCATCCCCCCTCCCTCCCCCACTCCCTCTCCCCCCACCCCCCACTCCTCTCCCCCCCACCCCTCTCCCCCCACTCCTCTCCCCCCACCCACTCCTCTTCCCCTCCCCCCACTCCTCTCCCCCCACCCCCACTCCTCTCCCCCTCCCCCCACTCCTCTCCCCCTCCCCCCACTTCCTCTCCCCCCACCCCCACTCCTCTCCCCCTCCCCCCACTTCCTCTCCCCCACCCCCCACTTCCTCTCCCCCCACCCCCCACTCCTCTCCCCCTCCCCCCACTCCTCTCCCCCTCCCCCCACTCCTCTCCCCCCACTTCCTCTCCCCCCACCCCCCACTTCCTCTCCCCCCACCTCCTCTCCCCCCACCCCCCACTCCTCTCCCCCCACCCCCCACTTCCTCCCCCCACTCCCTCCCCCCCACTCCCTCTCCCCCACCCCCCACTTCCTCTCCCCCACCCCCCACTTCCTCTCCCCCACCCCCCACTTCCTCTCCCCCACCCCCCACTTCCTCTCCCCCACCCCCCACTTCCTCTCCCCCCACCCCCCACTTCCTCTCCCCCCACCCCCCACTTCCTCTCCCCCCACCCCCCACTTCCTCTCCCCCCACCCCCCACTTCCTCTCCCCCCACTCCCCACTTCCTCTCCCCCCACTCCCCACTTCCTCTCCCCCCACTTCCTCTCCCCCCACTCCCCACTCCCTCTCCCCCCACTTCCTCTCCCCCCACTCCCCACTTCCTCTCCCCCCACTCCCCACTTCCTCTCCCCCCACTTCCTCTCCCCCCACTCCCCACTTCCTCTCCCCCCACTTCCCACTTCCTCTCCCCCCACTCCCCACTTCCTCTCCCCCCACTCCCTCTCCCCCCACTCCCCACTTCCTCTCCCCCCTCCCCCCACTTCCTCTCCCCCCACCCCCCACTTCCTCTCCCCCCACCCCCCACTTCCTCTCCCCCCACTCCTCCCCCACTTCCTCTCCCCCACTTCCTCTCCCCCCACCCCCCACTTCCTCTCCCCCCACCCCCTTCCTCTCCCCCCACTCCCCACTTCCTCTCCCCCCACCCCCCCACTTCCTCTCCCCCCACCCCATCTCCCCTTCCTCCCCCTCCCCGCTTCCTCCTCACCTGCTGATCCTCCAGGCTCGCTGGGTTCTCCCACCGGGTGACGTGATGCTCCGTCAGCATCTCCTGGAAGACCCGCTCCATCGCCTCGGAGCGGAGCCAGTCCCGTTTCCGTTTCCTCAGCTCGCTCCCGGCCTGAGCGAGAAACACAGGGAGTCAGTTACCCAGCCTCGTTTTAGCATTTAGATGAGCACTTGAAACGCCACGGCATACAAGGCTACGGACCAAGTGCTGGAAAATGGGATTCGAATAGACAGGGCTTGATGGCCGGCGCGGACACGATGGGCCGAAGGGCCTCTTTCTGTGCTGTATAACTCTATGACTCTTCCCCCCACCATCCAGCACATACTTCACGCTCGAACCCAGACAGGGTGTGTCAGTCGGCTATTGGACTCTAGGAGGTGACACCGCAGCCCAGATCCTGGCCTAAGCAGATCGCCAGGTCAGTCAGAGAGCAATTGCTGCCATATGATCCTGGGGGTCAGTCAGAGAGCAATTGCCGCCATATGATCCTGGGGTCAGTCAGAGAGCAATTGGCGCCAAATGATCGTGGGGGTCAGTCAGAGAGCAATTGGCGCCATATGGTCCTGGGGGTCAGTCAGCCCCCCCCGCCCTCCCACACAGCAGGACAGTGATCAGGAGCAGGACCTCTAGTTAGCTTCTCCCCCCGCCTCCCATCCCCACCCCAAGGAGCACTGAGTTTAGCTGACACAGCACAGGCCCGTGACGGAGCCTGGGCCTTTCCTGTGCTATGTGTGTGGGGGGAACAGTACCGGGACAATGCCGTGTGTGAAGCGTTACCTTTTCCAGCTGCCTCTTGACAGAAAGGTTTACGCCGGTCCGGTCTATGCGGTCCGTCAGGAGCAGCAGCAACTTTGCGAATTTGGGGTTCTGTGACAGCTCCTTGGCCCCCAGGTTCAAGTCCGGCAGACGGAGGTTCACTAAACGCAGAGAACAGAGGTAAATCCGAGGAAAATAAAACCCATCTTCAATATTTCAAAAAGCTATTGGGTCAGCCAGGGAATAATTTTCAGCAGATCGGCAGGTCAGTCAGAGAGCAATTGGCGCCAAATGATCCTGGGGGTCAGTCAGACAGTAATTGGCGCCAAATGATCCTGGGGGGTCAGTCAGAGAGCAATTGGCGCCAAATGATCCTGGGGGTCAGTCAGAGAGCAATTGGCGCCATATGATCCTGGGGGTCAGTCAGAGAGCAATTTGCGCCATATGATCCGGGGGGTGGGGGGTGTCAGAGAGCAATTGGCACCATATTGGGGAACAAAGAAATGGCAAACCAATTAAATACATACTTTGGTTCTGTCTTCACAAAGGAGGACACAAATAACCTCCCAGAGATGCCGGGGAACATAGGGTCTAATGAGAGGGAGGAACTGAAAGAAATCAGTATTTGAAGGGAAATGGTGTTCGGGAAATTGACGGCATTGAAGGCCGATAAATCCCCAGGGCCTGATAATCTACATCCTAGGGTACTTAAGGAAGTGGCCCTAGAAATAGTAGATGCATTGCTGGTCATCTTCCAAAATTCGATAGACTCTGGAACTGTACCCATGGATTGGAGGGTAGCTAATGTTACCCCACTATTCAAAAAAGGTGGTAGAGAAAAAACGGGGAATTATAGACCGGTAAGCCTGACATCGGTAGTGGGGAAAATGCTAGAGTCCATTATAAAAGATGTAATAGCAGAGCACTTGGAAAACAGTGACCGGATCGGACAAAGTCAACATGGATTTACAAAAGGTAAATCATGCTTGACTAATCTACTGGAATTTTTTGAGGATGTAACTGGTAAAATAGATAAGGGAGAACCAGTGGATGTGGTGTATTTGGACTTTCAAAAGGCTTTCGATAAGGTCCCGCATAAGAGATCAGCGTGTAAAGTTAAGGCACATGGGATTGGGGGCAAGGTATTGACTTGGATAGAGAACTGGTAGGCAGACAGGAAGCAAAGAGTTGGAATAAACGGGTCTTTTTCCGAGTGGCAGGCAGTGACTAGTGGGCGTACCGCAGGGATCGGTCCTTGGACCCCAGCTATTCACTATATATATTAATGATCTAGACGAGGGAATTGGATGTAATATCTCCAAATTTGCAGACGACACAAAGCTGGGTGGCCGTGTGTGCTGTGAGGAGGATGCAGAGAAACTCCAGTATGATTTGGACAGGTTGGGTGATTGGGCAGAAGCATGGCAGATGCAATATAATGTGGATAAATGCGAGGTTATCCACTTTGGTGTCAAAAACAGGAAGGCAGATTATTATCTGAATGGCAATAGATTGGGAGAAGGGGAAGTGCAACGAGACCTGGGTGTCCTTGTGCACCAGTCGCTGAAGGTAAGCATGCAGGTGCAGCAGGCGGTTAAGAAGGCAAATGGTATGTTGGCCTTCGTAGCGAGAGGGTTCGAGTACAGGAACAAGGATGTCTTGATGCAGCTGTACAGGGCCTTGGTGAGACCACATCTTGAGTATTGTGTGCAGTTTTGGTCGCCTTATCTGAGGAAGGATGTTCTTGCCATGGAGGGAGTGCAGCGAAGATTCACCAGACTGATACCTGGGATGGCAGGAATGACGCATGAGGAGAGATTGGGTTGATTGGGCTTATACTCACTGGAGTTTAGAAGAATGAGAGGGGATCTCATTGAAACTTATAAAATACTAACAAGGCAAGGGAATACACAATGAATGGTAGGACCCTAGGAAAGACAGAGGATCAGAGGGACCTTGGTGTGCATGTACATAGATCCCTGAAGGCAGCAGAACAGGTGGATAAGGTGGTTAAAAAGGCATATGGGATACTTGCCTTCATTAGCCGAGGCATAGAATATAAGAGCAGGGAGGTTATGATGGAGCTGTACAAAACGCTAGTTAGGCCACAGCTGGAGTACTGTGTGCAGTTCTGGTCGCCACACTATAGGAAGGATGTGATTGCTTTGGAGAGGGTGCAGAGGAGATTCACCAGGATGTTACCTGGGCTGGAGCGCTTCAGCTATGAAGAAAGACTGGACAGGCTGGGGTTGTTTTCCTTGGAGCAGAGAAGGCTGAGGGGGGACCTGATTGAGGTATACAAAATTATGAGGGGCATAGATAGGGTAGATAGAAAGGAACTTTTCCCCTTAGTAGAGGGGTCAATAACCAGGGGGCATAGTTTCAAGGTAAGGGGCAGGAGGTTTAGAGGGGATTTGAGGAAGAACTTTTTCACCCAGAGGGTGGTTGGAATCTGGAACTCACTGCCTGAAAGGGTGGTAGAGGCAGGAACCCTCACAACATTCAAGAAGCATTTAGATGAGCACTTGAAACGCCATAGCATACAAGGCTACGGACCAAGTGCTGGAAAATGGGATTAGAATAGACAGGGCTTGATGGCCGGCGCGGACACGATGGGCCGCTTTCTGTGCTGTATAACTCTATGAAGACCAGATACAGGATGTTCCCGATGGCCGGGGCGTCCAGAACCAGGGGTCACAGTCTAAGGATAAGAGGTAAGCCATTTAGGACAGAGATGAGGAGGAATTTCTTCACCCAGAGAGTGGTGAACCTGTGGAATTCTCTACCACAGAAGGCAGTAGAGGCCAATTCATTAAATATATTCAAGAAGGAGTTGATATATTTCTTAAGGCTAAAGGGATCAAGAGATATGGGGAGAAGGCAGGGACAGGGTACTGAATTTGGATGATCAGCCATGATCTCATTGAATGGCGGAGTAGGCTCGAGGGGCCGAATGGCCTACTCCTATCTTCTATGTTTCATATGGTCCCGGGGGTCAGAGAGCAATTGGCGCCATATGATCCTGGGGGTCAGTCAGAGAGCAATTGGTGCCATATGATCCCGGGGGTCAGTCAGAGAGCAATTGGCACCAAATGATCCTGGGGGGGTCAGTCAGAGAGCAATTGGCGCCATATGTCCTGGGGGTCAGTCAGAGAGCAATTGGCGCCTTATGATCCTGGGGGTCAGTCAGAGAGCAATTGGCACCCAAGACCAGGAGGAGCGGACCTGGAGGGAGCACAGCGAGGGCGGAGCAGTTAAAAGGAGCAGTCCCGAGCGGCAGGAGCCCGAGACCGGAAGGAGCGGACCTGGAGGGAGCACAGCGAGAACGGAGCAGTTAAAAGGAGCGGCAGCAACTCAACAGAGGCAGCTATTGAAAAAGTGACGTCAGAGTAAAAAAAAAGTGACAGCGGCACAAGGGAAGGAGCTGCTTGGTGAGTGTTTTTTTGTTAAGTTTTAAGTTTATTTCTGCAGGGTTAGTTCTTCGTCTATTAAATAGAGGCATGGCAGGGCAGCTCAGTACCGTGGAGTGCACATCCTGTGCCATGTGGGATATCCTGGACGCGTCTTGCGGGTTGGACGGCCACCTGTGCGGGAAGTGTCGCCAGATACAGCAACTCGAGCTCCGGGTTTCGGAGCTTGAGCGGCGGCTGGAGTCACTGCGGTGCATCCGCGAGGCTGAGAGTTACGTGGATAGCACGTTTCAAGAGGTGGCCACCCTGCAGCTTAAGAGTGTGCAGGCAGAGAGGGAATGGGTGACCACCAGACAGAAGAGGAGGACCAGGCAGGTAGTGCAGGAATATACATTAATGATCTAGACGAGGGAACTAGATGTAATATCTCCAAGTTTGCAGACGACACAAAGCTGGGTGGGCGTGTGTGCTGTGAGGAGGATGCCAAGAAACTCCAGTATGATTTGGACAGGTTGGGTGATTGGGCAGATGCATGGCAGATGCAGTATAACGTGGATAAATGCGAGGTTATCCACTTTGGTGGCAAAAACAGGAAGGCAGATTATTACCTGAACGGCAATAGATTGGGAGAAGGGGAAGTGCAACGAGACCTGGGTGTCCTTGTGCACCAGTCGCTGAAGGTAAGCATGCAGGTGCAGCAGGCGGTTAAGAAGGCAAATGGTATGTTGGCCTTCGTAGCGAGAGGATTCGCGTACAGGAACAAGGATGTCTTGCTGCAGTTGTACAGGGCCTTGGTGAGACCACACCTTGAGTATTGTGTGCAGTTTTGGTCGCCTTATCTGAGGAAGGATGTACTTGCCATGGAGGGAGTGCAGCGAAGATTCACCAGGCTGATACCTGGGATGGCAGGAATGACGTATGAGGAGAGATTGGGTTGAATGGGCTTATACTCGCTGGAGTTTAGAAGAATGAGAGGGGATCTCATTGAAACTTATAAAATTCTAACAGGACTAGACAGACTAGATGCAGGAAGGATGTTTCCGATGGCGGGGGAGTCCAGAACCAGGGGTCACAGTCTAAGGATAAGGGGTAAGCCATTTAGGACAGAGATGAGGAGGAATTTCTTCACCCAGAGAGTGGTGAACCTGTGGAATTCTCTACCACAGAAGGCGGCAGAGGCCAGTTCATTAAATATATTCAAGAAGGAGTTAGATATATTTCTTAAGGCTAAAGGGATCAAGGGATATGGGGAGAAGGCAGGGACAGGGTACTGAATTTGGATGATCAGCCATGATCTCATTAAATGGCAGAGCAGGCTCGAGGGGCCGAATGGCCTACTCCTGTTCCTATCTTCTAGTTAGGGGAGCAGACAGGCATTTCTGTGGCCGTAGATGTGACTCCAGGATGGTATGCTGCCTCCCTGGTGCCAGGGTCAAGGATGTCACTGAGTGGCTGCAGGACACTCTGAGGGGGGAGGGTGAACAGCCAGGGGTTGTGGTCCATATCGGTACCAACGACATAGGCAGAAAGAGGGATGAGGTCCTGCAGACTATAGGGAGCTAGGAGAGAGATTAAAAAGCAGGATCTCAAAGGTAGTAATCTCCGAATTACTCCCGGTGCTAGTGAGTACAGGAATAGGAGGATAGGACAGATGAATGCGTGGCTGGAGAGATGGTGCAGGAGGGAGGGATTTAGATTCCTGAGGCATTGGGACTGTTTCTGGGGAAGGTGGGACCTGTACAAGCCGGACAGGTTACACCTCAACAGAGCCGGGACCAATATTCTCGCAGGGAGGTTTGTTCGTTTTTTTTATTCATTGATGGGATGTGGGCGTCGCTGGCTAGGCCTGCATTTAGTGCCCATCCCTAATTGCCCTTGAGAAGATGGTGGTGAGCCGCCTTCTTGAACCGCTGCAGTCCATATGGTGTAGGTGCACCCACAATGCTGTTAGGAAGGGAGTTCCAGGATTTTGGCCCAGCGACAGTGAAGGAACGGCGATACAGGTCCAAGTCAGGATGGTGTGTGGCTTGGAGGGGAACTTGTAGGTGGTGATGTTCCCATGCGTCTGCTGTCCTTGTCCTTCTAAGTGGTAGAGGTCGCGGGTTTGGAAGGTGCTGTTGAAGGAGCTTTGGCGAGTTGCTGCAGTGCATCTTGTAGATGGTCCACACTGCAGCCACAGTGCGCTGGTGGTGGAGGGAGTGAATGTTTAAGGTGGTGGATGGGGTGCCAATCAGTCGGGCTGCTTTATCCTGAATGGTGTCGAGCTTCTTGAGTGTTGTTGGGAGCTGCACTCATCCAGGCAAGTGGAGAGTATTCCATCACACTCCTGACTTGTGCCTTGTAGATGGTGGAAAGGCTTTGGGGAGTCAGGAGGGGGGCGGCACGGTGGCATAGTGGTTAGCACTGTTGCCTCACAGCGCCAGGGACCCGGGTTCGAATCCGGCCTCGGGTGACTGTCTGTGTGGAGTTTGCACATTCTCCCTGTGTTTGTGTGGGTTTTCTCCGGGTGCTCCGGTTTCCTCCCACAGTCCAAAGATGTGCGGGTTAGGTTGATTGGCTATGATAAATTGACCCTTAGTGTTAGGGGGATTAAATACGTGGGGTTACGGGGATAGGGTGGGATATGTGTTGGTGTAGGGGTTACGGGGATCGGGTGGGATATGTGTCGGTGCAGGCTCGATGGGCCGAAATGGCCTCTATCTGCACTGTGGGGTTTCTGTGATTTCTGTGAGACACTCGCCGCAGAATTCCCAGCCTGTGGCCTGCTCGTGTAGCCACAGTATTTATATGGCTGGTCCAGTTCAGTTTCTGATCAATGGTAACCCCCAGGATGTTGATAGTGGGGGATTCAGTGATGGTAATGCCATTGAATGTCAAGGGGAGATGGTTAGATGGTTAGTGCTGTTGGGGAGGGTTTAAACTAGCTTGGCAGCGGGGTGGGCACCAGCATATAGGAGTAGAAAAGAGGAATAAGGTGCATAAAAGAGTGAGTGTGTTGGATAGTACTAGAGAAGATAGTACTAGAGGTGGAAGCAGTAGCAGACTAAGAAAGACTACGAAAAATTCAAAAATGGGTTTAGAATGCATGTTCGTAAATGCACAAAGTGTGGTGAATAAGGTTGGTGAGCTACAAGCACAATTAGCCGTGTGGCAATATGGTGTTGTGGCAATAACGGAGACGTGGCTTAAAAACGGTGAGGACTGGGCACTTAATATTCAAGGGTACAAGGTGTTCAGAAAAGATAGGGAAGGAAAAAAGGGAGGTGGGGTGGCAGTGCTGATTAAGGACGACATTGTACAGTGGAAAGGGAGGATGTTCTCGAGGGGACAAGGACAGAATCCATTTGGTTAGAGTTGAGGAGCTAAAAGGGTATCATCACACTATTGGGGGTATTCTACAGGCCTTCAAATAGTGAGAGGGAGGTAGAGGAGCAAACCTGCAGGGAAATCGCACAGATATGCAAGAGCTATAGAGTGGCGATATTGGGGGACTTTAATTACCCAAATATCAATTGGGATGATGCTAGGGTAAAGGGAAAGGAAGGGGGAGGAATTTCTGAAATGTGTTCAGGAGAATTTCCTTGACCAGTATGTTCTTGGCTCAACTAGGAAGGAAGGAGGCATTGTTGGATCTGGTGCTGGGGAATGAGGTGGGCCAGGTCGACCAAGTGTCTGTGGGAGGACACTTGGGTACGAGTGATCATCGTATCACAAGATTTAGATTAGCAATGGAGAGGAGCACGGAACAATCTAGAGTGGAACTTCTAAACTGGAATCGGGCTAGCTTCAATGGGGTGCGAAAGGCTCTAGCCAGGGTGAAATGGAACCAAAGACTGACAGGAAAAACTGTAACGGAACAATGGGTGATCTTTATGTAGGTTCAGCAAGTAATCAAAAAGGCAAAATGTTAACCTTTATTTCAAAGGGGTTGGAGTATAAAAGCAGGGAAGTCCTGCTACAACTGTACAGGGTATTGGTGAGACCACACCTGGAGTACTGCGTACAGTTTTAGTCTCCTTATTTAAGGAAGGATATACTTGCATTGGAGGCAGTTCAGAGATGATTCACTAGGTTAATTCCTGAGTTGAGGGGGTTGACTTATGCGGAAAGGTTGAGCCTATACTCATTGGAGTTTAGAAGAATGAGAGGTGATCGTATTGAAACATACAAGATACCGAGGGGGCTCGACAAGGTAGATGCAGAGAGGATGTTTCCCCTCGTGGGGAAATCTAGAACTCGGGGGCACAGTCTCAGGATAAAGGGTCGCCCTTTTAGAACTGGGATGAGGAGGAATTTCTTCTCTCAGAGGGTCGTAAATCTGTGGCGTCCTCTGCCCCAGAGAGCTGTGGAGGCTGGGTCATTAAATACATTTAAGGTGGAGATAGACAGGTTTCTGCAAGATAAGGGAGTGAAGGGTTATGGGGAGCGGGCGGGGAAGTGGCTTCGAGCCTAAGATCAGCCATGATCATATTGAATGGCGGAGCAGGCTCGAGGGGGCCAAGTGGCCTATTCCTGCTCCTGTGACTAGTGGGGTACCGCAGGGATCGGTCCTTGGACCCCAGCTATTCACAATATACATTAATGATCTAGATAAGGGAACTAGATGTAATATCTCCAAGTTTGCAGACGACACAAAGCTGGGTGGGCGTGTGTGCTGTGAGGAGGATACAGAGAAACTTCAGGATGATTTGGACAGGTTGGGTGATTGGGCAGAAGCGTGGCAGATGCAATATAACGTGGATAAATGCGAGGTTATCCACTTTGGTGTCAAAAACAGAAAGGCAGACTATTATCTGAATGGCAATAGATTGGGAGAAGGGGAAGTGCAACGAGACCTGGGTGTCCTTGTGCACCAGTCGCTGAAGGTAAGCATGCAGGTGCACCAGGCGGTTAAGAAGGCAAATGGTATGTTGGCCTTCGTAGCGAGAGGGTTTGAGTACAGCAACAAGGATGTCTTGCTGCAGTTGTACAGGGCCTTGGTGACACTACATCTTGAGTACTGTGTGCAGTTTTGGTCGCCTTATCTGAGGAAGGATGTTCTTGTCATGGAAGGAGTTCAGCGAAGATTCACCAGGCTGATACCTGGGATGGCAGGAATGACGTATGAGGAGAGATTGGGTCGATTGGGCTTATACTCGCTGGAGTTTAGAAGAATGAGAGGGGATCTCATCGAAACTTATAAAATTCTGACAGGTCTGGACAAACTAGATGCAGGTGGAATGTTCCCGATGGTCGGAGAGTCCAGAACCAGGGGTCATAGTCTAAGGATAAGGGGTAAGCCATTTAGGACTGAGATGAGGAAGAATTTCTTCACCAGAGAGTGGTGAACCTGTGGAATTCTCTACCACAGAAGGCGGTTGAGGCAAAGTCCTGACTTGTTTGGACACCATCCACACCTTTGATTGCTGTGATTATCTCTCTGCCGAGGTGTGATAAAGGGCAGTTAGAAAGATTACCTGTAATCATCTGGCAGTGTGCTCTGACTATATATGCTGTGTCGATATGCTTCTCTTCACCTGACGAAGGAGCAGCGCTCCGAAAGCTTGTAATTTCAAATAAAGCTGTTGGACTATAACCTGGTGTTGTGTGACTTCTCACATTTGTCCACCCTAGTCCAACACCGGCATCTCCACATTAAGGGTAAGGGGTAAGCCATTTAGGACAGAGATGAGGAGGAATTTCTTCACCCAGAGAGTGGTGAACCTGTGGAATTCTCTACCACAGAAGGCAGTGGAGGCCAATTCATTAAATATATTCAAGAATGAGTTGGATATATTTCATAAGGCTAAAGGGATATGGGGAGAAGGCAGGGACAGGGTACTGAATTTGGATGATCAGTCATGATCTCATTGAATGGTGGAGCAGGCTTGAGGGGCCGAATGGCCTACTATCTTTTATGTATCTATGTACGGGGATAGAGCGGGGGAATAGGACTGACTGGATTGCTCTACAAAGAGCCAGCACGGACTCGATGGGCCGAATGGCCTCCGTCTGTGCCGTTATGACTATGATCTTGGGGGTCAGTCAGAGAGCAATTGGCACCATATGATCCTGGGGGTCAGTCAAGAGAGCAATTGGTGCTGTCAGACCCTGGGGGTCAGTCAGAGAGCAATTGGTGCCCTCAAACCCCCAGGCTGGGGGGGGGGGGGGGGTTAGTCAGAGATCAATTGGTGCCATCAGACCCAGGGGTGGGGGGGCGGTGGCCAGTCAGAGAGCAATTGGTGCCATCAGACCCGGAGGGGGGTCAATCAGAGAGCAATTGGTGCCCTCAGAGCCCGGGGGCAGTCAGAGAGCAATTGGTGCCCTCGGACCCGTAGGGGGGTCAGTCAGAGATCAATTGTTGCCCCCGGACCCCAGGGGGCGGGGGGGCAGTCACGGTGGCATAGCGGTTAGCACTGTTGCCTCACAGCACCAGGGACCCGGGTTCGAATCCGGCCTCGGGCGACTGTCTGTGTGGAGTTTGCACATACTCCCCGTGTTTGCGTGGGTTTCCTCCGGGTGCTCCGGTTTCCTCCCACAGTCCAAAGATGTGCGGGTTAGGTTGATTGGCTATGATAAATTGACCCTTAGTGTTAGGGGGATTAAATATGTGGGGTTACGGGGATAGGGTGGGATATGTGTTGGTGTAGGGGTTACGGGGATCGGGTGGGATATGTGTCGGTGCAGGCTCGATGGGCCGAAATGGCCTCTATCTGCACTGTGGGGTTTCTGTGATCAATTGGTACCCTCAGACCCCAGGGGTCAGTCAGAGAGCAATTGGTGCCCTCAGACCCGGGGGGTCAGCCAGAGATCAATTGGTGCCCTCACACCCCGAGGGGGGTCAGTCAGAGAGCAATTGGTACCCTCAGACCTCGGGGGGGTCAGTCAGAGATCAATTGGTGCCCTCACACCCCGAGGGGGGTCAGTCAGAGATCAACTGGTGCCCTCAGACCCCGGGGGTCAGTCAGAGAGCAATTGGTGCCCTCAGACCCGGGGTGGGGGGGTGGTCAGTCAGAGAGCAATTGGTGCCCTCAGACACCCGAGGGGGGTCAATCAGAGATCAATTGGTGCCCTCAGACCCCGGGGGTCAGTGAGAGAGCAATTGGTGCCCAGACCCCGGGGGGGGGGGGTCAGTCAGAGATCAATTGGTGCCCTCAGACCCAAGGGGGTCAGTCAGAGATCAATTGGTACCTGCCCGGCTCAGTTGCTCGGCCGCCATCGAGAGAGAGAAGCGTCTGAACCCTCGATGCTCCAGTTGTCGGTGAGCCGCCCGCTTCCAAACTCGCAGTTCCGACGAAATGTTATCGCCTCGAACCGTTAACTTTGTTTCTCTCCTCACAAACACTACCAAACCCGCTGAGTGTCTCCACCATTTTCTGGTTTTATTTCAAACCCGCACTGCACGGTGGGAAGCCCCGCCCTCCTGGGAGGACTCGCTGGGAGGACCGGGCGAGTTGGAGAGCCCGCTGCATTGTGGGCCGGCCGCGGCAGGTTGGGAGGACTCGCTGGGAGGACTGGGGCGTGTGAGCGTGTGGCATTGTGGGCCGGTGCCGGAGGCTGGGAGGACTCGCTGGGAGGACTGGCTGCAAAACCCCGCTGCATTGTGAACCGGTGTCGGAGACTGGGAGGATTCGTTGGCAGGACTGGGAGAAAAACCCCGCTACATTGTGGGCTGGCCTCGGAGGCTGGGAGGACTCGCTGGGAAAACTGGGTCGGCTGTGTATCGTAAAGGACCCAGCCCCCAGCAGGAATCTAGCCCCCCAAGAGGGATCCAGTCCCCAGCCGGAACACAGCGCCCCCAGCAGGGACCCAGCACCCCAGCAGGAACCTAGCCCCCCAGCAGGGACCCAGTCCCCAGCAGGAATCTAGCCCCCCAGCAGGGACCCAGCCCCCAGCAGGAACCTAGCCCCCCAGCAGGGATCCAGCCCCCAGCAGGAACCTAACCCCCCATCAGGGACCCAGCCCCCAGCAGGAACCTAGCCCCCCAGCAGGGACCCACTCCCCAGCAGGAACACAGCCCCCCAGCAGGGACCCAGTCCCCAGCAGGAACCTAGTCCCCCCAACAGGGACCCAGACCCCAGCAGGAGCCTAGACCCCCCAGCAGGGACCCAGTCCCCAGCAGGAACACATCCCCAGCAGGGACTCAGCAAGCTCCAAGCCCCCGGCAGGATCCCAGCTCCCCAGCAGGAACCCAGCCCCAACAGGGATCGAGCAAGTTCCCAGAAAGATCCCAACCCCGCTGCAGGGACCCAGCCCCCCAGCAGGAACCCAGTCTCCAGCAGGCATCCAGCAAGTTTCCAGCAGGAACCCAGCCCCCAGCAGGAACCTAGTCCCTCCAGCAGGAACACAGCCCCCCAGCAGGGACACAGCCCCCCAGCAGGGACCCAGCCCCCCAGCAGGGACCCAGCTCCCAGCAGGGATCTAGTAAGTTCCCAGCAGGAACCCAGTCCCCTAGCAGGAATCCAGCCCCTAGCAGGGACACAGCCCCCAGCAGGAATCTAGCCTCCCAGCAGAGTCCCAGTCCCCAGCAGGGACCCAGCAAGCTCCAAGCCCCCCCCCCGCAGGATCCCAACCCCCCCAGCAGGGACCCAGCACCCCAGCAGGAACCCAGTCCCCAGCAAGGACCCAGCCCCCAGCAGGAACCCAGTCTCCAGCAGGGATCCAGCAAGTTCCCAGCAGGGACCCAGTTGCCAGCAGGGACCCAGTTGCCAGCAGGAACCTAGCCCCCCCAGCAGGAACCCAGTTCCCAGAAGGAACTCAGCCCCCCAGCAGGAACCAGGCACCCCAGCAGGGACCCAGCCCCCAGCAGTGACCTAGTAAGCTCCAAGTCCCCAGCAGGAACCCAGCCCCAGCAGGGATCTAGCAAGTTCCCAGCAGGAACCCAGCCCCCTAGCAGGAACCCAGCCCCCAGCAGGGATCTAGCAAGTTCCCAGCAGGAACCCAGCCCCTAGCAGGGATCTAGCAAGTTCCCAGCATGAACCTAGCCCCCAGCAGAGTCTCAGTCCCCAGCAGGAACCTAGCCCCACAGCAGGGACCCAGTCCCCAGCAGGAACCCGGTCTCCCCAACAGGGACCCAGCCCCCAGCAGGGATCTAGCAAGTTCCCAGCAGGAAACCAGCCCCCCAGCAGGGACACAGCCCCCAGCAGGAACCCAGCCCCCAGCAGGAACCTAGACCCCCAGCAGGGACCCTGTCCCCAGCAGGAACACAGCCCCCAGCAGGAACCCAGCCCCCAGCAGGAACCTAGACCCCCCAGCAGGGACCCTGTCCCCAGCAGGAACACAGCCCCCAGCAGGAACCCAGCCCCCAGCAGGAACCTAGACCCCCAGCAGGGACCCTGTCCCCAGCAGGAACACAGCCCCCTAGCAGCCCCCCTCAGTATTTGTAGGGAAATGGTGTTAGGGAAATTGATGGGATTGAAGGCCGATAAATCCCCAGGGCTTGATAATCTACATCCTAGGGTACTTAAGGAAGTGGCCCTAGAAATAGTAGATGCATTGCTGATCATCTTCCAACATTCTATAGACTCTGGAACAGTACCCATGAACTGACCATAAAGAAGAATACCCTCAGTCAACTAGTCCTGGGACTCAGTGAAGTAACTACTAACAATACTAACAATAACCAGCCCGAGGACAGTGACAGGGTAACACAAAGAATTCGACCCAACACAATCGTCGCTAAGCAAAAGGAAAAATATCTTACATATTGGGCAGAAACAACAAAAACCCAAAGCAAACTCAATTGCTACTTGGCCCTAAACAGACAATACAACATAGCTGATTACCTGACCATGGTAAAGGATAACAAACTGAGAAAAACCTTGACAAGGTACAGACTTAGCGAACATAGCCTAGCGATCGAAAAAGGCAGACACAGGCAGACCAGGCTGCCAAGAGAAGACAGGATATGCTCTCACTGCAGTCAGGGAGTAGTGGAGACAGAGATGCACTTCCTCACAGCCTGTGGAAAATATCAGGGCATCAGGGAGAATTTCTACCAAAAATTCTCACAAATATGCCCTGAAATCAGAAATCTGAATGACAACCAAAAACTCCCATTCCTACTGGGGGAGGAGAGAAGCTGTGTAACACTGGCGGCACACTATGTTACAGCTTGCCATGAACAGAGGGACAACCAGTAAACTAAGAAAAGAGTATATATAAACAATGCGAATGTATATTTATACACTCAGGGATATACCTGTTTATACACTGTACGAATAGAACTGCGTTTATGTGTTCAACCATAAATGTATTTTGATGCTTTGGCAACATAAGATGTACCTTATCATGCCAATAAAGCGATTTGAATTTGAATTTGATTGGAGGGCAGTTAATGTTACCCCACTATTCAAAAAAGGTGGTAGAGAGAAAACGGGGAATTATAGACCGGTAAGCCTGACATCGGTAGTGGGGAAAATGCTAGAGTCCATTATAAAAGATGTAATAGCAGAGCACTTGGAAAACAGTGACAGGATCGGACAAAGTCAACATGGATTTACAGGTAAATCGTGCTTGACTAATCTACTGGAATTTTTTGAGAATGTAACTAGTAAAATAGATAAGGGAGAACCAGTGGATGTGGTTTATTTGGACTTTCAGAAGGCTTTCGATAAGGTCCCACATAAGAGATTAGCGTGTAAAGTTAAGGCACATGGGATTGGGGGCAAGGTATTGACTTGGATAGAGAACTGGTTGGCAGATAGAAAGCAAAGAGTTGGAATAAACGGGTCTTATTCCGAGTGGCAGGCAGTGACTAGTGGGGTACCGCAGGGATCGGTCCTTGGACCCCAGCTATTCACAATATACATCAATGATCTAGACAAGGGAACTAGATGTAATATCTCCAAATTTGCAGACGACACAAAGCTGGGTGGGCGTGTGTGCTGTGAGGAGGATGCAGAGAAACTCCAGGGTGATTTGGACAGGTTGGGTGATTGGGCAGAAGCATGGCAGATGCAATGTAACGTGGATAAATGTGAGGTTATCCATTTTGGTGTCAAAAACAGGAAGGCAGATTATTATCTGAATGGCAATAGATTGGGAGAAGGGGAAGTGCAACAAGAAGGTAAGCATGCAGGTGCAGCAGGCAGTTAAGAAGGCAAATGGTATGTTGGCCTTCGTAGCAAGAGGGTTCGAGTACAGGAACAAGGATGTCTTGCTGCAGTTGTACAGGGCCTTGGTGAGACCACATCTTGAGTGTTGTGTGCAGTTTTGGTTGCCTTATCTGAGGAAGGATGTTCTTGCCATGGAAGGAGTGCAGCGAAGATTCACCAGGCTGATACCTGGGATGGCAGGAATGACGTATGAGGAGAGATTGGGGCGATTGGGCTTGTACTCACTGGAGTTTAGAAGAATGAGAGGGGATCTCATTGAAACTTATAAAATTCTGGCAGGACTGGACAGACTAGATGCAGGAAGGATGTTCCCGATGGTCGGGGAATCCAGAACCAGGGGTCACAGTCTAAGGATAAGGGGTAGGCCTTTTAGGACAGAAATGAGGAGGAATTTCTTCACCCAGAGAGTGGTGAACCTGTGGAATTCTCTACCACAGAAAGCAGTAGAGGCCAATTCATTAAATATATTCAAGAAGGAGTTGGATATATTTCTTAAGGCTAAAGGGATCAAGGGGTATGGGGAGAAAGCAGGGACCGGGTACTGAACTTGGATGATCAGCCATGATCGCATTGAATGGCGGAGCAGGCTAGAGGGGCTGAATGGCCTACTCCTGCTACTATCTTCTATGTTTCTATGACCCAGCACTCCAGTAGGGACCCAGCCCCCAGCAGGGACCCAGCAAGCTCCAAGCCCCCAGCAGGATCCCAGCAGGGACCCAGCACCTCAGCAGGGATCCAGCAAGTTCCCAGCAGGAATCCAGCTCCCCAGCAGGGACCCAGTCCCCAGCAGGAACCCATCCCCAGCAGGGACTCAGCAAGCTCCAAGCCCCCGGCAGGATCCCAGCTCCCCAGCAGGGACCCAGTCCCCAGCAGGAACCCAGTCTCCAGCAGGGATCCAGCAAGTTCCCAGCAAGAACTCAGCACCCAGCAGGGACCCAGTTGCCAGCAGGGACCCAGCCCCCAGCAGGAACCTAGCCCCCCCCAGCAGGAACCCAGTTCCCAGCAGGAACCCAGCCCCCCCAGCAGGAACCAGGCACCCCAGCAGGGACCCAGCCCCCAGCAGTGACCCAGCAAGCTCCAAGTCCCCAGCAGGAACCCAGCCCCCAGCAGGGATCTAGCAAGTTCCCAGCAGGAACCCAGCCCCCTAGCAGGAACCCAGCCCCTAGCAGGGATCTAGCAAGTTCCCAGCAGGAACCCAGCCCCTAGCAGGGATCTAGCAAGTTCCCAGCATGAACCTAGCCCCCCAGCAGAGTCTCGCTCCCCAGCAGGAACCTAGCCCCACAGCAGGGACCCAGTCCCCAGCAGGAACCCGGTCCCCCCCCAACAGGGACCCAGCCCCCAGCAGGGATCTAGCAAGTTCCCAGCAGGAAACCAGCCCCCCAGCAGGGACACAGCCCCCAGCAGGAACCCAGCCCCCAGCAGGAACCTAGACCCCCAGCAGGGACCCTGTCCCCAGCAGGAACCCAGCCCCCAGCAGGAACCTAGACCCCCAGCAGGGACCCTGTCCCCAGCAGGAACACAGCCCCCTAGCAGCCCCCCTCAGTATTTGTAGGGAAATGGTGTTAGGGAAATTGATGGGATTGAAGGCCGATAAATCCCCAGGGCCTGATAATCTACATCCTAGGGTACTTAAGGAAGTGGCCCTAGAAATAGTAGATGCATTGCTGGTCATCTTCCAGAACTCGATAGACTCTGGAACAGTACCCATGGATTGGAGGGTAGCTAATGTTACCCCACTATTCAAAAAAGGTGGTAGAGAGAAAACGGGGAATTATAGACCGGTAAGCCTGACATCGGTAGTGGGGAAAATGCTAGAATCCATTATAAAAGATGTAATAGCAGAGCACTTGGAAAACAGTGACAGGATCGGACAAAGTCAACATGGATTTACAGGTAAATCGTGCTTGACTAATCTACTGGAATTTTTTGAGAATGTAACTAGTAAAATAGATAAGGGAGAACCAGTGGATGTGGTTTATTTGGACTTTCAGAAGGCTTTCGATAAGGTCCCACATAAGAGATTAGCGTGTAAAGTTAAGGCACATGGGATTGGGGGCAAGGTATTGACTTGGATAGAGAACTGGTTGGCAGATAGAAAGCAAAGAGTTGGAATAAACGGGTCTTATTCCGAGTGGCAGGCAGTGACTCGTGGGGTACCGCAGGGATCGGTCCTTGGACCCTGTAAAGTCTGTGGGTTGTATAGCGAAGTAATACACAGACTACAAGAGTAACTTAAACAGGACTTTACTATTCGAAGGTCAGGGCGAATCTGCCCAATAAATTCTGCCACAGCACTTATATACCGGTGTGGTCACCGTCGGTATTACAGTATACAGCAGCCAGGATAAAGTAGTGCCACACCTAAAATAGTTCTCTTAAAGGTGGACGGTTACATACAATAGTTCTCTTAAAGGTAGAACAGTTACATACACTACAATCCTCCCTTTTTAGCTTACAACATACTTATTCCCCATTAACATAACATCATAACATATCCAACTTCATGTTACAACAGTTCACAGACCCCAGCTATTCACAATATATATTAATGATCTAGACAAGGGAACTAGATGTAATATCTCCAAATTTGCAGACGACACAAAGCTGGGTGGGCGTGTGTGCTGTGAGGAGGATGCCGAGAAACTCCAGGATGATTTGGACAGGTTGGGTGATTGGGCAGAAGCATGGCAGATGCAATGTAACGTGGATAAATGTGAGGTTATCCATTTTGGTTTCAAAAACAGGAAGGCAGATTATTATCTGAATGGCAATAGATTGGGAGAAGGGGAAGTGCAACAAGACCTGGGCGTCCTTGTGCACCAGTCGCTGAAGGTAAGCATGCAGGTGCAGCAGGCAGTTAAGAAGGCAAATGGTATGTTGGCCTTCATAGCGAGAGGGTTTGAGTACAAGAACAAGGATGCCTTGCTGCAGTTGTACAGGGCCTTGGTGAGACCACATCTTGAGTGTTGTGTGCAGTTTTGGTTGCCTTATCTGAGGAAGGATGTTCTTGCCATGGAAGGAGTGCAGCGAAGATTCACCAGGCTGATACCTGGGATGGCAGGAATGACGTATGAGGAGAGATTGGGGCGATTGGGCTTGTACTCACTGGAGTTTAGAAGAATGAGAGGGGATCTCATTGAAACTTATAAAATTCTGGCAGGACTGGACAGACTAGATGCAGGAAGGATGTTCCCGATGGTCGGGGAATCCAGAACCAGGGGTCACAGTCTAAGGATAAGGGATAGGCCTTTTAGGACAGAAATGAGGAGGAATTTCTTCACCCAGAGAGTGGTGAACCTGTGGAATTCTCTACCACAGAAGGCAGTAGAGGCCAATTCATTAAATATATTCAAGAAGGAGTTGGATATATTTCTTAAGGCTAAAGGGATCAAGGGGTATGGGGAGAAAGCAGGGACCGGGTACTGAACTTGGATGATCAGCCATGATCGCATTGAATGGCGGAGCAGGCTAGAGGGGCTGAATGGCCTACTCCTGCTACTATCTTCTATGTTTCTATGACCCAGCACTCCAGCAGGGACCCAGCCCCCAGCAGGGACCCAGCAAGCTCCAAGCCCCCAGCGGGGCCCAGCACCTCAGCAGGGATCCAGCAAGTTCCCAGCAGGAATCCAGCTCCCCAGCAGGGACCCAGTCCCCAGCAGGAACCCATCCCCAGCAGGGACTCACCAAGCTCCAAGCCCCCGGCAGGATCCCAGCTCCCCAGCAGGAACCCAGCCCCAACAGGGATCTAGCAAGTTCCCAGAAAGATCCCAACCCCCCTGCAGAGACCCAGCCCCCCAGCAGGAACCCAGTCTCCAGCAGGCATCCAGCAAGTTTCCAGCAGGAACTCAGCCCCCAGCAGGGACCCAGTTGCCAGCAGGACCCTAGCCCCCCAGCAGGAACCTAGCCCCCCCAGCAGGGACCCAGCCCCCCAGCAGGGACCAAGCACCCCAGCAAACTCCAAGCCCCCAGCAGGATCCCAGCCCTCCAGCAGGGACCCAGCCCCCAGCAGGAACCTAGCCCCACCAGCAGGGTCCCAGCCCCCAGCAGGAACCTAGCCCCCCCCAGCAGGGACCCAGCCCCCAGCAGGAACCTTGCCCCCCCCCCAGCAGGGACCCAGCCCCCCAGCAGGGACCCAGCCCCCAAGCAGGAACCCAGCCCTCAGCAGGGATCTAGCAAGTTTCCAGCAGGAACCCAGACCCCCAGCAGGAACCCAGCCCCTAGCAGGAACCTAGTCCCCAGCAGGGACCCAGCCCCCCAGCAGGAACCCAGCCCTCAGCAGGGATCTAGCAAGTTCCCAGCAGGAATCTAGCTTCCCAGCAGGGACCCAGCCCCCAACAGGAACCCAGCACCCTAGCAGTTTTCCAGCATCCAGCAGGGACTCCGCACACAGCAGGGATCTGGCAGACAGCAGAAACTCAGCTCCCAGAAGGTTCCCAGCGCCATCATAAGGGTTCCAGCACACAGCAAGCTTCCAGCCCCAGCAGGGTCTCGGCTCCAGCAGGAACCTAGTATCCCTCCACTCCCTCCTCCTCATCATCATCATCTTCACCTTCAGCTGCCCAAAGCAGCGGACCGTCCTTCACCGTGAGCTCTGGTGGAGCGAGGACGCGCTCCAGTGGGGGCGAGCTCTGACTGTTCTTCACACCATTCTGGGCTGTCTAGCCGGTCCCTGAACTCCAAGCTGAGAATTGCTGTCTATCTCTCTCTCTCTCTCTCTCTCTGTCTCTCTCTCTGTCTCTCTCTCGCTCTCTCTCTCTGTCTCTGTCTCTCTCTCTGTCTCTCTCTCTGTCTCTCTCTCGCTCTCTCTCTCTGTCTCTGTCTCTCTCTCTGTCTCTCTCTCTCTCTCTCTCTCTCTCTCTCTCTCTCTCTCTCTCTGTGTCTCTCTCACTCTCTGTCTCTCTGTCTCTCTCTCTCTGTGTCACAGAAATCACAGAAACCCCACAGTGCAGATAGAGGCCATTTCGGCCCATCAAGCCTGCACCGACACATATCCCACCTGATCCCCGTAACCCCTACACCAACCCCACCCTATCCCTGTAACCCCACATATTTAATCCCCCTAACACTAAGGGTCAATTTATCATAGCCAATCATCCTAACCTGCACATCTTTAGACTGTCTCACTCTCTGTCTTTCTCCGTGTCTATCTCGCTCTCTGTCTCGCTCTCTGTCAAATTCAAATTCAAATGCTTTATTGGCATGAAAGTTTACAGAGAACCATATTGCCAAAGCTTACATAGCAAAAAGGTACATTTTCAAACATTCTGTAGGTGTCAATCGATTTGACATTTGTTGGGTACATACAATATTACTTTTAAACAATATTAATTTTAAACAGTCTTTGTACTTCATTTGGTACGTTCAATATTAATTTTAAACAGTCTTAATTTTAAACAGTCCTCAGGTTGTGACATGTTGTTACATATTTGGCCCCAAGGTATGGTCTGTCTCCTTCTCCCAGGACTAATCTCAATTTTGACAGGTCATCCAATTCCTTGAAATCTGGGGTTGTTTGGCTTAGCTTGTTGAATAATATGTTTCTTGATGAGTTGAATTTTTCGCATTTTAGGAGGAAATGCATTTCTGTTTCAACCTCGCCGGCCAGACCTTGATCGCATATTCTATTCTCTCTAGGCTGCCAGGATTTCTTGTATCTGCCTTTTTCAATTTCCAGTTGGTGGTCGCTTAGTCTGTACCTGGTGAGGGTCTGTCTCTGTTTTGTGTCTCTGATGGTCGTGAGGTAGTCTGCCAGTTTATATTCTCTTTTTAGGGCCCGGTAACATTCTAATCTGCTTTGGCTTTCGGTTATTTTGTTCCAATGTTCCAGGTAGGTTTCTTTGCATTGTTTAATGATTTGGTTCACTCGGATTGGTGTTTGGACGGCTGTGTTGGTCTGGGGCTGGTCAAGGTCCGGCTGAGTACTTAGTTTCAGTAGCAGCTGACTCAGGGGACTCTTTTCTGGGTTTAGCTCTTGGGTCTGAAAGGCTTTGAAATGAAGGGTGTCTGGGGAGCTAGATTTGAGGTGATTTAGGAAGTTTAGTGCTCGTTTTTGGATGTTTATTATCAGTGGGTATCTGCCTAGTTCGGCTCTGCATGCATTTGTTGGCGTTTTTCTTTGGATGCGAAGGATGCTTCGGCAGAATTCTGCATGTAGGGCTTCTATTGTGTGTTTTTCCCATTTAGTGTAGCTTTGGTGATTTAGCGGGCCCCATACTTCACTACCGTACAGTGCAATGGGCAGGATTATGCTGTCAAATATTTTGAGCCAGATTTTGATTGGGATTTGGATGTTGTAGAATTTTCTTTTTATTGCATATAGGGCTCTTCGGGCTTTTTCTTTTAGTGCATTCACTGCTATGTTGAAGCTCCCTGATGCTGTAATAGTTAGACCAAGGTAGGTGTAGCTCATAGTGTGTCCTATAGTGGTATCACTGAGGGTAAACTGGTATTTGTTTTCCTGACATCTGGGCCTTTTTTGAAAAATCATGATGTTGGTTTTTTTTAGATTTACTGTTAGAGCCCAATTTTGGCAGTATTTGTCGAGTAGGTCTAGTTGTTGCTGTAATCCCTGTTCTGTGGGAGACAGCAGAACCAGGTCGTCTCTCTCTCTGTCTCTCTCTCTGTCTCTCTCTCTGTCTCTCTCTCGCTCTCTGTCTCTCTTTCTCTGTGTCTCTATCTCA
>NC_140990.1:3439308-3456808 GCF_052327205.1 Somniosus microcephalus | reverse complement strand
TGAAATGAGGAGGAATTTCTTCACCCAGAGAGTGGTGAACCTGTGGAATTCTCTGCCACAGAGGGCGGTGGAGGCCAGTTCATTAAATATATTCAAAAAAGAGTTGGATATATTTCTTAAGGCTAAAGGGATCAAGGGATATGGGGAGAAGGCAGGGACAGGGTACTGAATTTGGATGATCAGCCATGATCTCATTGAATGGCGGAGCAGGCTCGAGGGGCCGAATGGCCTACTCCTGCTCCCAACTTCGATGTTTCTATGTAGGGCTACGGACCAAGAGCCGGGAAGTGGGATTAGGCTGGAGAGCTCTTTGTCGGCCGGCACGGACGCGATGGGCCGGACTGGCGTCCTTCCGTCCCGTAAGATTCTAAGATGCTCCTTAAAACCTACTTGTCTGACCAAGGTTTCGGTCACCTGTCCTAATATCTTCTTATGTGGCTAGGTGTCAAATTTTGTGTCTGATTTACACTCCAGTGAAGCGCCTTGGGACGTTTTTGAACTATGTTAAAGGCGATTTGTTAGGCGGGGAGGGAGCGACAGAGAGAGCTGTGTGTGTGTGTTTGTGTGTATAAGGGCAGAGGTTTATAAATATCCCGGCACACACAATGCTGGTCCAGGCCTGGAATGCTGAGAATGCTCCAGATTTAGACAATGTGGAGAGGATAAGATTTCCACGTTGCTTTTTGCCCTTTGAAGCCTGAAGCTAGGCCGGGCTTGACGTGCTTTCTCGCAGCTGACACCCGCGTAGGCCTGTGTTTATTTAAGGAGGGCCTCCTGGCTTCTGTCCTGGGCCAAGTGACAGCTGGACTTGGCGGCGGTGAAGGCGGGGGGGGGGGGAGGGGGCGGGTGAGGGAGGTTAAGGCGATAAAACATTCTCGGTGTTGGTGGGTAAGGCCTGCTACTCTTTCAGTTCAGTTCAGTTCAAATGCTTTATTGGCATGAAAGTTTCCCTCACCTGCCCTGGGCCTTCAGGACGGCTGTTGCATTTAGGTGGACCGCTGGGCTGCTACAAGTGGGGGCACGCTCCCAGGAATACACTCGGCTTCACGAGAGGTTTCACCTATGACCACCACCACCGCGCCCTCCCCCCCCCGCCCCGGCTCGGAGGTCAGGGTTCGGGAGGAGAGGTGAGGGGCACAGGGAAGGACAAGTGAAGATAGTTTTACAACAGGGTCAGTTAGACAAAGGTAAATTGACACCTCGGACGGGGAGGCAACTGAAACCCAGCCGGCCTGTGTAAACTAGGGCACGATTAGGAACTTGACATCAGTCTCCTTCAGTCAAAGACGTGAGGGTCATTGCTGATCATATCTGCCTCTCACACACACAGCGGGTAAAAGGGAACGATTCACTCCCGTCTGGGACTGAACGGCCCGTGTGTACCTCAGTGTCAGCTCCTGTATATTGTACAGCACACACGGCGGGTAAAAGGGAACCATTCACTCCCGTCTGGGACTGAACGGCCCATGTGTGAGTCTCAGTGTCAGCTCCTGTACATTGTACAGCACACACAGCGGGTAAAAGGGAACGATTCACTCCCGTCTGGGACTGTACGGCCCGTGTGTGTGTCTCAGTGTCAGCTCCTGTACATTGTACAGCACACACAGCGGGTAAAAGGGAACGATTCACTCCCGTCTGGGACTGTACGGCCCGTGTGTACCTCAGTGTCAGCTCCTGTACATTGTACAGCACACACAGCGGGTAAAAGGGAACCATTCACTCCCGTCTGGGACTGAACGGCCCATGTGTGAGTCTCAGTGTCAGCTCCTGTACATTGTACAGCACACACAGCGGGTAAAAGGGAACGATTCACTCCCGTCTGGGACTGTGCGGCCCATGTGTGTGTCTCAGTGTCGGCTCCTGTACATTGTACAGCACACACCGCGGGTAAAAGGGAACGATTCACTCCCGTCTGGGACTGTACGGCCCATGTGTGTGTCTCAGTGTCAGCTCCTGTACATTGTACAGCACACACAGCGGGTAAAAGGGAACGATTCACTCCCGTCTGGGACTGTACGGCCCGTGTGTGTGTCTCAGTGTCAGCTCCTGTACATTGTACAGCACACACAGCGGGTAAAAGGGAACGATTCACTCCCGTCTGGGACTGTATGGCCCGTGTGTGTGTCTCAGTGTCAGCTCCTGTACATTGTACAGCACACACAGCGGGTAAAAGGGAACGATTCACTCCCGTCTGGGACTGTACGGCCCGTGTGTGTGTCTCAGTGTCAGCTCCTGCACATTGTACAGTACACACAGCGGGTAAAAGGGAACGATTCACTCCCGTCTGGGACTGCACGGCCCATGTGTGTGTCTCAGTGTCAGCTCCTGCACATTGTACAGCACACACAGCGGGTAAAAGGGAACGATTCACTCCCGTCTGGGACTGCACGGCCCATGTGTGTGTCTCAGTGTCAGCTCCTGTACATTGTGCAGCACACACAGCGGGTAAAAGGGGAACGATTCACTCCCGTCTGGGACTGTACGGCCCGTGTGTGTGTCTCAGTGTCAGCTCCTGTACATTGTACAGCACACACCGCGGGTAAAAGGGAACGATTCACTCCCGTCTGGGACTGTATGGCCCGTGTGTGTGTCTCAGTGTCAGCTCCTGTACATTGTACAGCACACACAGCGGGTAAAAGGGGAACGATTCACTCCCGTCTGGGACTGTACGGCCCGCGTGTGTGTCTCAGTGTCGGCTCCTGTACATTGTACAGTGCACACAGCGGGTAAAAGGGAACGATTCACTCCCGTCTGGGACTGTACGGCCTGTGTGTGTGTCTCAGTGTCAGCTCCTGTACATTGTACAGCACACACAGCGGGTAAAAGGGAACGATTCACTCCCGTCTGGGACTGTATGGCCCGTGTGTGTGTCTCAGTGTCAGCTCCTGTACATTGTACAGCACACACAGCGGGTAAAAGGGGACGATTCACTCCCGTCTGGGACTGTACGGCCCATGTGTGTGTCTCAGTGTCAGCTCCTGTACATTGTACAGCACACACAGCGGGTAAAAGGGAACAATTCACTCCTGTCTGGGACTGTACGGCCCGTGTGTGTGTCTCAGTGTCAGCTCCTGTACATTGTACAGTACACATAGCGGGTTAAAGGGAACGATTCACTCCCGTCTGGGACTGTACGGCCCGTGTGTGTGTCTCAGTGTCGGCTCCTGTACATTGTACAGCACACACCGCGGGTAAAAGTGGACGATTCACTCCCGTCTGGGACTGTAAGGCCCGTGTGTGTCTCAGTGGCAGCTCCTGTACATTGTACAGTACACACAGCGGGTAAAAGGGAACGATTCACTCCCGTCTGGGACTGCACGGCCCGTGTGTGTGTCTCAGTGTCAGCTCCTGTACATTGTACAGCACACAGGAACAGGAGGAGGCCACTCAGCCCCTCGAGCCTGTTTACACACGGAACAGGAGGAGGCCATTCAGCCCCTCGAGCCTGTTTACACACGGAACAGGAGGAGGCCATTCGGCCCCTTGAGCCTGTTACACAGGAACAGGAGGAGGCGGCCATTCAGCCCCTTGAGCCTGTTACACAGGAACAGGAGGAGGCCGTTCAGCCCCTCGAGCCTGTTACACAGGAACAGGGGGAGGCCATTCAGCTCCCTCAAGCCTGTTACACAGGAACAGGAGGAGGCCATTCAGCCCCTCGAGCCTGTTACACAGGAACAGGGGGAGGCCATTTAGCTCCCTCGAGCCTGTTACACAGGAACAGGAGGAGGCCCATTCAGCCCCCTCGAGCCTGTTACACAGGAACAGGAGGAGGCCATTCAGCCCCTCGAGCCTGTTGCACAGGAACAGGAGGAGGCCATTCAGCCCCTCGAGCCTGTTACACAGGAACAGCAGGAGGCCGTTCAGCCCCTCGAGCCTGTTACACAGGAACAGGAGGAGGCCCATTCAGCCCCCTCGAGCCTGTTACACAGGAACAGGAGGAGGCCATTCAGCCCACTCGAGCCTGTTACACAGGAACAGGAGGAGGCCCATTCAGCTCCCTCGAGCCTGTTACACAGGAAGAGGAGGAGGCCATTCAGCCCACTCGAGCCTGTTACACAGGAACAGGAGGAGGCCCATTCAGCCCCCTCGAGCCTGTTACACAGGAACAGGAGGAGGCCGTTCAGCCCCTCGAGCCCGTTGCACAGGAACAAGAGGAGGCCGTTCAGACCCCTCGAGCCTGTTACACAGGAACAGGAGGAGGCCGTTCAGCCCCTTGAACCTGTTGCACAGGAACAGGAGGAGGCCGTTCAGCCCCTTGAGCCTGTTGCACAGGAACAGGAGGAGGCCGTTCAGCCCCTCGAGCCTGTTGCACAGGAACAGGAGGAGGACATTCAGCCCCTCGAGCTTGTTACACAGGAGCAGGAGGAGGCCATTCAGCCCCTCGAGCCTGTTACACAGGAACAGGAGGAGGCCATTCAGCCTCTCAAACCTGTTTACACAGTAACAGGAGGAGGCCCATTCAGCCCACTCGAGCCTGTTACACAGGAACAGGAGGAGGCTATTCAGCCCCTCGAGCCCGTTACACAGGAACTGGAGAAGGCCATTCAGCCCCTCGAGCCCGTTACACAGGAACTGGAGAAGGCCATTCAGCCCCTCGAGCCTGTTACACAGGAACAGGAGGAGGCCATTCAGCCCCTCGAGCCTGTTACACAGGAACAGGAGGAGGCCATTCAGCCCCTCGAGCCCGTTACACAGGAACTGGAGAAGGCCATTCAGCCCCTCGAGCCTGTTACACAGGAACAGGAGGAGGCCATTCAGCCCCTCAAGCCTGTTACACAGGAACAGGAGGAGGCCGTTCAGCCCCTTGAGCCTGTTACACAGGATCAGGAGGAGGCCATTCAGCCCCCTCGAGCCTGTTACTCAGGAACAGGAGGAGGCCATTCAGCCCCTCGAGCCTGTTACACAGGAACAGGAGGAGGCCGTTCAGCCCCTCGAGCCTGTTACACAGGAACAGGAGGCCGCCATTCAGCCCCTCGAGCCTGTTACACAGGAACAGGAGGAGGCCCATTCAGCCCACTCGAGCCTGTTGCACAGGAACAGGAGGAGGCCATTCAGCCCCTCGAGCCTGTTTACACACGGAACAGGAGGAGGCCATTCAGCCCCTCGAGCCTGTTTACACACGGAACAGGAGGAGGCCATTCGGCCCCTTGAGCCTGTTACACAGGAACAGGAGGAGGCGGCCATTCAGCCCCTTGAGCCTGTTACACAGGAACAGGAGGAGGCCGTTCAGCCCCTCGAGCCTGTTACACAGGAACAGGGGGAGGCCATTCAGCTCCCTCAAGCCTGTTACACAGGAACAGGAGGAGGCCATTCAGCCCCTCGAGCCTGTTACACAGGAACAGGGGGAGGCCATTTAGCTCCCTCGAGCCTGTTACACAGGAATAGGAGGAGGCCCATTCAGCCCCTCGAGCCTGTTACACAGGAACAGGAGGAGGCCATTCAGCCCCTCGAGCCTGTTGCACAGGAACAGGAGGAGGCCGTTCAGCCCCTCAAGCCTGTTTACACACGGAACAGGAGGAGGCCATTCGGCCCCTTGAGCCTGTTACACAGGAACAGGAGGAGGCGGCCATTCAGCCCCTTGAGCCTGTTACACAGGAACAGGAGGAGGCCGTTCAGCCCACTCGAGCCTGTTCCACCATTCAGTTAGATCATGGCTGATTGTATCTTAACCCCATCTACCCGCCTTTGCTTCGTATCCCTCGATAGCCTTACCCAACAAAAATCTATCGCCCTCAGTCTTGAAAGTTCCAGCTGACCCCAAGAGATCGACAGCCTTTTGGGGGTGGGCGTTCGATTTCCACCACCCTTTGTGTGACGAAGTGCTTCCTGACATCACCCCTCCACGGCCTGGTTCTAATTTTAAGGTTCTGCCCACTTGTTCTGGGCTCCCCCCTCACCAGAGGGAATAGTTTCTCTCTCTCTCTACCGTATCGAATCCTTTAATCATCTTAAACAATGATGGAATACAATACTGGAAAGTGTGAGGTTATGCACTTTGGCAGGAAAAATCATAGAGCAAGTTATTATCTTAATGGTAAGAAACTGGAAAGTACTGAAGTACAAAGGGATCTGGGGGTCCTGGTGCACGAAACTCAAAAGGTTAGTATGCAGGTGCAGCAAGTGATTAAGAAGGCCAATGGAATGTTGGCTTTCATTGCTAGGGGGATAGAATATAAAAATAGGGAGGTATTGCTTCAGTTGTACAAGGTATTGGTGAGACCGCACCTGGAATACTGCATACAGTTTTGGTGTCCATACTTAAGAAAGGACATACTTGCTCTCGAGTCAGTACAAAGAAGGTTCACTCGGTTAATCCCGGGGATGAGGGGATAAGAACAGAAGAACAGAAGAAATAAGAGCAGGAGTAGGCCAATCGGCCCCTCGAGCCTGCTCCGCCATTCAATAAGATCATGGCTGATCGGATCCTAACCGCCAATCCACTATCACAGAACCATCTCCTGAATCTAACAGAATTAGACACACGAAATAGGAGCAGGATCAGGCTACACGGCCCCTGGGCCCGCTCCGCTACCCACAGGGCCATGACCGATCCGAACCTAGACTCATGTCCAAATTCCTGCCCGCTCCCCGTAACCCTTAATTCCCTTTACTTCTAGGAAACTGTCTATTTCTGTTTTAAAATTTATGTAATGATGTAGCTTCTACAGCATTTTGGGGCAGCATATTCCATGGACCTACCACCCTCTGAGTGAAGTAGTTCCTCCTCATCTCAGTTTTGAAAGAGCAGCCCCTTATTCTAAGACTATGCCCCCTAGTTCTAGTTTCACCCATCATCGGGAACATCTTCCCCGCATCCACCCGATCCAACCCCTTCACAATCTTATATGTTTAAATAAGATCGCCTCTCATTCTTCTGAACTCCAATGAGTAGAGTCCCAACCTACTCAACCTCTCCTCATATGTCCATCCCCTCATCCCCGGGATTAACCGAGTGAACCTTCTTTGTACTGACTCGAGAGCAAGTATGTCCTTTCTTAAGTATGGACACCAAAACTGTATGCAGTATTCCAGGTGCGGTCTCACCAATACCTTGTACAACTGAAGCAATACCTCCCTATTTTTATATTCTATCCCCCTAGCAATGAAAGCCAACATTCCATTGGCCTTCTTAATCACTTGCTGCACCTGCATACTAACCTTTTGGACATATGAGGAGAGGTTGAGTAGATTGGGACTCTACTCATTGGAGTTCAGAAGAATGAGAGGCGATCTTATTGAAACATATAAGATTGTGAAGGGGTTGGATCGGGTGGATGCGGGGAGGATGTTCCCGATGATGGGTGAAACTAGAACTAGGGGGCATAGTCTTAGAATAAGGGGCTGCTCTTTCAAAACTGAGATGAGGAGGAGCTACTTCACTCAGAGGGTGGTAGGTCCATGGAATATGCTGCCCCAAAAAGCTGTAGAAGCTACATCATTACATAAATTTAAAACAGAAATAGACAGTTTCCTAGAAGTAAAGGGAATTAAGGGTTACGGGGAGCGGGCAGGAATTTGGACATGAGTCTAGGTTCGGATCGGTCATGGCCCTGTGGGTAGCGGAGCGGGCCCAGGGGCCGTGTAGCCTGATCCTGCTCCTATTTCGTGTGTCTAATTCTGTTAGATTCAGGAGATGGTTCTGTGATAGTAGATTGGCGGTTAGGATCAGATCAGCCATGATCTTATTGAATGGCGGAGCAGGCTCGAGGGGCCGATTGGCCTACTCCTGCTCCTATTTCTTATGTTAAACACCTCGATCAGATCACCCCCCCTTAATCTTCTATACTTGAGGGAACACCAGCCCAGTCTGGGCATCCTGTCCTCGCAATTTAACCCTTTAAAGTTTAACGTCTTCTGGATGAGATGTTAAACCGAGGCCCTGTCTGCTCTCTCGGGTGGATGTAAAAGATTCCACGGACGCGATTGGAAGAAGAGCAGGGGAGGGGCGTTCTCCCCGGTGTCCTGAGGCCGATATTTATCCCTCAACCAACATCACTAAAAACAGACGATCTGGTCATTATCACATTGCTGTTTGTGGGAGCTTGCTGTGCGCAAATTGGCTGCCACCTTTCCCACATTACAACAGGGACCGCTCTTCAAAAAGCACTTCATTGGCTGTAAAGCGCTTTGGCACATCTTGAGGTCGTGAAAGGCGCTCTAGAAACGAGAGTTCTTTCTCTGTCTTCTCCCTCTCTCTGTCTCTGTCTCACTGTATACCTTTATTCATTGATGGGATGTGGGCGTCGCTGGCAATTATTGCCCATCCGTAATTGCCCTTGAGAAGGTGGTGGTGAGCCGCCTTCTTGAACCGCTGCAGTCCGTGTGGTGAAGGTGCTCCCACAGTGCTGTTAGGGAGGGAGTTCCAGGATTTTGACCCAGCGATGATGAAGGAACGGCCGATATATTTCCAAGTCAGGATGGTGTGTGACTTGGAGGGGAACTTGGAGGTGGTGATGTTCCCATGCGCCTGCTGCCCTTGTCCTTCTAGGTGGAAGAGGTCGCGGGTTTGGGAGGTGATGCCGAAGAAGCCTTGGCGAGTTGCTGCAGTGCATCTTGTAGATGGTACACACTGCAGCCACGGTGCGCCGGTGGTGGAGGGAGTGAATGTTTAAGGTGGTGGATGGGGTGCCAATCAAGCGGGGCTGCTTTGTCCTGGGTGGTGTCGAGCTTCTCGAGTGTTGTTGGAGCTGCACTCATCCAGGCAAGTGGAGAATATTGCATCACACTCCTGACTTGTGCCTTGTAGATGGTGGAAAGGCTTTGGGGAGTCAGGAGGTGAGACACTCGCCGCAGAATACCCAGCCTCTGACCTGCTCTTAGTACGATAGCAAAATACTGCAGATGCTGGAAATCCAAAATAACAACAGAAAATGCTGGAAAATCTCAGCAGGCCAGGCAACATCCGTGGAGAGAAATTAGAGTCGATGTTTCGGGTGAACCCTTTTTCAAAACTGGAAAGGAATTAAAATAGATCGAAGGCAGGGCTGCGACAGAACAAAAGAAGTGAAGAGACATTAAGAGGTATTCAAAACCAGACGAGATGGTAATAGGACAGTGGAGACAAAAGACAGCTCAGATTAGGTGTGAAGTGTACTGGCAGAATGAGAGACAGCTGCCATGTGGGAGAGAGGAAAAAAAGGAAAAGGGGGGGGGAGGGAAAACCCAAAACAAAGGGGTGGAAAAAAATATAAGTAAAAATGTGATAGGGGCCAAGGTTATGATCTGAAATTGTTGAACTCGATATTGAGTCCGGAAGGCTGCAAAGTGTCTAATCGGAAGATGAGGTGCTGTTCCTCGAGTTTACGTTGAGCTTCCGTGGAACAATGCAAGAGGCTGAGGACGGTGAGGTCCGAGTGGGAATGGGGCGGTGAATTAAAATGACAGGCGACCGGAAGCTCGGGGTCACCCTTACGGACTGAACGGAGGTGTTCCGCAAAGCGGTCACCCAATCTGCGTTTGGTCTCCCCAATGTAGAGGAGGCCGCATCGTGAGCAGCGAATACAGTATACTAGATTGCAAGAAGCACAAGTAAATCGCTGTTTCACCTGGAAGGGGTGTTTGGGGCCCTGGACAGTGGGAAGGGGGGAGGTATAGGGGCAGGTGTTACATCTCCTGTGCTTGCACGGGAAGGTGCCAGGCGAAGGGGAAGGTGTGTTGGGGGTGATAGAGGAGTGGACTAGGGTGTCGTGGAGGGAGCGGTCCCTGCAGAATGCTGAAAGGGGAGGTGAGGGGAAGATGTGTTTGGTGGTGGGATCACGTTGGAGGTGGCGGAAATGGCGGAGGATGATCCGTTGAATGTGGAGGCTGGTGGGGTGAAAGGTGAGCACAAGGGGAACCCTATCGTGGTTCCGGGAGGGAGGGGCAGGGGTGAGGGCAGAAGTGCGGGCGATAGAACGGACACGGCTATGCCTGCCTTTTCGTGGGATATGTGGAACACTCTTTGTTCCAGTCCTACTCGGGTCCCCTCCCTCACCTCTTTTTCCGATACATTGATGACTGTATCGGTGCCCTCTCCTGCTCTCGCCCCGAACTAGACAATTTCATTCACTTTGCCTCCAATTTCCACCCTTTCCTCACCTTCACATGGTCCATCTCTGACTTGTCCCTTCCCTTCCTCGACTTCTCCGTCTCCATCTCTGGGGATAGGTTATCGACCAATATTCACTACAAGCCCACTGACTCCCACAGCTACCTGGACTACACTTCCTCCCACCCCGCCTCATGTAAGGACTCTATTCCATTCTCCCAGTTTCTCCGTCTCCGCCGCATCTGCTCCGACGATGCCACCTTCCACACCAGTGCTTCTGACATGTCTTCCTTTTTCCTCATCCGAGGATTCCCCTCTACCGTGGTTGACACCGCCCTCGACCGTGTCCGTTCTATCTCCCGCACTTCTGCCCTCACCCCTGCCCCTCCCTCCCGGAACCACGATAGGGTTCCCCTTGTCCTCACCTTTCACCCCACCAGCCTCCACATTCAACGGATCATCCTCTGCCATTTCCGCTACCTCCAAAGTGATCCCACCACCAAATGCATCTTCCCCTCCCCTCCCCTTTCAGCATTCCGTAGGGACCGCTCCCTCCGAGACACCCTAGTCCACTCCTCTATCACCCCCAACAGCCCTTCCCCTTTGCCTGGCACCTTCCCATGCAAGCGCAGGAGATGTAACACCTGCCCCTATACCTCTCCCCCCTTCCCACTGTCCAGGGCCCCAAACACCCCTTCCAGGTGAAACAGCGATTTACTTGTACTTCTTGCAATCTAGTATACTGTATTCGCTGCTCACGATGCGGTCTCCTCTACATTGGGGAGGCCAAACGCAGATTGGGTGAGCGCTTTGCGGAACACCTCCGTTCAGTCCGTGAGGGGGACCCCGAGCTTCCGGTCGCCTGTCATTTTAATTCACCGCTCCATTCCCACTCGGACCTCACCGTCCTTGGCCTCTTGTGTTGTTCCACGGAAGCTCAGCGTAAACTCGAGGAACAGCACCTCATCTTCCGATGAGGCACTTTGCAGCCTTCCGGACTCAATATCAAGTTCAACAATTTCAGATCATAACCTCGGCCCCTATTACATTTTTACTTACATTTTTTTCCACCCCTTTGTTTTGGGTTTTCCCTCCCCCCCCCCGCCCCCTTAACTTTTTTTTCCTCTCTCCCACATGGCAACTATCTCTCATTCTGCCAGTACACTTCACACCTAATCTGAGCTGTCTTTTGTCTCCACTGTCCTATCACCATCTCGTCTGGTTTTGAATACCTCTTAGTGTCTCTTCACTTCTTTTGTTCTATCGCAGCCCTGCCTTCGAACTATTTAATTTCCTTTCCAGTTTTGAAAAAGGGTTTCGATCCGAAACGTCGACTCTAATTTCTCTCCACGGATGTTGCCTGGCCTGCTGAGTTTTTCCAGCATTTCCTGTTGTTATTTCTGACCTGCTCTTGTTGCCACAGTATTTATGTGGCTGGTCCAGTTAAGTTTCTGGTCAGTGGTGACCCCCAGGATGTTGATGGTGGGGGATTCGGCGATGGTGATGCCGTTGAATGTCAGTGGTTAGACTCTGTCTGTTTCTGTCTCACTCAGTCTCTTTCTCCCTCTTCTGGTCTCTGTCTCCCTCTCCTTTCTATCAGTTCAGTTCAAATGCTTTATTGGCATGAAAGTTTACAGAGAACCATATTGCCAAAGCTTACATAGCAAAAAGGTACAGTTTTCCAACATTCTGTAGGTGTCAATCGATTTGACATTTGTTGGGTATATACAATATTACTTTTAAACAATATTAATTTTAAACAGTCTTTCTACTTCATTTGGTACGTTCAATATTAATTTTAAACAGTCTTACTTTTAAACAGTCCTCAGGTTGTGACATGTTGTTACATATTTAGCCCCAAGGTATGGTCTGTCTCCTTCTCCTAGGACTAGTCTCAATTTTGACAGATCATCCAATTCCTTGAAATCTGGGGTTGTTTGGCTTAGCTTGTTGAATAATATGTTTCTTTGTTCTATCTCTGTTCCTCTCCCTCTCCTCTTGCTTTTCATTAAGCTCCCTGGGACCATTCCGGTGAACCTGTGCTGCAATCCCTCCAATTCCCAAAACAGACAGAGACAGACAGGGAGAGAGAGACACACAGAGAGAGAGACAGAGATAGAGCGAGAGACAGAAAGAAACAGAGAGAGAGAGAGACAGACAGAGACAGAGAGACAGACAGAGAGACAGAGAGAGACAGAGAGAGAGATAGATCGGGAGAGAGAGAGAGCGAGAGAGAGAGCGAGAGAGAGAGCAAGATAGAGAGCGAGAGAGAGAGCAAGAGAGAGAGGGAGAGAGAGAGAGAAAGACAGAGACAGACAGAGAGCGAGAGAGAGACCAAGAGAGAGGCAGAGAGACCAAGAGAGAGGCAGAGAGAGAGAGAGAGAGAGACAGAGAAAGAGAGAGAGACAGACAGAGAGACAGACAGAGAGACAGACAGCGAGAGAGCCAGAGAGTCAGAGAGACAGAGAGCGACAGACAGTGAGAGAGACAGTGAGTGAGACAGAGAGTGAGACAGAGAGACAGACAGGGAGAGACAGACAGGGAGAGAGAGACAGAGAGAGACAGAGATGAATTGAATTGAGAGAGAGAGAGACAGAGAGAGAGACAGAGACAGAGAGGGAGAGAGACAGAGAGAGAGGGAGAGACAGAGAGGGAGAGACAGAGAGGGAGAGAGAGAGAGATACAGGGAGAGACAGAGAGAGAGAGACAGAGAGTGAGATAGATAGGGAGAGAGAGAGAGCGAGAGAGAGAGCGAGAGAGAGAGCAAGATAGAGAGCGAGAGAGAGAGAGAAAGACAGAGACAGACAGAGAGCGAGAGAGAGACCAAGAGAGAGGCAGAGAGACCAAGAGAGAGGCAGAGAGACCAAGAGAGAGGCAGAGAGAGAGAGAGAGAGAGACAGAGAAAGAGAGAGAGACAGACAGAGAGACAGACAGTGAGAGAGCCAGAGAGTCAGAGAGCGACAGACAGTGAGAGAGACAGTGAGTGAGACAGAGAGTGAGACAGAGAGTGAGACAGGGAGAGACAGACAGGGAGAGACAGGGAGAGAGAGACAGAGAGAGACAGAGATGAATTGAATTGAGAGAGAGAGAGACAGAGAGAGAGACAGAGAGAGAGACAGAGAGGGAGAGAGACAGAGAGAGAGGGAGAGACAGAGAGGGAGAGACAGAGAGGGAGAGACAGAGAGGGAGAGACAGAGAGAGAGAGCGAGAACAACAGAACATAGGAGCAGGAGTAGGCCATTCGGCCCCTCGAGCCTGCTCCACCATTCAATGCGATCATGGCTGATCTTCTATCTCATCTCCACTTTCCTACACTATCGCCATATCCCTCGATTCCCTTAATATCCAAAAACCTATCGATCTCAGCCTTGAATATACTCAACGACTGAGTCTCCACAGCCCTCTGGGGCAGAGAATTCCAAAGATTCACCGCCCTCTGAGTGAAGAAATTCCTCCTCATCTCAGTCCTAAATGGCCGACCCCTTATCCTGAGACTGTGACCTCTGGTTCCAGACTCCCCAGTCGGGGGAAACATCCTCCCTGCATCGACCCTGTCAATCCCCTGTAAGAATTTTGTATGTTTCAATGGGATCACCGAGCTAGCAGAGTGGGCAGACAAGTGGCAGATGAAATTTAATACAGAGAAGTGTGAGGTGATGCATTTTGGCAGAAGGAACAGGGAGAGACAATATACACTTAATGGCACAGTTTTAAAGAGTGTGCAGGGACAGAGGGACCTGGGAGTTAATGTGCATAGGTCCCTGAAGGTGGCAGGACATATTGAGAGAGTGGTTAGCAAAGCATATGGGATCTTGGGCTTCATAGATAGAGGTATTGAGTACAAAAGTAGAGAAGTTATGCTGAACCTTTATAAAGCACAGGTTAGGCCACAACTGGAGTATTGCGTCCAGTTCTGGTCACCACACTTTAGGAAGGCTGTGAAGGCCCTGGAGAGGGTGCAGAGGAGATTTGCCAGAATGGTTCCAGGGATGGGGGATCTTTGCTACAAGGACAGGTTGGAGAAGCTGGATTTGTTTTCATTAGAGCAAAGGAGGTTGAGGGGTGATTTGATAGAGGTGTACAAGATTATGACGGGTTTGGATAGGCTAGACGGGGAAAGGCTGTTCCCACTAGTTGATGGTACAAGGACTAGGGGACACAGATTTAAGGTTTTGGGCAAGAGATACGGGGGGGATGTGAGGAAAAACTTTTTGACGCAGCGAGTGGTGAGGACCTGGAACTCGCTGCCGACGGAAGTGGTGGAAGTGGAGACATTCAGGCCTAGAAATTCGGTGGGCCGCGCCACCAGTTAGCGCCTAAAGAGGGCACTCAGTGGCTTTAGCGCCACTGGCCACGCCTCCCGCGATATTTAGTGGGGCGCTAATGGTGGCGTTAGCCTGTAGCGCTGCGCCGCCACCGATGACGTCATCGGTGTGCGCAGCGCTCCGCTACCGCCCCGAACCCGATATTGGGTCGCGCCCCCCCCCCCCGGTAGCGCCGGTCGCAAATCGCGATCGGTTCAGGGGGGCCTTCACAGAATCACAGAAACGCCACAGTGCAGATAGAGGCCATTTCGGCCCATCGAGCCTGCACCGACACATATCCCACCCGATCCCCGTAACCCCTACACCAACACATATCCCACCCTATCCCCGTAACTCATCCCCCTAACACTAAGGGTCAATTTATCATGGCCAATCAACCTAACCCGCACATCTTTGGACTGTGGGAGGAAACCGGAGCACCCGGAGGAAACCCACGCAAACACGGGGAGAATGTGCAAACTCCACACAGACAGTCACCCGAGGCCGGATTCGAACCCGGGCCCCTGGCGCTGTGAGGCAACAGTGCTAACCACTATGCCACCGTGCCTTCCTGCGGCGGTAGTGGCGCAAATTAAGGGGGAGGTGCGGGGCGGCCATGTTTTTCGGGGGCCGCCTGCCAGCACCTCCTCGCGCCGCCGTCCCCGGCCTCCCGAGAGCCCGGCACTTCTCCTCTCTGCCAGGGCTCTTTTGCCTGCACTCACGATCGGTGATCGCGCTGGTGCAGGCCCCTCCACCTTAAGAAGGGGACGAAGGCGTGCAGCACCGCAGCGCGCCGTGCTGCAGCGTGTGGCGCTGCGGCACGTTGCACCTGCGATATTCAGTTTGAGCGCCCCAAGCGGGACGCGGGGAGCCTCGAGCAGCGCCCTGAGTCCCTCTTGGGACGCTCAAACTGAATTTCCGGTGGGCGCAAGCGGCTCCGGTCGCAGCGCGTTTGCTTTCAAGGGGAGACTGGATAGACACTTGAGGGAAATAAACTTGCAGGGCTACGGGGATAGAGCGGGGGAATGGGACTGACTGGATCGCTGTACAGAGAGCCGGCACCGATTCGCTGGGCCGAATGGCCTCCTTCTGTGCCATTATGACTCTATGACCTCTCATTCTTCTAAACTCTTGCGAATATAAGCCGAGACTCTCGCTCCGTCTCTCTAGAGAGACAGAACGAGAGAGAGAGAGACAGCCAGACAGAGAGAGACAAACAGCGTGAGAGAAATACAGAGAGGGAGAGTATTGTGTGCAGTTTTGGTCGCCTTATCTGAGGAAGGATGTTCTTGCCATGGAAGGAGTGCAGCGAAGATTCACCAGGCTGATACCTGGGATGGCAGGAATGACGTATGAGGAGAGATTGGGTCGATTGGGCTTGTACTCGCTGGAGTTTAGAAGATTGAGAGGGGATCTCATTGAAACTTATAAAATTCTAACAGGACTAGACAGACTAGATGCAGGGAGGATGTTCCCGATGGTCGGGGAGTCCAGAACCAGGGGTCACAGTCTCAGGATAAGGGGTAAGCCATTTAGGACAGAGATGAGGAGGAACTTCTTCACCCAGAGAGTGGTGAACCTGTGGAATTCTCTACCACACAAGGCAGTAGAGGCCAATTCATTAAATATATTCAAGAAGGAGTTAGATATATTTCTTAAGGCTAAAGGGATCAAGGGATATGGGGAGAAGGCAGGGACAGGGTACTGAATTTGGATGATCAGCCATGATCTCATTGAATGGCAGAGCAGGCTCGAGGGGCCGAATGGCCTACTCCTGCTCCTATCTTCTGTGTTTCTATGAGACTGTGAGAGTATGGTAGTACATCAAAGGCTTGTTCAACATCTCCTTCACCTTCCCTCCCTCCCTCCCCTGCTCTCCGCTCTTTAGAACAGGTGTCATGTGCAGTTTCAGTCGATATCTACAGCCTTGGCAGACTCGCTGGGGGTCACTGGAACTTGCGACAGGGAGATTGTTCCGGGCGGGTCGGAATGCCAAGCGTCTGAGGCATGAGACAGAAACAGCCAACCTGGGACGGCCAGCGATGTGACCTTGAGAATCCCTGGAGAGACAGAGGGTGAGAGAGAGAGAGGGAGACGGGGCGGGGGGCAGGGGAATGACCTTTAATTCCGTGACAATGACCACATTGTCCCGGGCTTTGAAACTCTTAAAATAACACCTGCTCCAAATTAGGAAGCGGAAGGGGACGGTGTATAAAAGGCAGTCTGTGCTTGGAACTCACACCCCTGACCATCTCTCTCTCTCGCTCTCGCTCACTCTCTCTCTCTCTCTCTCAGTCTCTCTCAGTCTCTCTCCTCTGTCCAACGCCTTAGCAATCCCGGTTCGAGGTAAGAACGTAATGGGTTCCCCGCCCTCTCACCCCAATACGACGCTTCTGCACTTTTTATCAATCATCTCCCTTTTTCTCTCTCTAGACTTTTGCGAAATCGTTTTTTTCGTTCACTCTTTCTCGTCCAGCTGCTGCCTCGTATTTTCAGTTCGCTGGGGTTCTTGGAGGGAAGGAGGGAGGGAGGGAGGAGAGCACCAGACCATCTCCCCCCCACCCCCCCAGAATTAGACTGGTCTCTCGTCCCCTCGTCTCTCTGTTTCTCTCTCTCTCTTTCTCTCTCTCTCTGTCTCTCTCTCTCTGTCTCTCTCTCTGTCTCTCTATCTCTCTCTGTCTCTCTCTCAGTCGCTCTCTCTCTGTGCCTCTCTTTGTCTCAGTCTCTCTCTGTCTTTCTCTCTGTCTCTCTATCTATCTCTCTGTCTCTCTCTGTCTCTGTCCCTCTCTCTGTCTCTCCCTCTCTCTCTGTCCCTCTCTCTCTGTCCCTCTCTCTCTGTCTCTCTCTCTCAGTCGCTCTCTCTCTGTGTCTCTCTCTTTGTCTCAGTCTCACTCTCTCTCTCTCTCTGTCTCTCTCTCTCTCTGTCTCTCTCTCTGTCTCTCTCTCTCTCTCCCTGTCTCTCTCTCTCAGTCGCTCTCTCTCTGTGTCTCTCTTTGTCTCAGTCTCACTCTGTCTCTCTCTCTGTCTCTGACTCTCTCTCTCTGTCTCTCTCTCTCTCACTCTCTGTCTCTCTCTGTCTCTCTCTCTCTGTCTCTCTCTCTCTCTCTGTCTCTCACTCTGTCTCTCTCTCTCTCTCTGTCTCTCTCTCTCTGTCTCTCTCTCTGTCTCT
>NC_140990.1:3331808-3434308 GCF_052327205.1 Somniosus microcephalus | reverse complement strand
TAAATAGTAAAATCCTAGGATCACCTAGAGACTAATGGTAAATAGTAAAATCCTAGGGTCACCTAGAGACTAATGGTAAATAGTAAAATCCTAGGGTCAACTAGAGACTAATGGTAAATAGTAAAATCCTAGGGTCAACTAGAGACTAATGGTAAATAGTAAAATCCTCGGGTCACCTAGAGACTAAGTATTCTGCCCTTGCAGCGCGTTCCTATGCAGAGCTAGACAGGTAGCTAACAACTTGATATCTTCTCATAAAAATCACAAGGCTTGACTTTTCTTGTTAACTTTACTGAAAGATTCTTATTGTGAAACTGAAATACAATACAGAAATGGAAGCACACACTAGTGTACAAGCACATAACTGATATGCATACACAAATTTAGGTACGTCTGAGCAACACAGTACATGTGGCATGTAACTTACCAAAACACGTGGAAACACAGCTTACTGTGAATATACATTTAGCAAACTGAAAGGCATTCTCTTTAAATTAGCCCTGTACATAGTGCATCAAAATACAGCTACAGGTTAACCAGTTAGACAGAGAGCGAGCACTTCACGGCTAGCTATGTAAGTTTGCTTACAGAGAAAAGTTACAAACTAAACATTTTCTGCAAAATATAGTGTACACTAATCATCTATAACATTCTCAAGTACTTACAGACAAATAGTGTCCAAGGCTGGAGCGTGACAAGAATATAACTTCCCAGACCATGTGTGGCTGCAGGTCTGTGATATACAGTAGTTTACTGCACTTTATTGCGCTTTACCGCACTTGCTAGGTACCAAATATCCACTAGGTGGCGGCACACAATGGAAATCGACCCAAATTACTCAAACCCCTGAATTAACTGGAAAACTAACATAAATTCCTAATGGAAGGCAGCACACTAAGGGTAAATAGTAAAATCCTAGGGTCACCTAGAAACTAATAGTAAATAGTAAAATCCTAGGGTCACCTAGAGGCTAATGGTAAATAGTAAAATCCTAGGGACACCTAGAGACTAATGGCATATAGTAAAATCCTAGGGTCAACTAGAGACTAATGGTAAAGAGCAAAATCCTAGGGTCACCTAGAGACTAATGGTAAATAGTAAAATCCTAGGGTCACCTAGAAACTAATGGTAAATAGTAAAATCCTAGGGACACCTAGAGACTAATGGTAAATAGTAAAATCCTAGGGTCAACTAGAGACTAATGGTAAAGAACAAAATCCTAGGGTCTCCTAGAGACTAATGGTAAATAGTAAAATCCTAGGGTCACCTAGAGACTAATGGTAAATAGTTAAATCCTAGGGTCACCTAGAGACTAAGGGTAATTAGTAAAATCCTAGGATCACCTAGAGACTAATGGTAAATAGTAAAATCCTAGGGTCACCTAGAGACTAATGGTAAATAGTAAAATCCTAGGGTCACCTAGAGATTAATGGTAAATAGTAAAATCCTAGGGTCAACTAGAGACTAATGGTAAATAGTAAAATCAAATCAAATCAAATCAAATCAACTTTTATTGTCATTGTTAGTGCACAAGTGCAGTACAACGAAATGTAGGCTTGCGGCTCCCGAGAGTGTACAATTTGGATTAGGACACTTAAACATTTCAACATACATTTGTACATATATATTAGCATAAATATGACCATAATAAAGTGCATCAGCAGATGTGCAGGCTTTAGTGTTTATTTGTGGAGTTCAGTAGGATGACAGCCCTGGGAAAGAAGCTGTTCCTAAATCTGGTCGTACGGGTGCGAATGCATCTGTAGCGTCTTCCAGATGGTAGGAGGGCGAACAGACTGTGGCTGGGGTGGGTAGGGTCTTTGATGATGGACCGTGACCTCCGTAGACAGCGTTTCTGGTATATATGTTCTATGGTCGGTAGCCGGGTGCCAGTAATGCATTGGACAGTTTTGACTACCCGCTGCAGGGTTTTCCGGTCATGGGAGCTACAGCTGCCGTACCATACCGTGATACAGTTTGTCAGGATGCTCTCTATAGTGCAGCGGTAGAAGTTAGAGAGGATCAGGGGTGACAGATTACATCCCTTCAGCCTCCTCAAGAAATATAGGCGCTGCTGGGCCTTCTTCACCAGAGAGGAGGTGTTGAGGGACCAGGAGAGGTCTTCCGTGATGTGGACTCCGAGGAACTTAAAGCTGGCCACCCTTTCCACCTCCGCCCCATTGATGTGGATGGGGGTGTGACTTTCGCCTTTGGACTTCCTGAAGTCCACGATTATTTCCTTTGTTTTCTTGGTGTTATGGGCCAGGTTGTTGTCGGCGCACCACTTCACGAGATGCTGGACCTCCTCCCTGTAGGCTGACTCATCATTGTTGGTGATCTGGCCTACTACCGTGGTGTCATCTGCAAACTTGATGATGGTGTTGGAACCATTAACAGCCACACAGTCGTGGGTGAAGAGGGAGTAGAGGAGGGGGCTCAGCACACATCCTTGTGGGGACCCCGTGTTCAGGGTCAGGGGGGGGGAGGTGTGGTTGCCTAATTTGACAGACTGGGGTCTGTTTGTTAGGAAGTCCAGGGTCCAGTTGCAGAGGGAAGTGTTCAGGCCAAGAGTTTGGAGTTTGGTGGCCAGCTTGTTGGGGACGATAGTGTTGAATGCTGAGCTGTAGTCTATAAACAACATTCTGATGTAGGTCTCCTTACCATCTAGGTGATTCAGTGCCGAGTGTAGAGCAGTTGTGATTGCATCCTCCGTTGATCTGTTTGCCCGATAGGCAAACTGGTGTTGGTCAAGGGAGGCAGGAACACTGGCTTTGATGTGGGCTAAGACCAGTCTCTCGAAACACTTCATTATGATGGGTGTGAGTGCGACAGGTCGATAGTCGTTCAGACACGTCACAGCCGCTTGTTTAGGCACAGGAATGATGGTGGCGGTCTTGAAGCATGTAGGGACTACTGCCTGGGCCAATGACAGGTTGAAGATGGAGGTGAAGACATCAGCCAGCTGATCAGCACATTCCTTGAGTACCCGTCCAGGGATGCTATCCGGTCCAGTAGCCTTTCGTGTGTTCACTCTGCGTAAAGCGCCCCTTACGTCGGAGGTCGACAGAGTGAGCACCTGGTCTTCCGGGGGTGGCAAGGCTTTGGTAGCCGGCTCCTTGTTGTCCCTGTCGAAGCGAGCGTAGAAGTTGTTAAGCACCTCCGGGAGGGAGGCGTCGCTGACCGGGGGGCTGGTGTTTTTGCCCTTGTCATCAGTGATGGCCTGGATGCCTTGCCACATGCGCCGGGGGTCCGAGTTGTTGCGGAAGTGGTCCTCTATCCGCAGTGTCTGTTTCCATTTGGCAGTCCTGATACCCTTTTTTAGGTTGGTCCTAGCTGCTCTGTAAGCCGCCGTGTCGCCAGATTTAAATGCTGCGTCGCGTGCTTTCAACAGTGAGCGGACCTCTCCGTTCATCCAGGGTTTCTGGTTGGGGTATGACCTAGGGTCACCTAGAGACTAAGGGTAAATAGTAAAATCCTAGGGTCACCTAGAGACTAAGGGTAAATAGTAAAATCCTAGGGTCACCTAGAGACTAATAGTAAATAGTAAAATCCTAGGGTCACTTAGAGACTAATAGTAAATAGTAAAATCCTAGGGTCACCTAGAGACTAAGGGTAAATAGTAAAATCCTAGGGCCACCTAGAGACTAATAGTAAATAGTAAAATCCTAGGGTCACCTAGAGACTAATAGTAAATAGTAAAATCCTAGGGTCACTTAGCGACTAGTGGTAAACTTGCTGAACTTGGGGACACCCAGAGACGAATGTTAAATAATAAAATCCTAGGGCCATTTATAGGGTACAGAGGAGGTTGACCAGGGATGAGGGGAGGTCAGTTATGAGGAGATGTTGGAAACGTTAGGGCTGTTCTCCTTGGAACAGTGAAGGGTAAGAGGTAACCTAGTAGACAGCACAGGGACGATGGGCTGAATGGCCTCCTTCTGTGCTGTTAAATTCTAGCACTGTAAGTATGATTGCAGACACTAATTATTCTTTCCACTCAACAGACAGAGAGAATCAATCCATCCTGATCACGTGAGTACATTTTACTTCATTCAGAATGTGTTAAATCTCCCTCTACACTGCCCCATCAAACACTCCCAGGGCAGGTACAGCACGGGTTAGATACAGAGTAAAGCTCCCTCTACGCTGTCCCATCAAGCACTCCCAGGGCAGGTACAGCACGGGTTAGATACAGAGTAAAGCTCCCTCTACACTGTCCCATCAAACACTCCCAGGGCTGGTACAGCACGGGTTAGATACAGAGTAAAGCTCTCTCTACACTGTCCCATCAAACACACCCAGGGCAGGTACAGCACGGGTTAGATACAGAGTAAAGCTCCGTCTACACTGTCCCATCAAACACTCCCAGGGCAGGTACAGCACGGTTTAGATACAGAGTAAAGCTCCCTCTAAGCTGTCCCATCAAACACTCCCAGGGCAGGTACAGCACGGGTTAGATACAGAGTAAAGTTCCCTCTACACTGTCCCATCAAACACTCCCAGGGCAGGTACAGCACGGGGTTAGATACAGAGTACAGCTCCCTCTACACTGTCCCATCAAACACTCCCGGGGCAGGTACAGCACGGGTTAGATACAGAGTACAGCTCCCTCTACACTGTCCCATCAAACACTCCCAGGGCAGGTACAGCACGGGTTAGATACAGAGTACAGCTCCCTCTACACTGTCCCATCCAACACTCCCAGGGCAGGGACAGCACAGGTTAGATACAGAGTAAATTTCCCTCTACAATGTCCCATCAAACACTCCCAGGACAGGTACAGCACGGGTTAGATTCAGAGTAAAGCTCCCTCTACACTGTCCCATCAAACACTCCCAGGGCAGGGACAGCACAGGTTAGATACAGAGTAAATTTCCCTCTACAATGTCCCATCAAACACTCCCAGGACAGGTACAGCACGGGTTAGATTCAGACTAAAGCTCCCTCTACACTGTCCCATCAAACACTCCCAGGGCAGGTAAAGCACGGGTTAGATAGAGAGTAAAGCTCCCTCTACACTGCCCCATCAAACACTCCCAGGGCAGGTAAAGCACGGGTTAGATAGAGAGTGAAGCTCCCTCTACATTGTCCCATCAAACACTCCCAGGGCAGGTACAGCACAGGTTAGATACAGAGTAAAGCTCCCTCTACACTGTCCCATCAAACACTCCCAGGGCAGGTACATCAGGGGTTAGATACAGAGTAAAGCTCCCTCTACACTGACCCATCAAATACTCCCAGAGCAGGTACAGCACAGGTTAGATACAGAGTAAAGCTCCCTCTACACTGTCTCATCAAACACTCACAGGGCAGGTACAGCACGGGTTAGATACAGAGTAAAGCTCCCTCTACACTGTCCCCATCAAACACGCCCAACGCAGGTACAGCATGGGTTAGATACAGAATAAAGCTCCCTCTACACTGTCCCCATCAAAGACTCTCAGGGCAGGTACAGCATGGGTTCGATACAGAGTAAAGCTCCCTCTACACTGTCCCCATCAAAGACTCTCAGGGCAGGTACAGCACGGGTTAGATACAGAGTAAAGCTCCCTCTACACTGCCCCATCAAACACTCCCAGGGCAGGGATAGCACGGGTTAGATACAGAGTAAAGCTCCCTCTACACTGCCCCATCAAACACTCCCAGGGCAGATACAGCATGGGTTCGATACAGAGTAAAGCTCCCTCTACACTGCCCCATCAAACACTCACAGGGCAGGTACAGCACGGGTTAGATACAGAGTAAAGCTCCCTCTACACTGTCCCATCAAACAGTCCCAGGGCCGGTACGGGTACGGGGTTAGACACTGAGTGACGCTCGCTTTGTTTTCCTCTAGCGGAGAATCCGGTGCAGGAAAGACAGTGAATACTAAGAGGGTCATCCAATACTTTGCCAGTATTGCTTCTGGTGCTTCAATGAAGAGAGAGATAGCTGCCTCTGGAAAGGTTAGTCTCTCTCCCTGGTTGGTCGCCTTTGTTGGGGAGAGGAAAGGAGGAGAAGGAGAGGGCTTCAGCCAGCCAGTCCCAGCTTCCTTCTTGTGTCAAGAAGGAAGGCCTTTGAGCGAGCGGCGGCTGCCTGAGGTTGCTCCCGGGTGTGACGCGCAGAGCAGGAAAGTCCCAGGCCCCAGCCCGGCCTAAGCTAAGTTGGGGGGCAAGTAATGTAGATGCCTTCTCCTTGTTCTGGTGTGTGTGCTGGGCGAAGGGCAGGTAACATTCGCGCCACGCAAGTGCTCGGCAATGACCGTCTCCAACAAGCGAGAGTCTAACCACCGCCCCTTGGCATTCCACGGCATTACCATCGCCGAATCCTCCACCATCTGGTTGGCAGACAGAAAGCAAAGAGTTGGAATAAACGGGTCTTTTTCCGAGTGGCAGGCAGTGACTAGTCGGGTACCGCAGGGATTGGTCCTTGGACCCCAGCTATTCGCAATATATATTAATGATCTGGACGAGGGAACTAGATGTAATATCTCCAAATTTGCAGACGACACAAAGCTGGGTGGGCGTGTGTGCTGTGAGGAGGATGCTGAGAAACTCCAGGATGATTTGGACAGGTTGGGTGATTGGGCAGATGCATGGCAGATGCAATATAACGTGGATAAATGCGAGGTTATCCACTTTGGTGGCAAAAACAGGAAGGCAGATTATTATCTGAACGGCAACAGATTGGGAGAAGGGGAAGTGCAACGAGACCTGGGTGTCCTTGTGCACCAGTCGCTGAAGGTAAGCATGCAGGTGCAGCAGGCGGTTAAGAAGGCAAATGGTATGTTGGCCTTCATAGCGAGAGGGTTTCAGTACAGGAACAAGGATGTCTTGCTGCAGTTGTACAGGGCCTTGGTGAGACCACACCTTGAGTATTGTGTGCAGTTTTGGTCGCCTTATCTGAGGAAGGATGTTCTTGCCATGGAAGGAATTCAGCGAAGATCCACCAGGCTGATACCTGGGATGGCAGGAATGACGTATGAAGAGAGATTGGGTCGATTGGGCTTATACTCACTGGAGTTTATAAGAATGAGAGGGGATCTCACTGAAACTTATAAAATTCTAACAGGACTGGACAGACTGAATGCTGGAAGGATGTTCCCGATGGTCGGGGGAGTCCAGAACCAGGGGTCACAGTCTAAGGATAAGGGGTAAGCCATTTAGGACAGAGATGAGGAGGAATTTCTTCACCCAGAGAGTGGTGAACCTGTGGAATTCTCTACCACAGAAGGTAGTTGAGGCCAATTCATTAAATATATTCAAGAAGGAGTTAGATATATTTCTTAAGGCTAAAGGGATCGAAGGATATGGGGAGAAGGCAGGGACAGGGTACTGAATTTGGATGATCAGCCATGATCTCATTGAATGGCGGAGCAGGCTCGAGGGGCCGAATGGCCTACTCCTGCTCCTATCTTCTATGTTTCTAGGACAAAGCAGCCCACTTAATTGGCACCTCATCCACCACCTTAAACATTCACTCCCTCCACCACCGGCGTACCGTGGCTGCAGTGTGCACCATCTACAAGATGTACTGCAGCAACTCGCCAAGGCTTCTTCGGCAGCACCTCCCAGGCCCGCGACCTCTTCCACCTAGAAGGACAGGGGCAGCAGGCACTTGGGAACACCACCACCTCCAAGTTCCCCTCCAGGTCACACACACCGTCCTGGCTTGGAAGTATATCGCCGATCCTTCATCGTCGCTGGGCCATAGATAAGCCTGTATGGCTTAGCTATTCCCCAAATCCTTTGAAAACAGAATATTCATTTTGCAATTGTTTATCTTGGAGAGCCTCTCCTGACACAAGACTTCCTGATGTAACGTTTACTAGCATAGAGTCCTAGAGTTATACAGCACAGAAAGAGGCCCTTCGGCCCATCATGTCCACGCCGGCCATCAAGCCCTGTCTATTCTAATCCCATTTTCCAGCACTTGGTCCGTAGCCTTGTATGCTATGGCATTTCAAGTGCTCATCTAAATGCTTCTTGAATGTTGTGAGGGTTCCTGCCTCTACCACCCTTTCAGGCAGTGAGTTCCAGGTTCCAACCACCCTCTGGGTGAAAAAGTTTTTCCTCAAATCCCCTCTAAACCTCCTGCCCCTTACCTTGAAACTATGCCCCCTGGTTATTGACCCCTCTACTAAGGGGAAAAGTTCCTTTCTATCTACCCTATCTATGCCCCTCATAATTTTGTACACCTCAATCCGGTCCCCCCTCAGCCTTCTCTGCTCTAAGGAAAACAACCCCAGCCTGTCCAGTCTCTCTTCATAGCTGAAGCGCTCCAGCCCAGGTAACATCCTGGTGAATCTCCTCTGCACCCTCTCCAATGCAATCACATCCTTCCTCTAGTGCGGCGACCAGAACTGCACACAGTATTCCAGCTGTGGCCTAACTAGCGCTTTGTACAGCTCCATCATAACCTCCCTGCTCTTGCCTTCATTAGCCGAGGCATAGAATATAAGTATCCCATATGCCTTTTTAACCACCTTATTTACCTGTCCTGCTGCCTTCAGGGATCTATGTACATGCACATCAAGGTCCCTCTGATCCTCTGTCCTTCCTAGGGTCCTACCATTGATTGTGTATTCCCATGCCTTGTTAGTCCTCCCAAAATGCATCACCTCACACTTTTCAGGGTTAAATTCCATTTGCCACTGCTCTGCCCATCTGACCAACCTGTCCTGTAGCCTGAGGCTTCCCTCCTCGCTATTTACCACTCCACCAATCTTAGATGCAAAAGTTTTACCAACTGCTATGTGGATCTAATGGATCCCGATTCATATTTTATGACCCTAAAACTAAACCACTCATGGGTGATGTCATTATCCTAGCGTCATAGCAGTTACAGCACAGAGGGAGGCCATTCGGCCCATCATGTCTGTTCTGGCCGACAAAGAGCTCTCCACCCTAATCCCACTTTCCAGCTCTTTCACAGAATCACAGAAACCCCACAGTGCAGATAGAGGCCATTTCGGCCCATCGAGCCTCCACCCGATCCCCGTAACCCCTACACCAACACATATCCCACCCTATCCCCGTAACCCCACGTATTTAATCCCCCTAACACTAAGGGTCAATTTATCATAGCCAATCAACCTAACCCACACATCTTTGGACTGTGGGAGGAAACCGGAGCACCCGGAGGAAACCCACGCAAACACGGGGAGAATGTGCAAACTCCACACACAGACAGTCACCCGAGGCCGGATTCGAACCCGGGTCCCTGGCGCTGTGAGGCAACAGTGCTAACCACTATGCCACCGTGCTGCTCTTTGTCCATAGCCCTGTAGGTTACGGCACTTCAAGTGCAGATCCAAGTACTTTTTAAATGTGATGAGGGTTCCTGCCTTGACCACCCTTTCAGGCAGTGAGTTATAAGAACATAAGAACATAAGAAATAGGAGCAGGAGTAGGCCAATCGGCCCCTCGAGCCTGCTCCGCCATTCAATAAGATCATGGCTGATCTGATCCTAACCGCCAATCCACTATCACAGAACCATCTCCTGAATCTAACCGAATTAGACACACGAAATAGGAGCAGGATCAGGCTACACGGCCCCTGGGCCTGCTCCGCTACCCACAGGGCCATGTCCGATCCGAACCTAGACTCATGTCCAAATTCCTGCCCGCTCCCCGTAACCCTTAATTCCCTTTACTTCTAGGAAACTGTCTATTTCTGTTTTAAATTTATGTAATGATGTAGCTTCTACAGCTTTTTGGGGCAGCATATTCCATGGACCTACCACCCTCTGAGTGAAGTAGTTCCTCCTCATCTCAGTTTTGAAAGAGCAGCCCCTTATTCTAAGACTATGCCCCCTAGTTCTAGTTTCACCCATCATCGGGAACATCTTCCCCGCATCCACCCGATCCAACCCCTTCACAATCTTATATGTTTCAATAAGATCGCCTCTCATTCTTCTGAACTCCAATGAGTGGAGTCCCAATCTACTCAACCTCTCCTCATATGTCCATCCCCTCATCCCCGGGATTAACCGAGTGAACCTTCTTTGTACTGACTCGAGAGCAAGTATGTCCTTTCTTAAGTATGGACACCAAAACTGTACGCAGTATTCCAGGTGCGGCCTCACCAATACCTTGTACAACTGAAGCAATACCTCCCTATTTTTATATTCTATCCCCCTAGCAATGAAAGCCAACATTCCATTGGCCTTCTTAATCACTTGCTGCACCTGCATACTAACCTTTTGAGTTTCGTGCACCAGGACCCCCAGATCCCTTTGTACTTCAGTACTTTCCAGTTTCTTGCCATTAAGATAATAACTTGCTCTACGATTTTTCCTGCCAAAGTGCATAACCTCACACTTTCCAGTATTGTATTCCATCTGCCAAATCTCTGCCCACTTACTTAGCCTGTCGATGTCCCCTTGCAGGTTTTTTATGTCCTCCTCACTCACTACTTTCCCTCCCATCTTAGTATCATCTGCAAACTTTGATATGTTACACTCGGTCCCCTCCTCCAAATCGTTAATATAGTTCTCCTCAACTCCCCTCTAAACCTCTGACCAATTACTTTAAATCTGTGCCCCCTGGTTTTTGACCTCTCTGCTAAGGGAAATAGGTCCTTCCTATCCACTCTATCTCGGCCCCTCATCATTTTATACTCCTCAATTAAGTCTCCCCTCAGCCTCCTCTGTTCCAAAGAAAACAACCCCAGCCTATCCAATCTTTCCTCACAGCTGGAATTCTCCAGCCCTGGAAACATCCTCGTAAATCTCCTCTGTACAATCAATTTTCAATTCAATTTTTCAATTCAAATGCTTTATTGGCATGAAAGTTTACAGGGAACCATATTGCCAAAGCTTACATAACAAAAAGTACAGGTTTCCAACATTCTGTAGGTGTCAAACAATTTTGACCCTCGTTGGGTACAGACAATATTAATTTAAACAGTCGTTGACCCTCGTTGGGTACATTCAGTATTAATTTAAACAGTCGTTGGGTACATTCGGTATTGATTTAAACATTTTTAGATTATATATGCTATGGGTGTGCTCGTTAGTCACTCACTGTTCCTCAGGTTGTGACATGTTGTTACATATTGGGCACCAAGATATGGTCTGTCTCCTTCCCCCAGGACTATTCTTAATTTTGACAGGTCATCCCATTCTTTGAAATCTGGGGTTGTAAGGCTGAGCTTGTCAAAATATATGTTTCTTGTTTTGTTGAATTTTTTGCATTTTAGGAGGAAGTGCACTCTCTAGTGCAATCACATCCTTCCTGCAATGTGGTGACCAGAACTGTACACAGTACTCTAGCTGCGGCCTAACTAGTGTTTTATACAGTTCTAGCATAACCTCCCTGCTCTTATATTCTATGCCTCGGCTAATAAAGGAAAGTATCCCATATGCCTTCTTTTTTATCATAATCATAATCAACTTTATTGTTATTGTTAGTGCACAAGTGCAGTACAACGAAATGTAGGCTTGCGGCTCCCGAGAGTGTACATTTAGATTAAGAGATTTAAACATTCAACATTCATTTGGCTTGTAATACATTAGCATATAAACATAATAAAGTGCATTGGCAGATGTGCAGGCTTTAGAGTTTATTTGTGGAGTTCAGTCGGATGACAGCCCTGGGAAAGAAGCTGTTCCTAAATCTGGTCGTTCGGGTGCGAATGCATCTGCAGCGTCTCCCAGATGGCAGGGGGGCGAACAGACTGTGGCTGGGGTGGGTAGGGTCTTTGATGATGGACCGTGACCTCCGTAAACAGTGTTTCTGGTAGATGTTCTCTTATTCTTATTCCCTTACACAAGCACTTTACTTCTCAGGAAACAAGCAATGCCTTCCTTTTACGACACTTCAAAGTCACCCTGTTTAAATGTGATGAGAGCCTGTTAATCCCAGCTAGAAAGAAGTTCGACTGTTAGACATTGTGGAAGTTAAAAGTTTAAGGGGGAAAAAGTCCGTTGTTTGTGCTTCCCCCTTAAGAGGGCACCAATTGGGGCACAACGCAACTAGAGGCCGGGCGCGGCGATGTTTGCGCCGTTCGCAAAATTAACTAGGCATTTTGCGGCAGCGCTAAACACTACCGCCACGATCTCCTGCGCCGGCAGATTGTGATGTCATTCGAGTGCGCAACGCCCCGGATCGGTTATTGAGTGGCGCCCCCTGCCTTACCGCCTGCCGCTAGCAACGACAGGTTGAGGGGAGCGTTATGCTGTCAGAAGGGGACTGGGGGAGTGCTATTTAAAGGCGACCGCTTCCTGCCTTTTCTTGTCGGTGACATTTTTGCACCACGCATTCTGAGAGAGAGAGAGACTTCTGGAGAGATTCAACGCGGAGCAGGCTCGAAGGGCCGAATGGCCTACTCCTGCTCCTATCTTCTATGTTTCTATGTGAAGGAGTTTTGAGTACTGAGCAGCACTTTGCAGGTTTATTTTGATTTGCCCTTCCTTGCTTCGCCAGCGCTCTGAGGTAGCGCCTCGCTCCTCGGCCTTTGCGCCTTAAGACAGGTGTGTAGCGCCTGATTTAGCGCTCCAATCAACTCCAGGGGCGATAAAAGCCAAGTTTGCTGTCGGAGGCGATAATTAGCGCCAGGCGCTGAACTTTGCTCACGGCCGATAACGGCGCCCCATACGGGGCGATACCGAATTTTTCCCCCAACGTGATGAGAGCCTGTTAATCCCAGCTAGAAAGAAGTTCGACTGTTAGACGTTGTGGAAGTTAAACGTTTAACAGCGGTAAGACGGGGGAAGAAGGGAGGGTGGAGGAGGTTTTGGAAGAAGGTGGGTTGGCCAGTCCAGGGGGTGGGTGGTGTGCGGTGGTGGGGGGAGTTTGGGAAGCAATGTTTAAGCTCCGACCTCTCACCCTGACCTTGTTACCTTTGACCCCACTCCAACAGGGTACCCTGGAGGATCAAATCATTCAGGCCAATCCTGCCTTGGAGGCCTTTGGCAACGCGAAGACATTGCGTAATGACAACTCCTCCAGATTCGTAAGTAGACAAGGAAGGACAACTTGCATTTCTATAGCACCTGTCACCACCTCAGGACGTCCCAAAGCACTTTACAGCCAATGAAGTACTTTCTTGAAGTGTAGTCCCTGTTGCAGTGGGGGAAACGCGGCAACCCATTTGCGCACAACAAACTCCCACAAACAGCAATGTGATAAATGATGAGACCATCTATATTTTAGTGATGTTGGTTGAGGGATAAATACTGGCCTCAGAACACCGGGGAGAACTCCCCCTGCTCCTCTTTGACACAGTGTTCCATGGGATCTTTTACGTCCCACATTAGAGAGCAGATGGAGGCCTCGGTTTAACATCTGATCTGAAAGACGGCACCTCCGACAGTGCGGCGCTCCCTCAGTACTGCCCCTCCGACAGTGCGGCGTTCCCTCAGTACTGCCCCTCCGACAGTGTGATGCTCCCTCAGTACTGCCCCTCCGACAGTGCGGCGCTCCCTCAGTACTGCCCCTCCGACAGTGCGGTGCTCCCTCAGTACTGCCCCTCCGACAGTGCGGCGCTCCCTCAGCACTGCCCCTCCGACAGTGCGGCCCTCCCTCAGTACTGCCCCTCTGACAGTGCGGCGCTCCCTCAGTACTGCCCCTCCGACAGTGCGGCCCTCCCTCAGTACTGCCCCTCCGACAGTGCGGCGCTCCCTCAGTAATGCCCCTCCGACAGTGTCACACTCCCTCAGTACTGCCCCTCCGACAGTGCGGCGCTCCCTCAGTACTGCCCCTCCCACAGTGCGGCGCTCCCTCAGTACTGCCCCTCCGACAGTGCGGCGCTCCCTCAGTACTGCCCCTCCGACAGTGTGATGCTCCCTCAGTACTGCCCCTCCGACAGTGCCGCGCTCCCTCAGTACTGCCCCTCCGACAGTGTGGTGCTCCCTCAGTACTGCCCCTCCGACAGTGTCACACTCCCTCAGTACTGCCCCTCCGACAGTGCGGAGGTCCCTCAGTACTGCCCTTCCGACAGTGCGGTGCTCTCTCAGCACTGCCCCTCCGTCAGTGCGGTGCTCCCTCAGTACTGCCCCTCCGACAGTGCGGCGCTCCCTCAGTACCGCCCCTCTGTCAGTGCAGTGCTCCCTCAGTACTGCCCCTCTGACAGTGCGGAGGTCCCTCAGTACTGCCCTTCCGACAGTGCGGTGCTCTCTCAGCACTGCCCCTCCGTCAGTGCGGTGCTCCCTCAGTACTGCCCCTCCGACAGTGCGGCGCTCCCTCAGTACCGCCCCTCTGTCAGTGCAGTGCTCCCTCAGTACTGCCCCTCCGACAGTGCGGAGGTCCCTCAGTACTGCCCTTCCGGCAGTGCAGCGCTCCCTCAGTACTGCCCCTCTGACAGTGCGGCGCTCCCTCAGTACTGCCCCTCCGACAGTGCGGCGCTCCCTCAGTACTGCCCTTCCGGCAGTGCGGCACTCCCTCAGTACTGCCCCTCCCACAGTGTGGCGCTCCCTCAGTACTGCCCCTCCCACAGTGCGGCGCTCCCTCAGTACTGCCCCTCCGACAGTGCGGCGCTCCCTCAGCACTGCCCCTCCGACAGTGCGGCGCTCCCTCAGTACTGCCCCTCCGACAGTGCGGTGCTCCCTCAGTACTGCCCCTCCGACAGTGTCACACTCCCTCAGTACTGCCCCTCCGACAGTGCGGCGCTCCCTCAGTACTGCCCCTCCGACAGTGCGGCGCTCCTTCAGCACTGCCCCTCCGACAGTGCGGCGCTCCCTCAGTACTGCCCCTCCGACAGTGCGGCGCTCCCTCAGTACTGCCCCTCCGACAGTGCGGCGCTCCTTCAGCACTGCCCCTCCGACAGTGCGGCGCTCCTTCAGTACTGGCACCGGGCGTGTCAGCCTGGATTACATGCTCAAGTGTCTGGAGTGGGACTTGAATACAGAACCTTCTGACTCAGAGTAGAAACAACCAATAGCTTACCTTTATATAGCGCCTTTAACGTAGTAAAACGTCCCGATGCGCTTCACGGGACACCGAGCCACGTAAGGAGATATTGAGACAGGCGACCAAACGCTTGGTCAAAGAGGTCGGTTTTAAGGACGGTCTTAAAGGAGGAGAGAGAGGCGGAGAGGTTCAGGGAGGGAATTCCAGAGCTCGGGGCCCAGGCAGCTGAAGGCACGGCCGCCAATGGTGGAGCGATGGAAATCGGGGGATGCGCAAGAGGCCAGAATTGGAGGAGCGCCGAGATCTCGGAGGGTTGTAGGGGCTGGAGGAGGTTACAGAGATAAGGAGGGATTAGAACATGAGGATGAAAATTTTAAAATCGAGTCGTTGCCGGAATGGGAGCCAATTCTCATTGGAGTTCAGAAGAATGAGAGGCGATCTTATTGAAACATATAAGATTGTGAAGGGGTTGGATCGGGTGGATGCGGGGAGGATGTTCCCGATGATGGGTGAAACTAGAACTAGGGGGCATAGTCTTAGAATAAGGGGCTGCTCTTTCAAAACTGAGATGAGGAGGAACTACTTCACTCAGAGGGTGGTAGGTCCATGGAATATGCTGCCCCAAAAAGCTGTAGAAGCTACATCATTACATAAATTTAAAACAGAAATAGACAGTTTCCTAGAAGTAAAGGGAATTAAGGGTTACGGGGAGCGGGCAGGAACTTGGACATGAGTCTAGGTTCGGATCGGTCATGGCCCTGTGGGTAGCGGAGCGGGCCCAGGGGCCGTGTAGCCTGATCCTGCTCCTATTTCGTGTGTCTAATTCTGTTAGATTCAGGAGATGGTTCTGTGATAGTGGATTGGCGGTTAGGATCAGATCAGCCATGATCTTATTGAATGGCGGAGCAGGCTCGCGGGGCTGATTGGCCTACTCCTGCTCCTATTTCTTATGTTCTTATGAGGGATGGGCGTCAATATTAGGGTTTGGGGATGAGAGGGATGTGATTCAATGAGTAAGTTAGGGCACTAGAGGGATGGGCTTCGATGGGAGAGTTAGGGGATTGGAGGGATGGGCTTCGATGGGAGAGTTAGGGGACTGGAGGGATGGGCTTCGATGGGAGAGTTAGGGGATTGGAGGGACGGGCTTCGATGGGAGAGTTAGGGGATTGGAGGGATGGGCTTCGATGGGAGAGTTAGGGGACTGGAGGGATGGTCTTCGATGGGAGAGTTAGGGGATTGGAGGGATGGTCTTCGATGGGAGAGTTAGGGGACTGGAGGGATGGGCTTCGATGGGAGAGTTAGGGGACTGAAGGGATGGGCTTCGATGGGAGAGTTAGGGTACTAGAGTGATGGGCTTCGATGGGAGAGTTAGGGGATTGGAGGGATGGGTTTCGATGGGAGAGTTAGGGGACTAGAGGGATGGGCTTTGATGGGAGAGTTAGGGGACTGGAGCGATGGGCTTCGATGGGAGAGTTAGGGGACGGGAGGGATGGGTTTCGATGGGAGAGTTAGGGGACTGGAGGGATGGGCTTCGATGGGAGAGTTAGTGGACTAGAGGGATGGGCTTCGATGGGAGAGTTAGTGGACTCGAGGGATGGGCTTCAATGGGAGAGCTAGGGGACTGGAGGGATGGGCTTCGATGGGAGAGTTCGGGGACTGGAGTGATGGGCTTCGATGGGAGAGTTAGGGGACTAGAGGGATGGGTTTTGATGGGAGAGTTAGGGGACTGGAGGGATGGTCTTCGATGGGAGAGTTAGGGGACTAGAGGGATGGGCTTCGATGGGAGAGTTAGGGGACTGGAGGGATGGGCTTCGATGGGAGAGTTCGGGGACTGGAGTGATGGGCTTCGATGGGAGAGTTAGGGGACTAGAGGGATGGGTTTTGATGGGAGAGTTAGGGGACTGGAGGGATGGTCTTCGATGGGAGAGTTCGGGGACTGGAGGGATGGGTGAGTTAGGGGACTAGAGGGATGGGCTTTGATGGGAGAGTTAGGGGACTGAAGGGATGGGCTTCGATGGGAGAGTTAGGGTACTAGAGTGATGGGCTTCGATGGGAGAGTTAGGGGATTGGAGGGATGGGTTTCGATGGGAGAGTTAGGGGACTGGAGGGATGGGCTTCGATGGGAGAGTTAGGGGCTGGAGGGATGGGCTTCGATGGGAGAGTTAGTGGACTAGAGGGATGGGCTTCGATGTGAGAGTTGGGGACTGGAGGGATGGGCTTCGATGGGAGAGTTCGGGGACTGGAGTGATGGGCTTCGATGGGAGAGTTCGGGGACTGGAGTGATGGGCTTCGATGGGAGAGTTAGGGGACTAGAGGGATGGGTTTTGATGGGAGAGTTAGGGGACTGGAGGGATGGTCTTCGATGGGAGAGTTCGGGGACTGGAGGGATGGGCGAGTTAGGGGACTAGAGGGATGGGCTTTGATGGGAGAGTTAGGGTACTGGAGGGATGGGCTTTGTAGGAATTAATAACGGGGATGGGGTTATTGCCTCTGGCCAGCCAGAAGCCTCTGAGCTGCTCCAGAGCCCCGTGCGGTTTTGAAGCGCTCCCCTTTCCTGGTTCTGACAGCCGGACTTATTCGGTAGCGATGTAGACAGAAAACGAGACTCGTGGTTGGGTGCAAAACAGACCAGTATTTATTGAAACAAAAAGAAACAACTTAAAATAATGAATACAACACACTTGTGCTCGATACAGCACTTTTACTTAACGCAGTACACTTATTGTCCACTACAGCACGCTTTTGCTTAGTGCAACACTCTTTTACTTAAATACAGCACTTTTAATACAGTAAACTCTAACTTAAATACAGCACTTTTAACTAGTGCAGCACTTTACTTCTCACAGTATGCTTAGTGTCTACTACAGCACTCTTTTGCTTAGTAGAACACTAACTTAAATAGGGGAGGAGAGAACGGACACAACGAGGGAAAATTGACTAAAATTACAGTTCTAACAAAATTCCCCTTAATTCCCACCCCTAATACCTATTCTAAGTTGCCTTGTAATGGGCCAGAAAATCTATGCTCACCAGTGAAACGCCTGCTCCATGCCCCTGCGGTCTTAGATTCTTCACCACCCTGAAATGGAGATACCCCAGTGTTTAAAAGTAACTGCTGGTATTCCACTCCCTTGGGCGGGCTCCTGAGTTGTAGATAGGGCACGGAGGCGAGGCTGCAGAGAGAGAGAGAGAGAGATGGCTTCCTGAGAAGTTATCTTATCCCCCATTTGGAGCCGAAATCCTCCCGCCCAAATCCGGATGTATCTGGGCTATACAAAAGGAAATTGATCTGTCCCCATTAACTGTGATGGGTTATGGATGAATTACCCATTTCTCTTGTGATGGGTTTTTGAATATCCCCATTCATTGTGATGGGTTGAATAAAGCTGTCTCCGTTTGAAGAAAACATGTCTATTTCCTTAATTGCTGAGTAAACAGCCCTTGGATGTTAGTGTAAACAATCTGATTGTCCTGTGGTCACGCCCAACCACAATTGATTGGCAGTCTCAAGTGCTTAATCTCTTAAGTCAATATTGTAAAGCGTTCGTGTAAACAAAGTTCCTTTGTTCATGCTGACAGTCTCAAGCACTTAATCTTTTGAGTCAACATTGTAGCAGTTTCCCAAACCGCATTTGATTGATGGTTTAACTACCTTTTTATTTCAGGGGCTGTTTTAAAAAAAAATCCTTTGTCAGCCATCTTTGATTTTCCTTTTTCACAGCACACAGGCTGTGTTTTGTCTTCTGCCATGAGGCTGGACAGCCATTTTTGATTTTCCTTTTTCGCAGACACACAGGCTGCCTTTTCTTCTGCCACGAGGTCTGACGGCCATTTTTGATCCCTGGATTTTTAAAGGTATATTCTACCCAGGTTCTCTTTTAATCAAAAATATAAATCTTCGGAGCTGTAGAAAATTTCAAAATTATTGCAAAATCCTACAGTCCCCCATCGGACACTAAAACTTGCTTGTTGGATCCTGTCCAAAGGTGAGCAATAATTTCTGACCCCCCCCACAAACAACCTTCCCTTATACTTATCTAGCTCTATCTTTGATCCCCGACACCGCCATCTCCCCTGCCCAGAGATAATCCCAGTACACGGTAGGCATCTATCGACAGAAAAACAAGATTAGTTAAATAATCAATACACGGAGGGGGTCCAATGCCCCTGCACCACTTGCATTCACAATAATTCAAGCATGGAGGGGGTCCAATGCCCCTGCACCACTTGTGACATAGTTTTAACATGATACAACCTCTCCAATGGGATTATCACCAAGCCAACATATCTGTTAAAAATATACATGGAAGAAAACGAGCTTCCTTTTTAAAAATTAAAATGCAATTGCCTGACACTTTATTAAATGGCACTATTCTTCAGCCATAAATGTATTTCAAATTTTCACACTCTGCAAACACAACAATTCATAGGCATATGCAATTTATTCAATTAACTCCAAAGAAGTAGTCTAATCTTACGGTTAGGAACTAAATTCACGCATTATTTCCCTTGGAGTTGGGACCAGTACATAATACAAAATATAAAATAATTAACAAGCTTTTGTAAACTCTCCATCTTAATCTGGATTTCCAAATAGCAGCTTAAATGTTGTGGGCATCTGCCTCCTGCAGACCCCTCCCATCGTGGGCTAGAGGTGCTCCTTCCTTGAGCATCCGAAAGCACGCTGGTCCTCTGTACCTCCCGGAACTCTGAAAAAGACTTTAAAAAGAAAACATCTAGCCAGGTCCCCTGGCTCGGGGGAGTGTGATCAGGTCCCGCGACCTTGGTTTACATAATACAACTTCTGGGATGGTACTATACTTAAAACTTATACTCTAATAATTAATACTACTGAATTGCAATATAACACGTACTACCTTAATCCCTTTTGCACATTACTTGAACAAAGCTATATACAAGTGCCGTCCGTCTCCGGGCGGCCAGCCTAATCCCTGTTTGGGCTGCCACAGGCTGCTCCCTGTGGTGTGGCTGGACTAATTAAAACTTCTGGTCCCTCGCAGCTTATGGCTGCTGGTTGGGGACTTCCGCCTTTTGGCTTCTCCCTGACTCGGGAGACCGCCCTGTTCCATTGAAAAGCGGGTGACCATACTTTCTTGGGCTGGGGTACCCGAAGAGATCTCCTAGGGAGTGTCGCTGGTGGGGCTACCCTGGCGAGCCGACCCCTTAGCTCGGGTCACACTCCCTGCTGGCTGGGGACCTCCTCCTTCGGGTCCCTCCCTTCCCAAACTTGGGCTGGGGGCAGGCAATCCCTTGCCACCAGCTGCTGGTGGCTGAGAGCCTTCCCCCTCAGGTCTAAAACTTGGTTCAGGCTCCTCCCCGGAGTCCCACAAGAGAGGGGGAATCGCTCGGGCCAGGTGCTGGGGGACTTCTCCTCTCACGCACGCGACTGTGCCTGCGTGTGCAGTCTGTGTGAGTGTACGCGCTGCAGGCTGAGGATTTCTAATCTCAGGTACAATCCCAGCTGCCTGTTTCCCTGCCCCCGGCTCAAACAACCTGCATTGTTTGATATAACTGGCAGCCTGCCAGTAATCCTGTTCAAAATCCTTTTCCCTCACCAGGGCGGCCTTAAAGGTGGAGCCTTGGGCTTGGACCTGCTTTTGGTCCGGGGCCAAAGCTATCCCCTGTGTGCCTCCCTTGTCCTGGATTGTTGCTACTGGACCTGCTCTGCAGGGGTCCCAGAACTCTCCTTCCCTGTTCCCCTGCTTAAACAGCTTACACTGGCCCTGAATGGCTCCTCCCCTAGCACAAGCCACAGCGCCTGCCTGTGCAGCCTGTGAGCTTGTACCCGCTGTAGGCTGAGGATTTCTGACCTCGGGTTCACTCCCAGCTGCCTGTTTCCCTGTGGGTCCCATTAAGCTAAATGGGACCTTGTTAGACCGGAGTGAATTGGCCAGGTTTTCCGAGTGGGCCACCGTGCTGGAGGCTCCAGTGTCCACCGAATATTTCCCCTGCCCCGTCTTAACATAGAAGATAGGAGCAGGAGTCGGCCATTCGGCCCTTCGAGCCTGCTCCGCCATTCAACGAGATCATGGCTGATCATCCAAACCCTAGCGCCCGGTCCCTACACCGACAGCCATTCCACCCAAGCCCTATCCCCGTAACCCCGTAACCCCACGTATTTAATCCCCCCTAACACTAAGGGCCAATTTTTATCATAGCCAATCAACCTAACCCGCACATCTTTGGACTGTGGGAGGAAACCGGAGCACCCGGAGGAAACCCACGCAAACACGGGGAGAATGTGCAAACTCCACATAGACACAGTCACCCGAGGCCGGATTTGAACCCGGGTCCCTGGCGCTGTGAGGCAACAGTGCTAACCACTATGCCACCTTCACCCCCATCTCAACATAGGGCCTGCTCCCCTCAGCATTTTCGCGGGGACACAGGTCAACAGGTTGCGCTGGCTCTAGCCATTGCTGGGAGTGGGATGGGGCAGACGGGGTCACAGCACCGGTGGTGGCTGCTACTCTCCCCTGGCCAGTCAGAAGAGACCGCACTGCCTCCAATAGTGACTCGACCCGGCGGGGGGGGGGAAATTCCTGTCTCTACCACCTCATCCGCCACCCCCCTTTGTTGCCAGAGCTCCTGATAGCTCGGAGCCGTGGGTGGCGGTCGTGGGACCTCTGATTCCCTGACCAACCTTTTCCTGGGTGTTGCCTGTGGGACGGTTTTACTTGGGTTGCCAGTAAAATCCGACTGACCTGCCTTCGGGCTGATCAGACATATCATCCCCTTTGCCCTCTTTAAAGCCATATTCAAGCTTTCTATCTCTGCCCTACAGCGGCCATGATCTGCTTCCTCAAACCCTTTCTCGCAGGCCAGCTTATATGCTGCCTTCACCTCCCTAACCTTTTCCTCCTGCTCTTTTATTTCTTGTATGAGGTGGGCGTTCTCCTCCTGCACCCTCATCTCATTGCTCTTGGCCTCTGCAACTAGGCACTTCAGGTACTCTGACTCGTGCCTCGTGTGGCTTTTGCCCTCACTGAACTGGACCACCAGGCGCTCTATCTTGACCTGGTATTCTTCGACCTCCCTTTCCCTATCCCAACTCTCTGCTCTAGATTCCCCAAGCCTGCGGGTGACTTCCCCAAGCCTACGGGCACCTAACCACAAACAGACCAGTGGGATAAAAAGAAACCCAATAGCTGCTGCTCTCCAGACCCAAACCACCGTCTGCTACATCGCACACCATTGCCGACGGTCCTGCCGTGGTCGTCATTTTGTAGGAATTAATAACGGGGATGGGGTTATTGTCTCTGGCCAGTCAGAAGCCTCTGAGCTGCTCCAGAGCCCCGTGCGGTTTTGAAGCGCTCCCCTTTCCTGGTTCTGACAGCCGGACTTATTCGGTAGCGATGTAGACAGAAAATGAGACTCGTGGTTGGGTGCAAAACAGACCAGTATTTATTGAAACAAAAAGAAACAACTTAAAATAATGAATACAACACACCTGTGCTCGATACAGCACTTTTACTTAACGCAGTACACTTATTGTCCACTACAGCACTCTTTTGCTTAATGCAACACGCTTACTTAAATACAGCACTTTTAATACAGTAAACTCTAACTTAAATACAGCACTTTTAACTAGTGCAGCACTTTACTTCTCACAGTACGCTTAGTGTCTACTACAGCACTCTTTTGCTTAGTAGAACATTCGAACTTAAATAGGGGAGGAGAGAACGGACACAACGAGGGAAAATTGACTAAAATTACAGTTTTAACAAAATTCCCCTTAATTCCCACCCCTAATACCTATTCTAAGTTGCCTTGTAATGGGCCAGAAAATCTATGCTCACCAGTGAAACGCCTGCTCCGTGCCCCTGCGGTCTTAGATTCTTCACCACCCTGAAATGGAGATACCCCAATGTTTAAAAGTAACTGCTGGTATTCCACTCCCTTGGGCGGGCTACTGAGTTGTAGATAGGGCACGGAGGCGAGGCTGCAGAGAGAGAGAGAGAGATGGCTTCCTGAGAAGCTATCATATACCCCATTTGGAGCTGAAATCCTCCCGCCCAAATCCGGATGTATCTGGGCTATACAAAAGGGAATCGAACTGTCCCCATTAACTGTGATGGGTTATGGATGAATTACCCATTTCCCTTGTGATGGGTTTTTGAATGTATCCCCATTCATTGTGATGGGTTGAATAAAGCTGTCTCCGTTTGAAGAAAACATGTCTATTTCCTTAATGGCTGAGTAAACAGCCCTTGGATGTTCGTGTAAACAATCTGATTGTCCTGTGGTCATGCCCAACCTCAATTGATTGGCAGTCTCAAGTGCTTAATCTCTTAAATCAATATTGTAAAGCATTCGTGTAAACAAAGTTCCTTTGTTCATGCTGACAATCTCAAGTACTTAATCTTTTGAGTCAACATTGTAGCAGTTTCCCAAACCGCATTTGATTGATGGTTTAACTACCTTATTACTTCAGGGGCTGTTTTTTTTTAAAAATCCTTTGTCAGCCATCTTTGATTTTCCTTTTTCACAGCACACAGGCTGTGTTGTGTCATCTGCCATGAGGCTGGACAGCCATTTTTGATTTTCCTTTTTCACAGACACACAGGCTGCCTTTTCTTCTGCCACGAGGTCTGACGGCCATTTTTGATCCCTGGATTTTTAAAGGTATATTCTACCTAGGTTCTCTTTAATCAAAAATATAAATCTTCGGAGCTGTAGAAAATTTCGAAATTATTGCAAAATCCTACAGCTTCGATGGGAGAGTTATGGGACTGGAGGGATGGGCTTCGATGGGGGAATTAGGGGACTGGAGGGATGGGCTTTGATGGGAGAGTTATGATACTGGAGGGATGGGCTTCAATGGGGGAATTAGGGGACTAGAGGGATGGGCTTCGATGGGAGAGTTATGATACTGGAGGGATGGGCTTCGATGGGGGAATTAGGGGATTAGAGGGATGGGCTTCGATGGGAGAGTTACGGTACTGGAGGGATGGGCTTCGATGGGAGAGTTACGGTACTGGAGGGATGGGCTTCGATGGGAGAGTTCGGGGACTGGAGGGATGGGCTTCGATGGGAGAGTTAGAGGACTAGATGGATGGGCTTCGATGGGAGAGTTCGGGGACTGGAGGGATGGGCTTCGATGGGAGAGTTAGAGGACTAGATGGATGGGCTTCGATGGGAGAGTTAGCGGACTGGAGGGATGGGCGTGGATGGGAGAGTTAGAGGACTAGATGGATGGGCTTCGATGGGAGAGTTCGGGGACTGGAGGGATGGGCTTCGATGGGAGAGTTAGAGGACTAGATGGATGGGCTTCGATGGGAGAGTTAGGGGATGGGAGGGATGGGCTTCGATGGGAGAGTTAGGGGACTGGAGGGATGGGCTTCGATGGGAGAGTTAGGGGACTGGAGGGATGGGCTTCGATGGGAGAGTTAGGATCCTGGAGGGATGGGCTTCGAAGGGAGGGTTAGCGGACTGGAGGAATGGGCTTCGATGGGAGAGTTAGGGGACTGGAGGGATGGGCTTCGATGGGAGAGTTAGGGGACTGGAGGGATGGGCTTCGATGGGAGAGTTAGGGGACTGGAGGGATGGGCTTCGATGGGAGAGTTAGGGGACTGGAGGGATGGGCTTCGATGGGAGAGTTAGGGGACTGGAGGGATGGGCTTCGATGGGAGACTTAGGGGACTGGAGGGATGGGCTTCGATGGGAGAGTTAGGGTCCTGGAGGGATGGGCTTCGAAGGGAGGGTTAGCGGACTGGAGGGATGGGCTTCGATGGGAGAGTTAGGGGACTAGAGGGATGGGCTTCGATGGGAGAGTTTGGGGACTGGAGGGATGGGCTTCGATGGGAGAGTTTGGGGACTGGAGGGATGGGCTTCGAAGGGAGGGTTAGCGGACTGGAGGGATGGGCTTCGATGGGAGAGTTAGGGTCCTGGAGGGATGGGCTTCGAAGGGAGGGTTAGCGGACTGGAGGGATGGGCTTCGATGGGAGAGTTAGGGGACTAGAGGGATGGGCTTCGATGGGAGAGTTTGGGGACTGGAGGGATGGGCTTCGATGGGAGAGTTTGGGGACTGGAGGGATGGGCTTCGATGGGAGGGTTCAGGGTCTGGAGGGATAGGCTTCGATGGGAGACTTAGGGGACTGGAGGGATGGGCTTCGATGGGAGGGTTCAGGGTCTGGAGGGATAGGCTTCGATGGGAGAGTTTGGGGACGGGCTTCGATGGGAGAGTTAGGGGACGGGAGGGATGGGCTTCGATGGGAGAGTTAGGGGACTGGAGGGATGGGCTTCGATGGGAGAGTTAGGGGACTGGAGGATGGGCTTCGATGGGAGAGTTAGGGGACTGGAGGATGGGCTTCGATGGGAGAGTTAGGGGACTAGAGGGATGGGCTTCGAAGGGAGAGTTAGGGGACTGGAGGGATGGGCTTCGATGGGAGAGTTAGGGGACTGGAGGATGAGCTTCGATGGGAGAGTTAGGGGACTAGAGCGATGGGCTTCGATGGGAGAGTTAGGGGACGGGAGGGATGGGCTTCGATGGGAGAGTTAGGGGACGGGAGGGATGGGCTTCGATGGGAGAGTTAGGGGACTGGAGGGATGGGCTTCGATGGGAGAGTTAGGGGACGGGAGGGATGGGCTTCGATGGGAGAGTTAGGGGACGGGAGGGATGGGCTTCGATGGGAGAGTTAGGGGACTGGAGGGATGGGCTTCGATGGGAGTGTTAGGGGACTGGAGGGATGGGCTTCGATGGGAGAGTTAGGGGACTGGAGGGATGGGCTTCGATGGGAGAGTTAGGGGACTGGAGGGATGGGCTTCGATGGGAGAGTTAGGGGACTAGAGGGATGGGCTTCGATGGGAGAGTTAGGGGCTGGAGGGATGGGCTTCGATGGGAGAGTTAGGGGACTAGAGGGATGGGCTTCGATGGGAGAGTTAGGGGACTAGAGGGATGGGCTTCGATGGGAGAGTTAGGGGCTGGAGGGATGGGCTTCGATGGGAGAGTTAGGGTACTGGAGGGATGGGCTTCGATGGGAGAGTTAGGGGACGGGAGGGATGGGCTTGGATGGAAGAGTTAGGGGACTGGAGGTATGGGCTTCGATGGGAGAGTTAGGGTACTGGAGGGATGGGCTTCGATGGGAGAGTTAGGGGACTGGAGGGATGGGCTTCGATGGGAGAGTTTGGGGTCTAGAGGGATGGGCTTCGATGGGAGAGTTAGGGGACTGGAGGGATGGGCTTCGATGGGAGAGTTTGGGGACTGGAGGTATTGGCGACAAATATCCGAATGTCATGGACTGGTTTCTTTTGGGAAGGGGTTGAACGCGTTGGACTGATAACCTTGGAGATGCAGCATCAGTCTACCTTTGTCTCTGCCTTTCAGGGTAAATTCATCCGGATTCACTTCGGGACGACTGGGAAACTAGCCTCAGCTGATATCGAGACCTGTAAGTTATGATCGGGATGTGGGGAGAGGAGGGAGAGGCTAAGACAGGTGAAATTGTAATGGCGAACAAGGAAATGGCAGAGGGTTTAAACAAATATTATTGTATCTGTCTTCACAGTGGAAGACACAAAAAGCATGCCAAAAATAGTGGGGAACCAAGGGCCTAATGAGGGTGAGGAACTTAACGTAATTAAGGGAGCGATGGTCAGGAAGAGGTCCTTGCAGATAGGGTTGGGTTATAGGAAGAAGAGGAGGCCATTCAGCCCCTCGAGACTGTTACACAGGAACAGGAGGAGGCCATTCAGCCCCTCGAGACTGTTACACAGGAACAGGAGGAGGCCATTCAGCCCCTCGAGCCTGTTACACAGGAACAGGAGGAGTCCATTCAGCCCCTCGAGCCTGTTACACAGGAACAGGAGGAGGCCCATTCAGCCCCTCGAGCCTGTTACACAGGAACAGGAGGAGGCCATTCAGCCCCTCGAGCCTGTTACACAGGAACAGGAGGAGGCCATTCAGCCCCTCGAGCCCGTTACACAGGAACAGGAGGAGGCCATTCAGCCCCTCGAGCCTGTTACACAGGAACAGGAGGAGGCCATTCAGCCCCTCGAGACTGTTACACAGGAACAGGAGGAGTCCATTCAGCCCCTCGAGCCTGTTACACAGGAACAGGAGGAGGCCATTCAGCCCCTCGAGACTTTTACACAGGAACAGGAGGAGACCATTCAGCCCCTCGAGCCTGTTACACAGGAACAGGAGGAGGCCATTCAGCCCCTCGAGACTGTTACATAAGAACAGGAGGAGACCATTCAGCCCCTCGAGCCTGTTACATAAGAACAGGAGGAGGCCATTCAGCCCCTCGAGACTGTTACACAGGAACAGGAGGAGACCATTCAGCCCCTCGAGCCTGTTACACAGGAACAGGAGGAGGCCCATTCAGCCCCCTCGAACCTGTTACACAGGAACAGGAGGAGGCCATTCAGCCCCTCGAGCCTGTTGCACAGGAACAGGAAGAGGCCCATTCAGCCCCTCGAGACTGTTACACAGGAACAGGAGGAGGCCATTCAACCCCTCGGGCCTGTTATACAGGAACAGCAGGAGATCAATCAGCCCCTCGAGACTGTTACACAGGAACAGGAGGAGGCCATTCCGCCCCTCAAGCCTGTTACACTGGAACAGGAGGAGACCATTCAGCCCCTCGAGCCTGTTACACAGGAACAGGAGGCCATTCAGCTCCCTCGAGCCTGTTACATAGTAACAGAAGAAGGCCATTCAACCCCTCGGGCCTGTTATACAGGAACAGGGGGAGATCAATCAGCCCCTCGAGACTGTTACACAGGAACAGGAGGAGGCCATTCAGCCTCTTGAACCTGTTACACAGGAACAGGAGGAGCCCATTCAGCCTCTTGATCCTGTTACACAGGAACAGAAGGAGGCCATTCAGCCCCTCGAGCCTGTTACACAGGAACAGGAGGAGGCCATTCAACCCCTCGAGCCTGTTACGCAGGAACAGGAGGAACCCATTCAGCTCCCTCGAGCCTGTTACACAGGAACAGGAGGAGGCCATTCAGCCTCCTTGACCATGTTCCGTCAAGGCTTGTAATGCAGCAGATAAGGAGAAAGTGTTTCCAGTGGCAGGAGGGTCGGTAACCAGAGGACACAGATTTAACATAACTGGCAAAAGAACCAGAGGGGGAGATGAGGAGAATTTATTTTACGCAGCGAGTTGTTGTGATCTGGAACATGCTGCCTGAAAGGGCGGTGGAAGCAGATTCAATAGTAACTTTCAAAAGGGAATTGGAGAAATACTTGGACGTGAAATATTTGCAGGGCTGTGCGGAAAGAGCGGGGGGGAGTGGGACTAATTGGAGAGCTCTTTCAAAGAGCCGGCACAGGAACGATGGGCCGAATGGTCGCCTTCTGTGCTGTACGATGCTACGATTCAATCAAATTGGTTGCGGCTGTGGTGGTTTGAGGTCAATCATCACAGCCCCAGGACATCGCTGCAGGAGTTCCTCAGGACAGTGTCCTAGGCCCAACCATCTTCAGCTGCTTCATCAATGACCTTCCCTCCAATATATAAGGTCAGAAATGGGGATGTTCACTGATGACTGCACAGTGTTCAGCGCCATTCACAACTCCACAGATAATGAAGCAGTCCATGCCCGCATGCAACAAGACCTGAACGACGTTCAGGCTTGGGCTGATAAGTGGCAGGTAACATTCGCGCCACAGAAGTGCCAGGCAATGACTATCTCCAACAAGCGAAGGTCTAACCACCTCCCCTTGACATTCAATGGCATTACCATCGCCGAATCCCCCACCATCAACATCCTGGGGGTCACCATTGACTGGAAACTTAACTGGAGCAGCCACATAAATACTGTGGCAACAAGAGCAGGCCAGAGGCTGGGTATTCTGCAGCGAGTGTCTCACCTCCTGACTCCCCAAAGCCTTTCCACCATCTACAAGGCACAAGTCAGGAGTGTGATGGAATACTCTCCACTGGCCTGGATGAGTGCAGCTCCAACAACACTCGAGAAGCTCGACACCACCCAGGACAAAGCAGCCCGCTTGATCGGCACCCCATCCACCACCTTAAACATTCACTCCCTCCACCACCGGCGCACCGTGGCTGCAGTGTGTACCATCTACAAGATGCACTGCAGCAACTCGCCAAGGCTCCTTCGGCAGCACCTCCCAAACCCGCGACCTCTTCCACCTAGAAGGACAAGGGCAGCAGACGCATGGGAACACCACCACCTCCAAGTTCCCCTCCAAGTCACACACCTGGAAATATATCGCCGATTCTTCATCGTTGCTGGGTCAAAATCCTGGAACTCCCTCCCTAACAGCACTGTGGGAGTACCTTCACCACACGGACTGCAGTGGCTCAAGAAGGCGGCTCACCACCACCTTCTCAAGGGCAACTAGGGATGGGCAATAAATGCTGGCTTTGACAGTGATGCTCACATCCCATAAATGAATTAAAAAAAAAACGATCCTGGCTGATCTGTATCTCAACACCATTTTCAATCTTTTGACCCATATCCTGATCCAAAAACCTCAGTCTTGAATGTTTCAATAGATCTCCAGCATCTTAGTTGCTGGGGAGATAAATTGGACCTTAGAGAGGACAATGAAGCTGGGGTTGGTTAATTACTGCCAGGAAGGGGGGTTGAATAAATGCTGGCGTGTGGCTGAGCTGCCAATAATGTGTCTCCTTCTTGTACAGATCTTCTGGAGAAGTCCAGGGTGAGCTTCCAGCTGAGGGCTGAGAGGAACTATCACATCTTTTACCAGATTCTCTCCAACAAGAAGCCTGAGCTCCTGGGTACGTCCGACAATGACAATCTCCCTCAACCCCACTTACCCACCTTCTCCCTAAACCCCACCTACCCACCTTCTCCCCATCTCCCTCAAACCCACCGACCCACCTTCTCCCCATCTCCCTCAACCTCAACTACCCACCTTCTCCCTCAACCCCACCTACCCACCTTCTCCCCATCTCCCTCAACCCCACCTACCCACCTTCTCCCTCAACCCCACCTACCCAACTTCTCCCCATCTCCCTCAACCCCACCTACCCACCTTCTCCCCATCTCCCTCAAACCCACCTACCCACCTTCTCCCCATCTCCCTCAACCTCACCTACCCACCTTCTCCCTCAACCCCACCTACCCACCTTCTCCCCATCTCCCTCAACCCCACCTACCCACCTTCTCCCTCAACCCCACCTACCCACCTTCTCCCCAACTCCCTCAACCCCACCTACCCACCTTCTCCCCATCTCCCTCAACCCCACCTACCCACCTTCTCCCTCAACCCCACCTACCCACCTCCTCCCCATCTCCCTCAACCCCACCTACCCACCTTCTCCCCATCTCCCTCAACCCCACCTACCCACCTTCTCCCCATCTCCCTCAACCCCACCTACCCACCTTCTCCCCATCTCCCTCAACCCCACCGACCCACCTTCTCCCCATCTCCCTCAACCCCACCTACCCACCTTCTCCCCATCTCCCTAAAACCTCACCTAGCCACCTTCTCCCCATCTCCCTCAAACCCACCCACCCACCTTCTCCCCATCTCCCTCAACCCCACCGACCCACCTTCTCCCCATCTCCCTCAACCCCACCTACCCACCTTCTCCCCATCTCCCTCAACCCCACCTACCCACTTTCTCCCCATCTCCCTCAACCCCACCTACCCACCTTCTCCCCCATCTCCCTCAACCCCACCTACCCACCTTCTCCCCATCTCCCTCAACCCCATCTACCCACCTTCTCCCCATCTCCCTCAAAACCACCTACCCACCTTCTCTCCATCTCCCTCAAACCCACCTACCCACCTTCTCCCCATCTCCCTCAACCCCACCTACACACCTTCTCCCCATCTCCCTCAACCACACCGACCCACCTTCTCCCCATCTCCCTCAACCCCACCTACACACCTTCTCCCCATCTCCCTCAACCCCACCTACCCACCTTCTCCCCATCTCCCTCAACCCCACCTACCCACCTTCTCCCCATCTCCCTCAACCCCACCTACCCACCTTCTCCCTCAAACCCACCTACCCACCTTCTCCCCATCTCCCTCAAACCCACCTACCCACATTCTCCCCATCTCCCTCAAACCCACCTACCCACCTTCTCCCCATCTCCCTCATCCCCACCTACCCACCTTCTCCCCATCTCCCTCAACCCCACCTACCCACCTTCTCCCTCAACCCCACCTACCCACCTTCTCCCCATCTCCCTCAACCCCACCTACCCACCTTCTCCCTCAACCCCACCTACCCACCTTCTCCCCATCTCCCTCAACCCCACCTACCCACCTTCTCCCCATCTCCCTCAAACCCACCGACCCCCCATCTCCCTCAACCCCACCTACCCAGCTTCTCCCCATCTCCCTCAACCCCACCTACCCACCTTCTCCCCATCTCCCTCAAACCCACCTACCCACCTTCTCCCCATCTCCCTCAACCCCACCTACCCACCTTCTCCCCATCTCCCTCAACCCCACCTACCCACCTTCTCCCCATCTCCCTCAAACCCACCTACCCACCTTCTCCCCATCTCCCTCAACCCCACCTACCCACCTTCTCCCCATCTCCCTCAACCTCACCTACCCACCTTCTCCCTATCTCCCTCAACCCCACCTACCCACCTTCTCCACATCTCCCTCAACCCCACCTACCCACCTTCTCCACATCTCCCTCAACCCCACCTACCCACCTTCTCCCCATCTCCCTCAACCTCACCTACCCACCTTCTCCCCATCTCCCTCAACCCCACCTACCCACCTTCTCCCCATCTCCCTCAACCCCACCTACCCACCTTCTCCCTCAACCCCACCTACCCACCTTCTCTCCATCTCCCTCAACCCCACCTACCCACCTTCTCCCCATCTCCCTCAACCCCACCTACCCACCTTCTCCCCATCTCCCTCAAACCCACCGACCCACCTTCTCCCCATCTCCCTCAAACCCACCTACCCACCTTCTCCCCATCTCCCTCAACCCCACCTACCCACCTTCTCCCCATCTCCCTCAAACCCACCGACCCACCTTCTCCCCATCTCCCTCAACCCCACCTACCCACCTTCTCCCCATCTCCCTCAACCCCACCTACCCACCTTCTCCCCATCTCCCTCAACCCCACCTACCCACCTTCTCCCCATCTCTCTCACCCCCACCTACCCACCTTCTCCCTCAACCCCACCGACCCACCTTCTCCCCATCTCCCTCAAACCCACCGACCCACCTTCTCCCCATCTCCCTCAACCCCACCTACCCACCTTCTCCCCATCTCCCTCAACCCCACCTACCCACCTTCTCCCCATCTCCCTCAACCTCACCTACCCACCTTCTCCCCATCTCCCTCAAACTCACCTACCCACCTTCTCCCCATCTCCCTCAAACCCACCGACCCACCTTCTCCCCATCTCCCTCAACCTCACCTACCCACCTTCTCCCCATCTCCCTCAAACCCACCTACCCACCTTCTCCCCATCTCCCTCAACCCCACCGACCCACCTTCTCCCCATCTCCCTCAACCCCACCCACCCACCTTCTCCCCATCTCCCTCAACCCCACCTACCCACCTTCTCCCCATCTCCCTCAACCTCACCGACCCACCTTCTCCCCATCTCCCTCAACCCCACCTACCCACCTTCTCTCCATCTCCCTGAACCCCACATAGCTACCTTCTCCCCATCTCCCTCAACCCCACCTACCCACCTTCTCCCCATCTCCCTCAGCCCCACCTTCTCCCCATCTCCCTCAACCCCACCTACCCACCTTCTCCCCATCTCCCTCAACCCCACCTACCCACCTTCTCCCCATCTCCCTCAACCCCATCTACCCACCTTCTCCCATCTCCCTCAGCCCTACCTACCCACCTTCCTCAACCCCACCTTCTCCCCATCTCCCCCCCCTCCAACTCCCCCAAACCCCACCTACCCACCTTCTCTCCATCTCCCTCAACCCCACCCACCCACCTTCTCCCCACCTCCCGCAGTCCCACCTACACATAATTGGGTATGAGTTGGAGGTGTCCATCCGCAGCACTGTCATACCCTCCCCACTGCACACCACCACCCACCCCCAACACCCCATTCCTTACCAGTGTGGAGATGTGCGGTGTGTGTCATTCTGCATTGACTCTTTTCTCTGACATCTCTTTCTCATCTTCCCAGACATGCTGCTGGTCACCAACAATCCTTACGACTACTCGTTCATCTCCCAAGGAGAGACAACGGTCGTGTCCATCGATGATAAAGAGGAACTGATGGCCACGGACGTAAGTCTTTCAGGGGCTAAGATGTGCGGATGGTTACGGAGCACCAGAGATGTCACAATTTGAAGTTGTACCAGCCCCAGAAATCTGCGGGTTAAGAACATAAGAATTTGGGGCAGGAGCAGGCCATTCGGCCCCTCTAGCCTGCTCCGCCATTCAATGCGATCATGGCTGATCATCCAAATTCAGTACCCGGTCCCTGCCTTCTCCCCATATCCCTTGATCCCTTTAGCCTTGAGAAATATATCTAACTCCTTCTTGAATGTATTTAATGAATTGGCCTCTACTGCCTTCTGTGGTAGAGAATTCCACAGGTTCGCCACTCTCTGGGTGAAGAAATTCCTCCTCATTTCAGTCCTAAATGGCTTACCCCTTATCCTTAGACTGTGACCCCTGGTTCTGGACTCCCCCACCATTGGGAACATCCTTCCTGCATCTAGTCCTGTTACAATTTTATAAGTTTCAATGAGATCCCCTCTCATTCTTCTAAACTCTAGCGAATATAAGCCTAATCGACCCAATCTATCTTCATACGTCATTCCTGCCATCCCAGGTATCAGTCTGGTGAATCTTCGCTGCACTCCCTCCATGGCAAGAACATCCTTCCTCAGATAAGGCGACCAAAACTGCACACAATACTCAAGGTGTGGTCTCACCAAGGCCCTGTACAACTGCAGCAAGACATCCTTGCTCCAGTACTCGAATCCTCTCACTACGAAGGCCAACATACCATTTGCCTTCTCAACCGCCTGCTGCACCTGCATGCTTACCTTTAGCGATTGGTGCACAAGGACACCCAGGTCTCTTTGCACTTCCCCTTCTCCCAATCTATTGCTGTTCAGATAATAATCTGTCTTCCTGTTTTTGCCACCAAAGTGGATAACCTCGCATTTATCCACATTATACTGCATCTGCCATGCATCTGCCCAATCACCCAACCTGTCCAAATCACAATGGAGTTTCTCTGCATCCTCCGCACAGCACACACTCCCACCCAGCTTTGTGTCGTCTGCAAACTTGGAGATATTTCACCTAGTTCCCTCGTCTAGATCATTAATATATATTGTGAACGGCTGATCTTCGAATGCAACCCCCTCTCCCACCCGATCCCCAAATCCTTTGATTCCCCTAGAGTCCAGAAACCTATCTATCTATGTCTTGATTATACTCAAACGATTCAGTATCCACAGCCCTCTGGGGCAGAGAATTCCAAAGATTCACAACCCTCTGAGTGAAGAAATTGCTCCTCATCTCAGTCTTAAATGGCCGACCCCTTATCCTGAGACTATGCCCCCTGGTTCTAGACACTCCAGCCAGGGGAAACAACCTCTCAGCGTCTACCCTGTCAATCCCCCTCAGAATCTTATATGTTTCAATGAGATCAGCTCTCATTCTTCCAAACTCCAGAGAGTATCGGCCCATTCTACACAAGTTTGCAGATGACACAAAGCTGGGTGGGCGTGTGTGCTGTGAGGAGGATGCTGAGTAACTCCAGTATGATTTGGACAGGTTGGGTGATTGGGCAGATGCATGTTAAAACATTACACGATCGGATTGAGGAAGTTGGGGAGGTGGAGTTGAGGGAGATGGGGAGAAGGTGGGTAGGTGGGGTTGAGGGAGGTGGGGAGAAGGTGGGTAGGTGGGGTTGAGGGAGATGGGGAGAAGGTGGGTAGGTGGGATTGAGGGCGATGGGGAGAAGGTGGGTAGGTGGGGTTGAGGGAGATGGGGAGAAGGTGGGTAGGTGGGGTTGAGGGAGATGGGGAGAAGGTGGGTCGGTGGGGTTGGGGGAGATGGGGAGAAGGTGGGTAGGTGGGGTCGAGGGCGATGGGGAGAAGGTGGGTAGGTGGGGTCGAGGGAGATGGGTTGAAGGTGGGTAGGTGGGGTTGAGGGAGATGGGGAGAAGGTGGGTAGGTGCGGTTGAGGGAGATGGGGAGAAGGTGGGTGGGTGGGGTTGAGGGAGATGGAGAGAAGGTGGGTAGGTGGGGTTGAGGGAGATGGGGAGAAGGTGGGTAGGTGGGGTTGGGGGAGATGGGGAGAAGGTGGGTCGGTGGGGTTGCGGGAGATGGGGAGAAGGTGGGTAGTTGGGGTTGAGGGAGATGGGGAGAAGGTGGGTAGGTGGGGCTGAGAGAGATGGGGAGCAGGTGGGTAGGTGGGGTTGAGGGAGATGGGGAGAAGTTGGGTAGGTGGGGTTGAGGGAGATGGGGAGAAGGTGGGTAGGTGGGGTGAGGGAGATGGGGAGAAGGTGGGTAGGTGGGGTTGAGGGAGATGGGGAGAAGGTGGGTAGGTGGGGTTGAGGGCGATGGGGAGAAGGTGGGTAGGTGGGGTTGAGGGAGATGGGGAGAAGGTGGGTAGGTGGGGTTGCGGGAGATGGGGAGAAGGTGGGTAGTTGGGGTTGAGGGAGATGGGGAGAAGGTGGGTAGGTGGGGCTGAGAGAGATGGGGAGCAGGTGGGTAGGTGGGGTTGAGGGAGATGGGGAGAAGGTGGGTAGGTGGGGTTGAGGGAGATGGGGAGAAGGTGGGTAGGTGGGGTGAGGGAGATGGGGAGAAGGTGGGTAGGTGGGGTTGAGGGAGATGGGGAGAAGGTGGGTAGGTGGGGTTGAGGGCGATGGGGAGAAGGTGGGTAGATGGGGTTGAGGGAGATGGGGAAAAGGTGGGTAGGTGGGGTTGAGGGAGATGGGGAGAAGGTGGGTAGGTGAGGTTGACAGAAATGGGGAGAAGGTGGGTAGGTGGGGTTGAGGGAGATGGGGAGAAGGTGGGTAGTTGGGATTGAGGGAGATGGGGAGAAGGTGGGTAGGTGGGGTTGTGGGAGATGGGGAGAAGGTGGGTAGCTGGGGTGAGGGAGATGGGGAGAAGTTGGGTAGGTGGGGTTAAGGGAGATGGGGAGAAGGTGGGTAGTTGGGATTGAGGGAGATGGGGAGAAGGTGGGTAGGTGGGGTTGATGGAGATGGGGAGAAGGTGGGTAGGTGGGGTTGATGGAGATGGGGAGAAGGTGGGTAGGTGGGGTTGAGGGAGATGGGGAGAAGGTGGGTAGGTGGGGTTGAGGGAGATGGGGAGAAGGTGGGTTGGTGGGGTTGAGGGAGATGGGGAGAAGGTGGGTAGGTGGGGTTGAGGGAGATGGGGAGAAGGTGGGTAGGTGGGGTTGATGGAGATGGGGAGAAGGTGGGTAGGTGGGGTTGATGGAGATGGGGAGAAGGTGGGTAGGTGGGATTGAGGGAGGTGGGGAGAAGGTGGGTAGGTGGGGTTGAGGAAGATGGGTTGAAGGTGGGTAGGTGAGATTGAGGGAGATGGGGAGAAGGTGGGTAGGTGGGATTGAGGGAGGTGGGGAGAAGGTGGGTAGGTGGGGTTGAGGGAGGTGGGGAGAAGGTGGGTAGGTGAGATTGAGGGAGGTGGGGAGAAGGTGGGTAGGTGGGGTTGAGGGAGATGGGGAGAAGGTGGGTAGGTGGGGTTGAGGGAGATGGGGAGAAGGTGGGTTGGTGGGGTTGAGGGAGATGGGGAGAAGGAGGGTAGGTGGGTTTGAGGGAGGTGGGGAGAAGGTGGGTAGGTGGGGTTGAGGAAGATGGGGAGAAGGTGGGTAGGTGGGGTTGAGGGAGGTGGGGAGAAGGTGGGTAGGTGGGGTTGAGGGAGATGGGGAGAAGGTGGGTAGGTGGGGTTGAGGGATGTGGGGAGAAGGTGGGTAGGTGGGGTTGAGGAAGATGGGTTGAAGGTGGGTAGGTGGGGTTGAGGGAGATGGGGAGAAGGTGGGTAGGTGGGGTTGAGGGAGGTGGGGAGAAGGTGGGTAGGTGGGGTTGAGGAAGATGGGTTGAAGGTGGGTAGGTGGGATTGAGGGAGATGGGGAGAAGGTGGGTAGGTGGCTTTGAGGGAGGTGGGGAGAAGGTGGGTAGGTGGGGTTGAGGGAGATGGGGAGAAGGTGGGTAGGTGGGGTTGAGGGAGGTGGGGAGAAGGTGGGTAGGTGGGGTTGAGGGAGATGGGGAGAAGGTGGGTAGGTGGGGTTGAGGGAGGTGGGGAGAAGGTGGGTAGGTGGGGTTGAGGAAGATGGGTTGAAGGTGGGTAGGTGGGGTTGAGGGAGATGGGGAGAAGGTGGGTAGGTGGGGTTGAGGGAGGTGGGGAGAAGGTGGGTAGGTGGGGTTGAGGAAGATGGGTTGAAGGTGGGTAGGTGGGATTGAGGGAGATGGGGAGAAGGTGAGTTTGGGGGATATGGGGAGTACTTGGGTTCTCAATTTTTGTCTTGAATCCTTTTTATCATAGAGCGCCTTCGATGTCCTGGGCTTCACTGGTGAGGAGAAGATAGGGATCTACAAGCTGACCGGGGCCATCATGCACTTCGGGAACATGAAGTTCAGGACCAAGCAGCGGGAGGAACAAGCCGAGCCTGACGGCACTGAAGGTTCGTGTGAAGGTCCTCGTGGTCGACCTGCCTTGACGGGTGGGTTCGTCCTAGCGGGTTTGTGCTAAGAGGAGGCTGGGGAGTCTGAGTTCTGTGATACTGGGGAGGGGAGGGAGGGAGGGGCGATGGGAGGGAGGGGGGCAGGGAGGGGTGATGGGGTGGTGAGGAGATGTGTTCCATCGCTTTTCCTCTGAGGTTTCTGATGAACAATGAGTTAGAAAAGAAGATGGGTCTCCATTCCAATTGGGGAAGGCAGAGGGAGGGATAGGCGATGGGTTGTAGAGGGAAGGATGGCGTTTGGATGGAGGGAGGGTGGAGGGAGAGGGAAGGAGGGTTGTAGGCTGGAGGGAGGGGTGTGGGGAGAAGGAAGGAGAGGGTAGGAGGATTGTAGGATGGAGGGAGGGGTGTAGGGAGGGCGGAGGGAGAGGGATTGAGGATTGTAGGATGGAGGGAGGTGTGTATGGAGGGCGGAGGGAGAGGGAAGGAGGGTTGTAGGGAGGGCGGAGGGAGAGGGCGGAGGGAGAGGGAAGGAGGGTTGTAGGATGGAGGGAGGTGTGTATGGAGGGCGGAGGGAGAGGGAAGGAGGGTTGTAGGACGGGGGAGGGAGGAGTGTAGGGAGGGCCGAGGGAGAGGGCAGGAGGGTTGTAGGATGGAGGGAGGTGTGTCTGGAGGGTGGAGGGAGAGGGAATGAGGGTTGTAGGATGGAGGGAGGTGTGTATGGAGGGTGGAGGGAGAGGGAATGAGGGTTGTAGGATGGAGGGAGGTGTGTATGGAGGGTGGAGGGAGAGGGAAGGAGGGTTGTAGGACGGGGGAGGGAGGGAAGGAGGGTTGTAGGATGGAGGAGGGAGGGGTGTGGGGAGGGCGGAGGGAGAGGGAACGAGGGTTGTAGGATGGGGAGGGAGGTGTGTATGGAGGGTGGAGGGAGAGGGAATGAGGATTGTAGGATGGAGGAGGGAGGGGTGTGGGGAGGGCGGAGGGAGAGGGAATGAGGGTTGTAGGATGGGGAGGGGTGTGGGGAGGGCGGAGGGAGAGGGAAGGAGGGTTGTAGGATGGAGGAGGGAGTGGTGTAGGGAGGGCGGAGGGAGAGGGAATGAGGGTTGTAGGATGGAGGGAGGGTTGAGGGGAGGGCGGAGTGAGAGGGACGGAGTGTTGTGGGATGGAGGAGGGAGGGGTGTAGGGAGGGCGGAGTGAGAGGGACGGAGTGTTGTGGGATGGAGGAGGGAGGGGTGTAGGGAGGGCGGAGGGAGAGGGAAGGAGGGTTGCAGGATGGAGGGAGGGGTGTAGGGAGGGCGGAGGGAGAGGGATTGAGGGTTGTAGGATGGAGGGAGGTGTGTATGGAGGGCGGAGGGAGAGGGAAGGAGGGTTGTAGGAAGAGCGGAGGGAGAGGGCGGAGGGAGAGGGAAGGAGGGTTGTAGGATGGAGGGAGGTGTGTATGGAGGGCGGAGGGAGAGGGAAGGAGGGTTGTAGGACGGGGGAGGGAGGAGTGTAGGGAGGGCGCAGGGAGAGGGCAGGAGGGTTGTAGGATGGAGGGAGGTGTGTATGGAGGGTGGAGGGAGAGGGAATGAGGGTTGTAGGATGGAGGGAGGTGTGTATGGAGGGTGGAGGGAGAGGGAAGGAGGGTTGTAGGACGGGGGAGGGAGGGCGGAGGGAGGGAAGGAGGGTTGTAGGATGGAGGAGGGAGGGGTGTGGGGAGGGCGGAGGGAGAGGGAACGAGGGTTGTAGGATGGGGAGGGAGGTGTGTATGGAGGGTGGAGGGAGAGGGAATGAGGGTTGTAGGATGGAGGAGGGAGGGGTGTGGGGAGGGCGGAGGGAGAGGGAATGAGGGTTGTAGGATGGGGAGGGGTGTGGGGAGGGCGGAGGGAGAGGGAAGGAGGGTTGTAGGATGGAGGAGGGAGGGTTGAGGGGAGGGCGGAGTGAGAGGGACGGAGTGTTGTGGGATGGAGGAGGGAGGGGTGTAGGGAGGGCGGAGTGAGAGGGACAGAGTGTTGTGGGATGGAGGAGGGAGGGGTGTAGGGAGGGCGGAGGGAGAGGGAAGGAGGGTTGTAGGATGGAGGGAGGGAGGTGTGGGGAGGGCGGAGGGAGAGGGAAGGAGGGTTGTATGATGGAGGAGGGAGGGGTGTAGGGAGGGCGGAATGAGAGGGAAGGAGGGTTGTAGGATGGGGAGGGAGGGGTGGGGAGGGCGGAGGGAGAGGGAAGGAGGGTTGTAGGATGGAGGAGGGAGGGTTGAGGGGAGGGCGGAGTGAGAGGGACGGAGTGTTGTGGGACGGAGGGAGGGTTGAGGGGAGGGCGGAGGGAGAGGGAAGGAGGGTTGTAGGATGGAGGAGGGAGGGGTGTGGGGAGGGCGGAGGGAGAGGGAAGGAGGGTTGTGGGACGGAGGGAGGGTTGAGGGGAGGGCGGAGGGAGAGGGAAGGAGTGTTGTGGGATGGAGGAGGGAGGGGTGTAGGGAGGGCGGAGTGAGAGGGACGGAGTGTTGTGGGATGGAGGAGGGAGGGGTGTAGGGAGGGCGGAGGGAGAGGGAAGGAGGGTTGTAGGATGGGGAGCGAGGGGTGTGGGGAGGGCGGAGGGAGAGGGAACGAGGGTTGTAGGATGGGGAGGGGGGGTGTGGGGAGGGCGGAGGGAGAGGGAACGAGGGTTGTAGGATGGAGGGAGGGGTGTTAGGAGGGCGGAGGGAGAGGGAAGGAGGGTTGTAGGATGGTGGAGGGAGGGGTGTAGGGAGGGCGGAGGGAGAGGGAATGAGGGTTGTAGGATGGAGGGAGGGGTGTGGGGAGGGCGGAGGGAGAGGGAAGGAGTGTTGTGGGATGGAGGAGGGAGGGGTGTGGGGAGGGCGGAGGGAGAGGGAAGGAGGGTTGTAGGATGGGGAGGGAGGGGTGTGGGGAGGGCGGAGGGAGAGGGAAGGAGGGTTGTAGGATGGGGGAGGGAGGGGTGTAGGGAGGGCGGAGGGAGAGGGAAGGAGGGTTGTGGGACGGAGGGAGGGAGGGAGGGATTTGGGGCTTAGAGGTGAAGAGATAAGAGAGGGGCATTTACCGTAGCACGATGGGCAAGGTGCTGGCGGGCATCCAAATGTTTGGTACTTTGAGCCCCAGGGCCGGTGAGTTTGCAAAATGGGACAAACACCCAATTGAGATCCTACATGCAGAATTCTGTAAAAGTATCCTCCGGACTCAAAGGAAAACAGTAAACAATGCATGCAGGGCGGAACTAGGCCAATATCCATTAATAATCACTATCCAAAAAAGAGCCACCAAATTTTGGAATCACCTACAAATGAGCAATCCCCAATGCTATCACTACGACGCCCTGAAATGCCAACAGCTGACCATAAAGAAGAATACCCTCAGTCAACTAGTCCTGGGACTCAGTGAAGTAACTACTAACAATACTAACAATAACCAGCCCCAGGACAGTGACAGGGTAACACAAAGAATTCGACCCAACACAATCGCCGCTAAGCAAAAGGAAAAATATCTGACATATTGGGCAGAAACAACAAAAACCCAAAGCAAACTCAATTGCTACTTGGCCCTAAACAGACAATACAACATAGCTGATTACCTGACCATGGTAAAGGATAACAAACTGAGAAGAACCTTGACAAGGTACAGACTTAGCGAACATAGCCTAGCGATCGAAAAAGGCAGACACAGGCAGACCAGGCTGCCAAGAGAGGACAGGATATGCTTTCACTGCAGTCAGGGAGTGGTGGAGACAGAGATGCACTTCCTCACAGCTTGTGGAAAATATCAGGGCATCAGGGAGAATTTCTACCAAAAATTCTCACAAATATGCCCTGATTTCAGAAATCTGAATGACAACCAAAAACTCCCATTCCTACTGGGGGAGGAGAGAAGCTGTATAACACTGGCGGCACACTATGTTACAGCTTGCCATGAACAGAGGGACAACCAGTAAACTAAGAAAAGAATATATATAAACAATGCGAATGTATATTTATACACTCAGGGATATACCTGTTTATACACTGTATGAATAGAACTGCGTTTATGTGCTAAACCATAAATGTATTTTGATGCTTTGGCAACATAAGATGTAACTTATCATGCCAATAAAGCGATTTGAATTGTGAATTGTGAATTGTGTGGCGATCTGATGGTTTCTCTCTCCTTCACCTCTGGAATCGTGTCTTCCTTCATTCCAGAGGCGGATAAATCAGCCTTCCTGATGGGCTTGAACTCTGCCGACCTCCTGAAAGGGCTGTGCCACCCCCGGGTCAAAGTGGGCAACGAGTACGTCACCAAGGGCCAGAACGTTCAACAGGTATCCGTCTGATCTTCTGCAGTCAATGGACCATCGCTGGCCTTCTAACTTAATGCTTCAAACCCACCAATATCTTCTCCCCCCCCCACCTCTGTCTGGGGGCTGGATTGAACCCCAGGGTTCTCCGAAGTTGAAAGGACCGTGCCTGACCACCCCCCCCATTCCCCCCCCCCCACATCAGACACCTCCCTGGGATAGAGTCATAGAGTTACACAGCACAGAAAGAGGCCCTTCGGCCCATCGTGTCCGCGCCGGCCATCAATCCCTGTCCCGTCTAATCCCATTTTCCAGCACTTGGTCCGTAGCCTTGTACGCTATGGCGTTTCAAGTGCTCATCTAAATGCTTCTTGAATGTTGTGAGGGTTCCTGCCTCTACCACCCTTTCAGGCAGTGAGTTCCAGATTCCAACCACCCTCTGGGTGAAAAAGTTTTTCCTCAAATCCCCTCTAAACCTCCCGCCCCTTACCTTGAATCTATGCCCCCTGTGGTTATTGACCCCTCTACTAAGGGGAAAAGTTCCTTTCGATCTACCCTATCTATGCCCCTCACAATTTTGTACACCTCAATCAGGTCCTCCCCCTCAGCCTTCTCTGCTCCAAGGAAAACAACCCCAGCCTGTCCAGTCTCTCTTCATAGCTGAAGCGCTCCAGCCCAGGTAACATCCTGGTGAATCTCCTCTGCACCCTCTCCAATGCAATCACATCCTTCCTATAGTGTGGCGACCAGAACTGCACACAGTATTCCAGCTGTGGCCTAACCAGCGTTTTGTACAGCTCCATCATAACCTCCGTGCTCTTATATTCTATGCCTCGGCTAATGAAGGCAAGTATCCTATAGTTCAAAAATCTGTCTATCTCCACCTTAAATATAGCCAATGACCCACCCTCCACGGCTGTCTGAGGTAGAGAATTCCAACGATTCATGACGCTCAGAGAAGAAATTCCTCCGTTATAAATGGACGATCCCTTATTCTGAAGCTATGCCCCTAGTACCCCAGACGTCCCAATTCCAACTGCAGATCACTGTCCCTTCTGCAGGAAAACATCAGTCCCAAACGAGATCCCAATCCCGATCGCAGATACACCGAACTCTAACCAGCTTGCCAGGCAATGACTATCTCCAACAAGAGAGCGTCTAACCACCGCCACTTGACATTCAATGGCAATACCATCGCCGAATCTCCCACCATCAACATCCTGGGGGTCACCATTGACCAGAAACTTAACTGGACCAGCCACGTAAATACTGTGGCTACAAGAGCAGGTCAGAGGCTGGGTATTCTACATAAGAACATAAGAAGTAGGAGCAGGAGTAGGCCCTATGGCCCCTCGGGCCTGCTCCGCCATTCAATAGGATCATGGCTGATCCGAATCGAGACTCACGTCCACTTCCCTGCCCTCTCCCCGTAACCCCTAATTCCCTTATCTGCTAGGAAAATGTCTATCTCCATTTTAAATTTATTTAATGTTGCAGCTTCCACAGCTCTCTGGGGTAGCAAATTCCATAGATTTACTACCCTCTGAGTGAAGAAGTTTCTCCTCATCTCAGTTTTGAAAGGGCAGCCCTTTATTCTAAGATTATGCCCCCCAGTTCTAGTCTCACCCATCAGTGGAAACATCCTCACCGCATCCACCCGATCAAGCCCCCTCACAATCTTATATGTTTCGATAAGATCGCCTCTCATTCTTCTGAACTCCAATGAGTAGAGGCCCAACCTACTCAACCTTTCCTCATACGTCAACCCCCTCATCTCCGGAATCAACCCAGTGAACCTTCTCTGAACCACCTCGAGAGCAAGTATATCTTTTCTTAAATATGGAAACCAAAACTGTACGCAGTATTCCAGGTGTGGCCTCACCAATACCCTGTATAACTGAAGCAAGACTTCCCTGCTTTTATACTCCAACCCCCTTGCGGTAAGTGTCTCACCTCCTGACTCCCCAAAGCCTTTCCACCATCTACAAGGCACAAGTCAGGAGTGTGATGGAATACTCTCCACTTGCCTGGATGAGTGCAGCTCCAACAACACTCAAGAAGCTCGACACCATCCAGGACAAAGCAGCCCGCTTGATTGGCACCCCATCCACCACCTTAAACATTCACTCCCTCCACCACCGGCGTACCGTGGCCGCAGTGTGTACCATCGACAAGATGCACTGCAGCAACTCGCCAAGGCTTCTTCGGCAGCACCTCCCAAACCCGCGACCTCTTCCACCTAGAAGGACAAGGGCAGCAGGCGCATGGGAACACCACCACCTCCAAGTTCCCCTCCAAGTCGCACACCATCCTGACTTGGAAATATATCGGTCGTTCCTTCATCGTCGCTGGGTCAAAATCCTGGAACTCCCTCCCTAACAGCACTGTGGGAGTACCCTCACCACACGGACTGCAGCGGTTCAAGAAGGCGGCTCACCACCACCTTCTCAAGGGCAACTAGGGATGGGCAATAAATGCTGGACTCGCCAGCGACGCCCACATCCCATGAACGAATAAAAAAAATCCTAATCCTTAATGCAGACATCCCAAATTCCAATCCCAATCCCAGATCCCCCAAAACCCATACACCCCAATCCTCACCCCAGATAACACAATCTTCCATTTATTCAATCGCCGACAGGTGTCCTATTCTACCGGAGCTCTGGCCAAATCCGTCTACGAGAAGATGTTCAACTGGATGGTTCTGAGAATCAACCAGTCGCTGGAAACCAAACTCCCGAGGCAATATTTCATCGGAGTGTTGGACATCGCGGGATTTGAGATCTTTGACGTGAGTATCAACCCCATCCCCTACAAATCAGCTTGTCTCTACACCATCCCGTCAAACACTCCCAGGGCAGGTACAGCACGGGGTTAGATACGGAGTAAAGCTCGTTCTACATCATCCCGTCAAACACTCCCAGGGCAGGTACAGCACGGGGTTAGACACAGAGTAAAGCTCCCTCTACACTGTCCCATCAAACACTCCCAGGGCAGGTACAGCACGGGTTAGATACAGAGTAAACCTCCCTCTACACTGTCCCATCAAACACTCCCAGGGCAGGTACAGCACGGGTTAGATACAGAGAAAAGCTCCCTCTACACTGTCCCATCAAACACTCCCAGGGTAGGTACAACACGGGTTAGATACGGAGTAAAGCTCCTTCCACATCATCCCGTCAAACACTCCCAGGGCAGGTACAGCACGGGGTTAGATACAGAGTAAATCTCCCTCTACACTGTCCCCATCAAAAACTCCCAGGGCAGGTACAGCACGGGTTAGATACAGAGTAAAGCTCCCTCTACACTGCCCCATCAAACACTCCCAGGGCAGGTACACCACGGGGTTAGATACAGAGTAAAGCTCCCTCTACTCTGTCCCATCAAACACTCCCAGGGCAGGTACAGCATGGGTTAGATACAGAGTAAAGCTCGCTCTACACTGTCCCATCAATCACTCCCAGGGCAGGTACAGCACAGGTTAGATACAGAGTCAAGCTCCCTCTACACTGTCCCATCAAACACTCCCAGGGCAGGTACAGCATGGGTTAGATACAGAGTAAAGCTCCCTCTACACTGTCCCATCAAACACTCCCAGGGCAGGTACAGCATGGGTTAGATACAGAGTAAAGCTCCCTCTACACTGTCCCATCAAACACTCCCAGGGCAGGTACAGCATGGGTTAGATACTGAGTAAAGCTCCCTCTACACTGTCCCATCAAACACTCCCAGGGCAGGTACAGCAGGGGTTAGAAACACAGTAAAGCTCCCTCTGCACTGTCCCCATCAAACACTCCCAGGGCAGGTACAGCACGGGTTAGATACAGAGTATAGCTCCCTCTACACTGTCCCATCAAACACTCCCAGGGCAGGTACAGCACGGGTTAGATACAGAGTAAAGCTCCCTCTACACTGTCCCATCAAACACTCCCAGGGCAGGTACAGCATGGGTTAGATACAGAGTAAAGCTCCCTCTACACTGTCCCATCAAACACTCCCAGGGCAGGTACAGCACGGGTTAGATACAGAGTAAAGCTCCCTCTAGACTGTCCCCATCAAACACTCCCAGGGCAGGTACAGCACGGGTTACATACAGAGTAAAGCTCCCTCTACACTGTCCCATCAAACACTCCCAGGGCAGGTACAGCACGGGTTAGATACAGAGTAAAGCTCCCTCTACACTGTCCCCATCAAACACTCCCAGAGCAGGTGCAGCATGGGTTAGATACAGAGTAAAGCTCCCTCTACACTGTCCCATCAAACACTCCCAGGGCAGGTACAGCACGGGTTAGATACAGAGTAAAGCTCCCTCTACACTGTCCCATCAAACACTCCCAGGGCAGGTACAGCATGGGTTAGATACAGAGTAAAGCTCCCTCTACACTGTCCCATCAAACACTCCCAAGGCAGGTACAGCACGGGTTAGATACAGAGTAAAGCTCCCTCTACACTGTCCCATCAAACACTCCCAAGGCAGGTACAGCACGGGTTAGATACAGAGTAAAGCTCCCTCTACACTATCCCATCAAACACTCCCAGGGCAGGTACAGCACGGGTTAGATACAGAGTAAAGCTCCCTCTACACTGTCCCATCAAACACTCCCAGGGCAGGTACAGCACGGGTTAGATACAGAGTAAAGCTCCCTCTACACTGTCCCATCAAACACTCCCAGGGCAGGTACAGCACGGGGTTAATTACAGAGTAAAGGTCCCTCTACACTGTCCCATCAAACACTCCCAGGGCAGGTACAGCACGTGTTAGATACAGAGTAAAGCTCCCTCTACACTGTCCCATCCAACACTCCCTGGGCAGGTACAGCAGGGGTTAGATACAGAGTAAAGCTCCCTCTACACTGTCCCATCAAACACTCCCAGGGCAGCTACAGCACGGGTTAGATGCAGAGTAAAGCTCCCTCTACACTGTCCCATCAAACACTCCCAGGGCAGGTACAGCACGGGTTAGATACAGAGTAAAGCTCCCTCTACACTGTCCCATCAAACACTCCCTGGGCAGGTACAGCACAGGTTAGATACAGAGTAAAGCTCCCTCTACACTGTCCCATCAAACACTCCCAGGGCAGGTGCAGCACGGGTTAGATACAGAGTAAAGCTCCCTCTACACTGTCCCATCAAACACTCCCAGGACAGGTACAGCACGGGTTAGATACAGAGTAAAGCTCCCTCTACACTGTCCCATCAAACACTCCCAGGGCAGGTACAGCACGGGTTAGATACAGAGTAAAGCTCCCTCTACACTGTCCCATCAAACACTCCCAGGGCAGGTACAGCACGGGTTAGATACAGAGTAAAGCTCCCTCTACACTGTCCCATCAAACACTCCCAGGGCAGGTGCAGCACGGGTTAGATACAGAGTAAAGCTCCCTCTACACTGTCCCATCAAACACTCCCAGGACAGGTACAGCACGGGTTAGATACAGAGTAAAGCTCCCTCTACACTGTCCCATCAAACACTCCCAGGGCAGGTACAGCACGGGTTAGATACAGAGTAAAGCTCCCTCTACACTGTCCCATCAAACACTCCCAGGGCAGGTACAGCACGGGTTAGATACAGAGTAAAGCTCCCTCTACACTGTCCCATCAAACACTCCCAGGGCAGGTACAGCACGGGTTAGATACAGAGTAAAGCTCCCTCTACACTGTCCCATCAAACACTCCCACGACAGGTACAGCATGGGTTAGATACAGAGTAAAGCTCCCTCTACACTGTCCCATCAAACACTCCCAGGGCAGGTACAGCACGGGTTAGATACAGAGTAAAGCTCTCTCTACACTGTCCCATCAAACACTCCCAGGGCAGGTACAGCACGGGTTAGATACAGAGCAAAGCTCCCTCTACACTGTCCCATCAAACACTCCCAGGGCAGGTACAGCACGGGTTAGATACAGAGTAAAGCTCCCTCTACACTGTCCCATCAAACACTCCCAGGGCAGGTACAGCACGGGTTAGATACAGAGCAAAGCTCCCTCTACACTGTCCCATCAAACACTCCCAGGGCAGGTACAGCATGGGTTAGATACAGAGTAAAGCTCCCTCTACACTGTCCCACCAAACACTCCCAGGGCAGGTACAGCACAGGTTAGATACTGAGTAAAGCTCCTTCTACACTGTCCCATCAAACACTCCCAGGGCAGGTACAGCAGGGGTTAGATACAGAGTAAAGCTCCCTCTACACTGTCCCATCAAACACTCCCAGGGCAGATACAGCACGGGTTAGATACAGAGTAAAGCTCCCTCTACACTGTCCCATCAAACACTCCCAGGGCAGGTACAGCACGGGTTAGATACAGAGTAAAGCTCCCTCTACACTGTCCCATCAAACACTCCCAGGGCAGGTACAGCATGGGTTAGATACAGAGTAAAGCTCCCTCTGCACTGTCCCATCAAACACTCCCAGGGCAGGTACAGCACGGGTTAGATACAGAGTAAAGCTCCCTCTACACTGTCCCATCAAACACTCCCAGGGCAGGTACAGCATGGGTTAAATACAGAGTAAAGCTCCCTCTACACTGTCCCATCAAACACTCCCAGGGCAGGTACAGCACGGGTTAGATACAGAGTAAAGCTCCCTCTACACTGTCCCATCAAACACTCCCAGGGCAGGTACAGCACGGGTTAGATACAGAGTAAAGCTCCCTCTACACTGTCCCATCAAACACTCCCAGGGCAGGTACAGCACGGGTTAGATACAGAGTAAAGCTCCCTCTACACTGTCCCATCAAACACTCCCAGGGCAGGTACAGCGCGGGGTTCGATATAGAGTAAAGCTCCCTCTACACTGTCCCCTCAAACACTCCCAGGGCAGGCACAGCACGGGTTAGATACAGAGTAAAGCTCCCTCTACACTGTCCCATCAAACACTCCCAGGGCAGGTACAGCATGGGTTAGATACAGAGTAAAGCTCCCTCTACACTGTCCCATCAAACACTCCCAGGGCAGGTACAGCACGGGGTTAGATACAGAGTAAAGCTCCCTCTACACTGTCCCATCAAACACTCCCAGGGCAGGTACAGCACGGGTTAGATACTGAGTAAAGCTCGCTCTACACTGTCCCATCAAACAGTCCCAGGGCAGGTACAGCACGGGTTAGATACAGAGTAAAGCTCCCTCTACACTGTCCCATCAAACACTCCCAGGGCAGGTACAGCACGGGGTTAGATACAGAATAAAGCACCCTCTACACTGTCCCATCAATACTGCCAGGGCAGGTACAGCACGGGTTAGATACAGAGTAAAGCTCCCTCTACACTGTCCCATCAAACACTCCCAGGGCAGGTACAGCACGGGTTAGATACAGAGTAAAGCTCCCTCTACACTGTCCCATCAAACACTCCCAGGGCAGGTACAGCACGGGTTAGATACAGAGTAAAGCTCCCTCTACACTGTCCCATCAAACACTCCCAGGGCAGGTACAGCACGGGTTAGATACAGAGTAAAGCTCCCTCTACACTGTCCCATCAAACACTCCCAGGGCAGGTACAGCACGGGTTAGATACAGAGTAAAGCTCTCTCTACACTGTCCCATCAAACACTCCCAGGGCAGGTACAGCGCGGGGATGGGCAAGAGGACAGAATTGGAGGAGCATGGAAATCTTGGGGGCTGGAGGTGGTTACAGAGCTCGGGAGAGGCGAGGGCCATGGAGATATTTGAAAACCAGGACTGGGGAGAAGTTTAAAATCAAGGTGTTGCTGGACCGGGAGCCACTGTAGGGGGCGATGGGTGAACGGGACCTGGGGCGAGTTTGGACACGGGGCTGACGGGAATCTTTAATTGGGAAATAACTTCCGATTCTCTCTGGTTCTCAGTTCAACAGCTTTGAGCAGCTCTGCATTAACTTCACCAATGAGAAACTGCAACAGTTCTTCAATCATCACATGTTCGTCCTGGAGCAGGAGGAGTACAAGAAGGAGGGCATCGAGTGGGAATTCATCGATTTCGGCATGGACCTCCAGGCCTGTATAGACCTCATCGAGAAGGTGTGGCTCGTGGAGCTCCTCATGTCCTTCCCTCAATCCTCTCCATCTCCCAATCCACCCGTCCGTCTCCCAACCCACCCGTCCTTCTCCCAATCCACCCGTCCTTCTCCCAATCCACCCGTCCTCTCCCAATCCACCCGTCCTTCTCCCAATCCACCCGTCCTTCTCCCAATCCACCCGTCCTCTCCCAATCCACCCGTCCGTCTCCCAATCCACCCGTCCTTCTCCCAATCCACCCGTCCGTCTCCCAATCCACCCGTCCTTCTCCCAATCCACCCGTCCTTCTCCCAATCCACCCGTCCGTCTCCCAATCCACCCGTCCTTCTCCCAATCCACCCGTCCTTCTCCCAATCCACCCGTCCTTCTCCCAATCCACCCGTCCTTCTCCCAATACACCCGTCCTTCTCCCAATCCACCCGTCCTTCTCCCAATCCACCCGTCCTTCTCCCAATCCACCCGTCCGTCTCCCAATCCACCCGTCCTCTCCCAATCCACCCGTCCTTCTCCCAATCCACCCGTCCTTCTCCCAATCCACCCGTCCTTCTCCCAATCCACCCGTCCTTCTCCCAATACACCCGTCCTTCTCCCAATCCACCCGTCCTTCTCCCAATCCACCCGTCCTTCTCCCAATCCACCCGTCCGTCTCCAAATCCACCCGTCCTTCTCCCAATCCACCCGTCCTTCTCCCAATCCACCCGTCCGTCTCCCAATCCACCCGTCCGTCTCCCAATCCACCCGTCCTTCTCCCAACCCACCCGTCCGTCTCCCAATCCACCCGTCCTTCTCCCAATCCACCCGTCCTTCTCCCAATCCACCCGTCCTTCTCCCAATCCACCCGTCCTTCTCTCAATCCACCCGTCCGTCTCCCAATCCACCCGTCCTTCTCCCAATCCACCCGTCCTTCTCCCAATCCACCCGTCCGTCTCCCAATCCACCCGTCCGTCTCCCAATCCACCCATCCTTCTCCCAACCCACCCGTCCGTCTCCCAATCCACCCGTCCTTCTCCCAATCCACCCGTCCTTCTCCCAATCCACCCGTCCTTCTCCCAATCCACCCGTCCTTCTCTCAATCCACCCGTCCTTCTCCCAATCCACCCGTCCTTCTCCCAATCCACCCGTCCGTCTCCCAACCCACCCGTCCGTCTCCCAATCCACCCGTCCTTCTCCCAATCCACCCGTCCTCTCCCAATCCACCCGTCCTTCTCCCAATCCACCCGTCCTTCTCCCAACCCACCCGTCCTCTCCCAATCCACCCGTCCTTCTCCCAATCCACCCGTCCTTCTCCCAATCCACCCGTCCTCTCCCAATCCACCCGTCCTTCTCCCAATCCACCCGTCCTTCTCCCAATCCACCCGTCCTCTCCCAATCCACCCGTCCGTCTCCCAATCCACCCGTCCTTCTCCCAATCCACCCGTCCTTCTCCCAATCCACCCGTCCTTCTCCCAATCCACCCGTCCGTCTCCCAATCCACCCGTCCTTCTCCCAATCCACCCGTCCTTCTCCCAATCCACCCGTCCTTCTCCCAATCCACCTGTCCTTCTCCCAATCCACCCGTCCTTCTCCCAATCCACCCGTCCTCTCCCAATCCACCCGTCCGTCTCCCAATCCACCCGTCCTTCTCCCAATCCACCCGTCCGTCTCCCAATCCACCCGTCCTTCTCCCAATCCACCCGTCCTTCTCCCAATCCACCCGTCCTTCTCCCAATCCACCCGTCCTTCTCCCAATCCACCCGTCCGTCTCCCAATCCACCCGTCCTTCTCCCAATCCACCCTTCCTCTCCCAATCCACCCGTCCGTCTCCCAATCCACCCGTCCGTCTCCCAATCCACCCGTCCTTCTCCCAATCCACCCGTCCTTCTCCCAATCCACCCGTCCTTCTCCCAATCCACCCGTCCTTCTCCCAATCCACCCGTCCTTCTCCCAATCCACCCGTCCTTCTCCCAATCCACCCGTCCTCTCCCAATCCACCCGTCCGTCTCCCAATCTACCCGTCCTTCTCCCAACCCACCCGTCCGTCTCCCAATCCACCCGTCCTTCTCCCAATCCACCCGTCCTTCTCCCAATCCACCCGTCCGTCTCCCAATCCACCCGTCCTTCTCCCAACCCACCCGTCCGTCTCCCAATCCACCCGTCCTTCTCCCAATCCACCCGTCCTTCTCCCAATCCACCCGTCCTTCTCCCAATCCACCCGTCCTCTCCCAATCCACCCGTCCTTTTCCCAATCCACCCGTCCTCTCCCAATCCACCCGTCCTCTCCCAATCCACCCGTCCTCTCCCAATCCACCCGTCCTCTCCCAATCCACCCGTCCTCTCCCAATCCACCCGTCCTTCTCCCAATCCACCCGTCCTTCTCCCAATCCACCCGTCCGTCTCCCAATCCACCCGTCCTTCTCCCAATCCACCCTTCCTCTCCCAATCCACCCGTCCGTCTCCCAATCCACCCGTCCGTCTCCCAATCCACCCGTCCTTCTCCCAATCCACCCGTCCTTCTCCCAATCCACCCGTCCTTCTCCCAATCCACCCGTCCTTCTCCCAATCCACCCGTCCTTCTCCCAATCCACCCGTCCTTCTCCCAATCCACCCGTCCTTCTCCCAATCCACCCGTCCTCTCCCAATCCACCCGTCCGTCTCCCAATCTACCCGTCCTTCTCCCAACCCACCCGTCCGTCTCCCAATCCACCCGTCCTTCTCCCAATCCACCCGTCCTTCTCCCAATCCACCCGTCCGTCTCCCAATCCACCCGTCCTTCTCCCAACCCACCCGTCCGTCTCCCAATCCACCCGTCCTTCTCCCAATCCACCCGTCCTTCTCCCAATCCACCCGTCCTTCTCCCAATCCACCCGTCCTCTCCCAATCCACCCGTCCTTTTCCCAATCCACCCGTCCTCTCCCAATCCACCCGTCCTCTCCCAATCCACCCGTCCTCTCCCAATCCACCCGTCCTCTCCCAATCCACCCGTCCGTCTCCCAATCCACCCGTCCTTCTCTCACACTCTCTCTCACACTCTCTCTCACACTCTCTCTCACACTCTCTCCCACACTCTCTCCCACAGTCTCTCCCACACTCCCTCTCTCTCTCTCTCCCTCTCTCTCTCTCTCCCTCTCTCTCTCTCACTCTCTCTCTCTCTCTCACACACTCTCTCTCTCTCCCGACAGCCCATGGGCATCATGTCCATCCTGGAAGAGGAGTGCATGTTCCCCAAGGCCAGCGACATGACCTTCAAGGCGAAACTCTACGACAACCACCTGGGCAAGTCGGCCAACTTCCAGAAGCCGCGAATGGTCAAGGGGAAGCCTGAGGCCCACTTTGCGCTGATGCACTACGCGGGGACGGTGGATTACAACATTATGGGCTGGCTCCAGAAGAACAAGGACCCCCTGAACGAGACGGTGGTGGGCCTGTACCAGAAGTCCTCCATGAAGATCCTGGCCAATCTCTTCGCCAACTACGCTGGAGCAGATGCTGGTGGGTTAGCGGGATCTCTCCAGATACAGGAGTGTGTGAGAGAGGGGTTAGAGGGACCTCCAGACAATCCTGGAGACCCATGCTGTACCTGACCCTGGGAGTGTTTGATGGGACAGTGTAGAGGGAGCTTCACTCTGTATCTAACCCCTGCTGTACCTGCCCTGGGAGTGTTTGATGGGACAGTGTACAGGGAGCTTTACTCTGTATCTAACCCATGCTATACCTGCCCTGGGAGTGTTTGACGGGACAGTGTAGAGGGAGTTTAACTCTGTATCTCACCCGAGCTGTACCTGCCCTGGGAATGTTTGATGTGACAGTGTAGAGGGAGCTTTACTCTGTATCTAACCCATGCTGTACCTGCCCTGGGAGTGTTTGATGGGACAGTGTAGAGGGAGCTTAACTCTGTATCTAACCCAGTGCTGTACCTGCCCTGGGAGTGTTTGATGGGACAGTGTAGAGGGAGCTTTACTCTGTATCTAACCCGTGCTGTACCTGCCCTGGGAGTGTTTGATGGGACAGTGTAGAGGGAGCTTTACTCTGTATCTAACCCGTGCTGTACCTGCCCTGGGAGTGTTTGATGAGACAGTGTAGAGGGAGCTTTATTCTGGATCTAAGCCGTGCTGTACCTGCACTGGGAGTGTTTGATGGGACAGCGTAGAGGGAGCTTTACTCTGTATCTAACCCGTGCTGTACCTGTCCTGGGAGAATTTCATGGGACAGTGTAGAGGGAGCTTTACACTGTATCTAACCCGTGCTGTATCTGCCCTGGGAGTGTTTGACGGGACAGTGTAGAGGGAGCTTTAATGTGTTGTGACAAATGATTTTTTTGTCTTTATCTGTTTCAGCCATGGAGCAGAAGAAGGGGACGAAGAGGAAGGGGTCTTCATTCCAGACTGTTTCTGCTCTGCACAGGGTAAGAGGGACATCTAATACTGGGACGCACAATAGGACCTCTTTTGGTAACAGCCTTGGTGGGCCTCCATACTTGATACCGCCTGTGTCCGTTGCCTGACGAACCACTTTTTGACTTTCTGTCCTCTCTCCCTCTCTCTCAGACCGTTGCCTTGTGTTGGGGTCCGGGGGTTTTTGAGTATTCCCAACACTGTCCTGGCCAGCCTCGCACCTTGCACCCTCCGTAAAGATCCACTCATCCAAAGCTCCTGCGAGACCCATATCCTAACTCGCAGCAAGCCCCCAAGGGGCAGAAAACATTAGTGGGAGTGGTATACAGACCTCCAAACAGTAAGGCGGAGGTTGGGGATGTCATTGAACAGGAAATTAGAGATGTGTGCAATAAGGGCACAGCAGTTATCATGGGTGACTTTAATCTACATATAGATTGGGTTAACCAAATTAATAACAATAATGTGGAGGAGGAATTCCTGGAGTGTATACGGGATGGTTTCCTGGACCAATATGTCAAGGAACCATCTAGAGATCAGGACATCTTAGACTGGGTAATGAGAGAGGGTTAATTAGCAATGTTGTTGTGCGAGGCCTCTTGGGTCGGAGCAATCATAATATGATAGAATTCTTTCTTTAAGATGGAGAGTGAAGGAGTTGACTCAGAGACTAGGGTCCTGAATTTAAATAAAGGAAACTACGATGGTCTGAGGTGCGAGTTGGGTAGGGTTGATTGGGGAATGTTACTCAAAGGGATGACGGTGGATAGGCAATGGCAAACACTCAAAGATCGCATGGATGAACTACAGAATTTGTTCATCCCTGTTTGGCATAAAAATAAAATAAAAAAGGTGACTCAACCGTTGCTATCAAGGGAAATTAGGGATAGCATAAGATCCAAGGAGAGGACATATAAATTGGCCAGAAAAAGCAGCAAACCTGAGGATTGGGAGCAGTTTAGGATTCAGCAAAGGAGGACAAGGGGATTAATTAAGAGGGGGTAAATAGATTATGAGAGTAAGCTTGCAGGGAACATAAGAACTGACTGTAAAAGCTTTTTATAGATATGTGAAGAGAAAAAGATTTGTGAAGTCAAGTGTAGGTCCCTTGCAGTCAGAATCAGGGGAATTTATAATGGGGAACAAAGAAATGGCAGACCAATTAAATACGTACTTTGGTTCTGTCTTCACAAAGGAGGACACAAATAACCTCCCAGAGATGTCGGGGAACATAGGGTCTGATGAGAGGGAGGAACTGAAAGAAATCAGTATTTGTAGGGAAATAGTGTTAGGGAAATTGATGGGACTGAAGGCCGATAAATCCCCAGGGCCTGATAATCTACATCCTAGGGTACTTAAGGAAGTGGCCCTAGAAATAGTAGATGCATTGCTGGTCATCTTCCAGAACTCGATAGACTCTGGAACAGTACCCATGGATTGGAGGGTAGCTAATGTTACCCCACTATTCAAAAAAGGTAAGAAGTCACACAACACCAGGTTATAGTCCAACAGCTTTATTTGAAATCACAAGCTTTCGGAGCGCTGCTCCTTCGTCAGGTGAAGTGGAGAAATGCATAAAGACACAGCTTTGTGTCACAGATAAAGCTGTGTCTTTATGCATTTCTCCACTTCACCTGACGAAGGAGCAGCGCTCCGAAAGCTTGTGATTTCAAATAAAGCTGTTGGACTATAACCTGGTGTTGTGTGACTTCTCACATTTGTCCACCCCAGTCCAACTCCGGCATCTCCACACCATGGCTACTATCGACACTTCAAAAAAGGTGGTAGAGAGAAAACGGGGAATTATAGACCGGCAAGCCTGACATCGGCAGATGCAGCAGGCGGTTAAGAAGGCAAATGGTATGTTGGCCTTCATAGCGAGAGGGTTCGAGTACAGGAGCAAGGATGTCTTGCTGCAGTTGTACAGGGCCTTGGTGAGACCACACCTCGAGTATTGCGTGCAGTTTTAGTCGCCTTATCTGAGGAAGGATGTTCTTGCCATGGAGGGAGTGCAGCGAAGATTCACCAGGCTGATACCTGGGATGGCAGGAATGACGTATGAGGAGAGATTGGGTCGATTGGGCTTATACTCACTGGAGTTTAGAAGAATGAGAGGGGATCTCATCGAAACTTATAAAATTCTAACAGGACTGGACAGACTAGATGCAGGAAGGATGTTCCCGATGGCGGGGGAGTCCAGAACCAAGGGGTCACAGTCTAAGGATAAGGGGTAAGCCATTTAGGACAGAGATGAGGAGGAATTTCTTCACCCAGAAAGTGGTGAACCTGTGGAATTCTCTACCACAGAAGGCAGTTGAGGCCAATTCATTAAATATATTCAGGAAGGAGTTAGATATATTTCGTAAGGCTAAAGGGATCAAGGGATATGGGGAGAAGGCAGGGACCGGGTACTGAATTTGGATGATCAGCCATGATCTCATTGAATGGCGGAGCAGGCTCGAGGGGCCGAGTGGCCTACTCCTGCTCCTATCTTCTATGTTTCTATGTTTCACCCATCACCCTCCGCCTGTTGCTCGCTGACCTAAATCGGCTGCTGTCCCGGCAGCCCCTCGATTTTAAAATTCCCCCCCCATCCTCCCGTTGAAATCCCTCCCTGTCTCGGTCACCTCCTCCAGCCCCTACAACCCTCCGAGATCTCTGCGCTCCTCCAATTGTGGCCTCCCTCGATTTCCCATCAGCTCCACCGTTGGCGCCTTCAGCTGTCTGGGCTCTAAACTTTGGGAATTCCCTCCGTAAACCTCTCCGCCTCTCTCTCTCTCTCCCCGCCTTTAAAACGCTCCTTAAAAAGCTGGGTGGGAATGTAAGTTGTGAGGAGGATGCAAGGAGGCTTCAAGGGGATATAGACAGGCTAAGTGAGTGGGCAAGAACACGGCAAATGGAATATAAAGGGCAGCACGGTGGCATAGTGGTTAGCACTGTTGCCTCACAGCGCCAGGGACCCGGGTTCGAATCCGGCCTCGGGCGACTGTCTGTGTGGAGTTTGCACATTCGCCCCGTGTTTGCGTGGGTTTCCTCCGGGTGCTCCGGTTTCCTCCCACAGTCCAAAGATGTGCGGGTTAGGTTGATTGGCTATGATAAATTGACCCTTAGTGTTAGGGGGATTAAATACGTGGGGTTACGGGGATAGGGTGGGATATGTGTTGGTGTAGGGGTTACGGGGATCGGGTGGGATATGTGTCGATGCAGGCTCGATGGGCCGAAATGGCCTCTATCTGCACTGTGGGGTTTCTGTGATCCTGTGATAACGTGGAGAAATGTGAAGTTATCCACTTGGTAGGAACAATAAAAAAAGCAGAGTATTTTTTCCAATGGTGAGAGATTGGGAAATGCTGGTGTTCAGCGAGACCTGGGTGTCCTTGTACATGAATCACTGAAAGTTAACATGCAGGTACAGCAAGCAATTAGGAAAGCTAAAAGTATGTTGGCCTTTATTACAAGAGGATTTGAGTATAAGAGTAAAGACGTCTTACTGCAATTATATACGGCCCTGGTGAGACTACACCTGGAGTATTGTGTACACTTTTGGTCTCCTTACCTAAGGAAGGATAGACTTACCAGAGAGGGAGTAGAAACATAGAAACATAGAAGATAGGAGCAGGAGTAGGCCATTCGGCCCCTCGAGCCTGCTCCGCCATTCAATGAGATCATGGCTGATCATCCAAATTCAGTACCCTGTCCCTGCCTTCTCCCCATATCCCTTTAGCCTTAATAAATATATCCAACTCCTTCTTGAATATATTTAATGAATTGGCCTCAACGGCCTTCTGTGGTAGAGAATTCCACAGGTTCACCACTCTCTGGGTGAAGAAATTCCTCCTCATTTCTGTCCTAAATGGCTTACCCCTTATCCTTAGACTGTGACCCCTGGTTCTGGACTCCCCCACCATCAGGAACATCCTTCCTGCATCTAGTCTGTCCAGTCCTGTCAGAATTTTATACGTTTCAATGAGATCCCCTCTCATTCTTCTAAACTCCAGCCAGTACAAGCCCAATTGACCCAATCTCTCCTCATACGTCATTCCTGCCATCCCAGGTATCAGCCTGGTGAATCTTCACTGAACTCCTTCCATGGCAAGAACGTCCTTCCTCAGATAAGGCGACCAAAACTGCACACAATGCTCAAGATGTGGTCTCACCAAGGCCCTGTACAACTGCAGCAAGACATCCTTGTTCCTGTACTCGAACCCTCTCGCTACGAAGGCCAACATACCATTTGCCTTCTTAACTGCCTGCTGCACCTGCATGCTTACCTTCAGCGACTGGTGCACAAGGACACCCAGGTCTCGTTGCACTTCCCCTTCTCCCAATCTATTGCCATTCAGATAATAATCTGCCTTCCTGTTTTTGCCACCAAAGTGGATAACCTCACAATTATCCACGTTATATTGCATCTGCCATGCTTCTGCCCAATCACCTAACCTGTCCAAATCATCCTGGAGTTTAAGATGGTGGATGGGGTGCCGATCAAGCGGGCTGCTTTGTCCTGGATGGTGTCGAGCTTCTTGAGTGTTGTTGGAGCTGCACTCATCCAGGCAAGTGGAGAGTATTCCATCACACTCCTGACTGGTGCCTTGTAGATGGTGGAAAGGCTTTGGGGAGTCAGGAGGTGAGACAGTGCTAGATGTGAAACTCGTATAGAATCAGAGAATGATATCTTCCCTTTATCCTTGCAGGAAAACCTCAACAAGCTGATGGCAAACCTCCGATCGACTCACCCTCACTTTGTCAGATGCATCATTCCCAATGAAACGAAGATTCCAGGTGGGAATAGGAAGAGGCCATTCAGCCCCTCGAGCCCGTTACACAGGAACAGGAGGAGGTCATTCAGTCCCTTGAGCCTGTTACACAGGAACAGGAGGAGGCCATTCAGCCTCTCGAGCCCGTTACACAGGAACAGGAGGAGGCCCATTCAGCCCCTCGAGCCCGTTACACAGGAACAGGAGGAGGTCATTCAGCCCCTCGAGCCCGTTACACAGGAACAGGAGGAGGCCATTCAGCCCCTCGAGCCCGTTACACAGGAACAGGAGGCCCATTCAATCCCTTGAGCCCGTTACACAGGAACAGGAGGAGGCCCATTCAGTCCCTTGAGCCTGTTACACAGGAACAGGAGGAGGCCATTCAGCCCCTCGAACCTTTTTACACATGGAACAGGAGGAGGCCCATTCAGCCCCTCGAGCCCGTTACACAGGAACAGGAGGAGGCCCATTCAGCCCCTCGAGCCTGTTACACAGGAACAGGAGGAGGCCATTCAGTCCCTTGAGCCTGTTACACAGGAACAGGAGGAGGCCCATTCAGCCCCTCGAGCCCGTTACACAGGAACAGGAGGAGGTCATTCAGCCCCTCGAGCCCGTTACACAGGAACAGGAGGAGGCCATTCAGCCCCTCGAGCCCGTTACACAGGAACAGGAGGAGGCCCATTCAGCCCCTCGAGCCCGTTACACAGGAACAGGAGGAGGTCATTCAGCCCCTCGAGCCCGTTACACAGGAACAGGAGGCCCATTCAATCCCTTGAGCCCGTTACACAGGAACAGGAGGAGGTCATTCAGCCCCTCGAGCCCGTTACACAGGAACAGGAGGAGGTCATTCAGCCCCTCGAGCCCGTTACACAGGAACAGGAGGAGGCCATTCAGCCCCTCGAGCCCGTTACACAGGAACAGGAGGCCCATTCAGTCCCTTGAGCCTGTTACACAGGAACAGGAGGAGGCCCATTCAGCCCCTCGAGCCCGTTACACAGGAACAGGAGGAGGCCCATTCAGTCCCTTGAGCCTGTTACACAGGAACAGGAGGAGGCCATTCAGCCCCTCGAGCCTGTTACACAGCAACAGGAGGAGGCCGTTCAGCCCCTCGAGCCCGTTACACAGGAACAGGAGGAGGCCATTCAGCCCCTCGAGCCCGTTACACAGGAACAGGAGGAGGCCCATTCAGCCCCTCGAGCCCGTTACACAGGAACAGGAGGAGGCCATTCGGCCCCTCGAACCTTTTTACACATGGAACAGGAGGAGGCCATTCAGCCCCTCGAGCCCGTTACACAGGAACAGGAGGAGACCCATTCAGCCCCTCGAACCTTTTTACACAGGAACAGGAGGAGGCCATTCAGCCCCTCGAGCCCGTTACACAGGAACAGGAGGAGCCCATTCAGCCCCTCGAGCCCGTTACACAGGAACAGGAGGAGGCCATTCGGTCCCTCGAGCCCGTTACACAGGAACAGGAGGAGCCCATTCAGCCCCTCGAGCCCGTTACACAGGAACAGGAGCAGGCCATTCAGCCTCTCGAGCCTGTTACACATGGAACAGGAGGAGGCCATTCAGCCCCTCGAGCCCGTTACACAGGAACAGGAGGAGGCCATTCAGCCCCTCGAGCCCGTTACACAGGAACAGGAGGAGGCCCATTCAGCCCCTCGAGCCCGTTACACAGGAACAGGAGGAGGCCATTCGGTCCCTCGAGCCTGTTACACAGGAACAGGAGGAGGCCATTCAGCCCCTCGAGCCCGTTACACAGGAACAGGAGGAGGCCCATTCAGCCCCTCGAGCCTGTTACACAGGAACAGGAGGAGGCCATTCGGTCCCTCGAGCCCGTTACACAGGAACAGGAGGAGCCCATTCAGCCCCTCGAGCCCGTTACACAGGAACAGGAGCAGGCCATTCAGCCTCTCGAGCCTGTTACACATGGAACAGGAGGAGGCCATTCAGCCCCTCGAGCCCGTTACACAGGAACAGGAGGAGGCCATTCGGTCCCTCGAGCCCGTTACACAGGAACAGGAGGAGCCCATTCAGCCCCTCGAGCCCGTTACACAGGAACAGGAGCAGGCCATTCAGCCCCTCGAGCCCGTTACAGACGGAACAGGAGGAGGCCCATTCAGCCCCTCGAGCCTGTTACAGAGGAACAGGAGGAGGCCATTCAGCCTCTCGAGCCTGTTTACACAGGAACTGGAGGAGGGCATTCAGTCCCTCGAGCCCGTTACACAGGAACAGGAGGAGGCCCATTCAGTCCCTCGAGCCCGTTACACAGGAACAGGAAGAGGCCATTCGGTCCCTCGAGCCCGTTACACAGGAACAGGAGGAGCCCATTCAGCCCCTCGAGCCCGTTACACAGGAACAGGAGCAGGCCATTCAGCCTCTCGAGCCTGTTACACAGGAACAGGAGGAGGCCATTCAGCCCCTCGAGCCTGTTTACACAGGAACTGGAGGAGGCCATTCAGCCCCACAAGCCCGTTACACAGGAACAGGAGGAGGCCCATTCAGTCCCTCGAGCCCGTTACACAGGAACAGGAGGAGGCCATTCAGCCCCTCGAACCTGTTTACACAGGAACAGGAGGAGGCCATTCTGTCCCTCGAGCCTGTTACACAGGAACAGGAGGAGGCCCATTCAGCCCCTCGAACCTGTTACACAGGAACAGGAGGAGGTCCATTTAGCCCCTCGAGGCTGTTACATAAGAACATAAGAAATAGGAGCAGGAGTAGGCCAATCGGCCCCTCGAGCCTGCTTACACAGGAACAGGAGGAGGTCCATTCAGCCTCTCGAACCTGTTTACACAGGAACAGGAGGAGGTCCATTCAGCCCCTCGAGCCTGTTACACAGGAACAGGAGGAGGCCCATTCAGCCCCTCGAGCCCGTTACACAGGAACAGGAGAAGGTCCATTCAGCCCCTCGAGCCTGTTACACAGGAACAGGAGGAGGTCCATTCAGCCCCTCGAGCCCGTTACACAGGAACTGGAGGAGGCCATTCAGCCTCTCGAGCCTGTTACACAGGAACAGGAGCAGGCCGTTCAGCCCCTCGAGCCTGTTACACAGGAACAGGAGTAGGCCCATTCAGTCCCTTGAGCCCGTTACACAGGAACAGGAGCAGGCCCATTCAGCCTCTCGAACCTGTTTACACAGGAACAGGAGGAGGTCCATTCAGCCCCTCGAGCCTGTTTACACAGGAACAGGAGGAGGTCCATTCAGCCCCTCGAGCCTGTTTACACAGGAACAGGAGGAGGTCCATTCAGCCTCTCGAACCTGTTTACACAGGAACAGGAGGAGGTCCATTCAGCCCCTCGAGCCTGTTGCACAGGAACAGGAGGAGGTCCATTCAGCCCCTCGAGCCTGTTACACAGGAACAGGAGGAGGCCCATTCAGCCCCTCGAGCCCGTTACACAGGAACAGGAGGAGGCCCATTCAATCCCTTGAGCCTGTTACACAGGAACAGGAGGAGGCCCATTCAGCCCCTCGAGCCTGTTACACAGGAACAGGAAGAGGCCATTCGGCCCCTCGAGCCCGTTACACAGGAACAGGAGGAGCCCATTCAGCCCCTCGAGCCCGTTACACAGGAACAGGAGGAGGCCATTCAACCCCTCGAGCCCGTTACACAGGAACAGGAAGAGGCCATTCGGCCCCTCGAGCCCGTTACACAGGAACAGGAGGAGGCCCATTCAGCACCTCGAGCCTGTTACACAGGAACAGGAGGAGGCCCATTCAGCTCCTCGAGCCTGTTACACAGGAACAGGAGGAGTCCATTGAGCCCCTCGAGCCTGTTACACAGGAACAGGAGGAGGCCATTCAGCCCCTCGAGCCTGTTACACAGGAACAGGAGGAGTCCATTGAGCCCCTCGAGCCTGTTACACAGGAACAGGAGGAGTCCATTGAGCCCCTCGAGCCTGTTACACAGGAACAGGAGGAGGCCATTGAGCCCCTCGAGCCTGTTACACTGGAACAGGAGGAGCCCATTCAGCCCCTCGAGCCTGTTACACAGGAACAGGAGGAGCCCATTCAGCCCCTCGAGGCTGTTACACAGGATCTCAGATTTGAACTGATTAATTGACCCCAGAATCTTCCTGCTTTTTGTGGGACAGAGTTTCACACTTCTACCACCCTGTGTGTGTAGAAGGGTTTTCTAACTTCACTCCTGAATGGTCTGGCCCTAATTTTAAGGTTATGGCCCCTAGTCCTAGACACCCCTAGCAGCGGGAAAAGTTTCTCTCTATCTACCAGATCAATTCCTGTCAAAGTCCTGAAAAACCCCAATCAAATCACCCATAACCTTCTATATTCCCATTTTAAAAGGGGTCCCTGACGGAGAGACTCCCTCGTTAAAAGGGGTCCCTGATGGAGAGACTCCCTCTTTAAAAGGGGTCCCTGATGGTGAGACTCTCTCTTTAAAAGGGGTCCCTGACGGAGAGACTCCCTCTTTAAAAGGGGTCCCTGATGGAGAGACTCCCTCTTTAAAAGGGGTCCCTGATGGAGAGACTCCCTCTTTAAAAGGGGTCCCCGATGGAGAGATTCCCTCTTTAAAAGGGGTCCCTGATGGTGAGACTCTCTCTTTAAAAGGGGTCCCTGATGGTGAGACTCCCTCTGAAGGCGATGCTCTTGGTGTGGTGTCTGTAAGTGGTCCAGTCTATAATCTCCTCTTTGTTTTCCTGTGAAGGTATGATGGACAATCCGCTGGTCATGCACCAACTGCGGTGTAACGGCGTGCTCGAGGGGATCAGGATCTGCCGGAAAGGGTTCCCCAATCGCATCCTGTACGGAGATTTCCGGCAGCGGTGAGTGCTTCTCCGACAACCCCCGGGGAGCGGTGTCACACTTACCACCGTGTGCCCATGTTTCAATTGATGGTGTCATCTTTGATGACGCATTGAGCTTGCTATCCTCACATCCGTCTCATCACTCAGACCGCCCATTTCCACTTTCGTAATATCGCCCCGCTCCACCCTTAACTCAACCGATCTGCTGCCGAATTCCTCATCCATGCCTTTTATCACTTCCAGACTCGAGCGGACCAACGCACTCCTGGCCGACTTCGCTAGAAACATAGAGGATAGGAGCAGGAGTAGGCCATTCGGCCCCTCGAGCCTGCTCCGCCATTCAATGAGATCATGGCTGATCATCCAAATTCAGTACCCTGTCCCTGCTTTCTCCCCATATCCCTTGATCCTTTAGCCTTAAGAAATATATCCAACTCCTTCTTGAATATATTTAATGAATTGGCCTCCACTGCCTTCTGTGGTAGAGAATTCCACAGGTTCACCTCTCTCTGGGTGAAGAAATTCCTCCTCATCTCTGTCCTAAATGGCTTACCCCTTATCCTTAGACTGTGACCCCTGGTTCTGGACTCCCCGGCCATCGGGAACGTCCTTCCTGCATCTACTCTGTCTTGTCCTGTTAGAATTTTATAAGTTTCAATGAGATCCCCTCTCATTCTTCTAAACTCCAGCGAGTACAAGCCCAATCGACCCAATCTCTCCTCATATGTCATTCCTGCCATCCCAGGTATCAGTCTGGTGAATCTTCGCTGCACTCCCTCCATGGCAAGAACATCCTTCCTCAGATAAGGTGACCAAAACTGCACACAATACTCTAGGTGTGGTCTCACCAAGGCCCTGTACAACTGCAGCAAGACATCTTTGTTCCTGTACTCGAATCCTCTCGCTACGAAGGCCAACATACCATTGGCCTTCTTAACCGCCTGCTGCACCTGCATGCTTACCTTCAGCGACTGGGCCTCTCCTGCTCTATTCAGGTTGGACGATATTTAACGGTATTTTTAATGTCTTTGCAGGTATCGTATCCTGAACCCAGCGGCCATTCCAGACGGGCAGTTCATCGACAGCAGGAAAGGTGCAGAGAAACTGCTGGGAGGGCTCGACATTGACCACACCCAATACCGGTTCGGCCACACGAAGGTAGGTGGGGGGGGGGTGGAGGTGGGGGAAGACATTGGAATCGACCTGAAGCAGGGCGCGAGATAGATATGATCCTTTCGCAAAGCAGAGAGAGACGGAGAGGAGACCCTTCATTGCCATTTGTCCTGTGGCTTCGGAACATAGGGACAGGAGGAGGCCATTCAGCCCCTCGAGCCTGTTCCGCCATTCAATGAGATCATGGCCGATCTGCGATCTAACTCCGTATACCCGCCTTTGGCCCATATATCCCTTAATATGGGTCCTTGTGCATGAAACACAAAGGGCCAGAAATTCGGGTCCCCACGGGTAAGTACGCGCTGTGTACTCACCCGTAAGGCCAACGAACGTGCTGGTTTCGCTCATGCACTGCGCATGCGCTGGAAACCGGAACTTCCGTTCCCTTGACGGAAGGGGTTTGATGTAAGAAAAAGGAGGCTTACCATCAAGTAACTTTAAAGTAAGCTTTAAGTAACTTATAAACACACTATATACAAGAGAGGTCTTTACCATGCCTCTGGTAGAAGCCTCTTACAATACTGAACAGACCAGTATTTATACCAGTCCAACAGGAAGTGACACATGACAGGAAGTGAGGTATGTACATAGTTCATAGTTCACAGTTCACAGTTCACAGGAAGTGATGACATAACTTCCCGGAAGTTATTATTTTTATCACAGGGTTCACAGGTCAAACGCGTGCGCCGGAGAGGCAGCGCGTAGACCTGGAACTTCCGATTATTTTTACAGGTTTCTCCGTGAGGGTAAGTCCCTAGCAGCAGCGCATGCAAAAAGCAGGCGCAAGGCCTGCTTATAACAAGGTAAGAGGTTAATTAAGTAAAGTTAAAACATTTTTCCCCACAGGTTTATCATTTTAAAATACTTTAAAGAAAGATAAGTTTATTTTTAGCCCCGTTAAAAACTTTAATAAATTTTTTCAAATAGTTAATTTATGTAATTTATAGATATTTTAAAAATGTGATTTAAAAAAAAAAAATTATTTGAAGTTTTACTTAGTTTTGGGGCCGATCTCTATTCATAGATTTGACAGGTCCTCCTGTCAAACTTACGAATGAAGCATTCCCTGCTCCGATTGGCTCCTCATGGCCCATGTGATCCCAGGGGACGCTTCGAACTAACTGCGCCCCTGGGATACGCAAGCACTGCGCGCCGGCAGCTGGAGGAGGCCCAGGATCGGAATACCACGGGGGCCCTACAGCACAACTGCCGGCGCGCTAGGTAAGTGCTTGCACCGGCGGGAAGCCCCCGACCCGAATTTCCGGGCCGTATATATAAAGTTAGCAGGCAGGTACAGCAAGTAATCAAAAAGGCAAATGGAATGATGGCCCTTATTTCAAAGGGGTTGGAGTATAAAAGCAGGGAAGTCCTGCTACAACTGTACAGGGTATTGGTGAGACCACACCTGGAGTACTGCGTACAGTTTTGGTCTCCGTATTTAAGGAAGGATATACTTGCATCGGAGGCAGTTCAGAGACGATTCACTAGGTTAATTCCAGAGATGAGGGGGTTTGACTTATGAGGAAAGGTTGAGCAGGCTGGGCCGATACTCATTGGAATTTAGAAGAATGAGAGGTGATCTTATTGAAACATATAAAAGATACTGAGGGGGCTCGACAAGGTAGATGCAGAGAGGATGTTTCCTGTCATGGGGAAATCTAGAACTCGGGGGCACACAGTTTCAGAATAAAGGGTCGCCCTTTTAGAACTGAGATGAGGAGGAATTTCTTCTCTCGGAGGGTCGTAAATCTGTGGCGTTCTCTGCCCCAGAGAGCTGTGGAGGCTGGGTCATTAAATACATTTAAGGTGGAGATAGACAAATGTTTGCAAGATAAGGGAGTGAAGGGTTATGGGGAGCGGGTGGGGAAGTGGCTTTGAGCCCAAGATCAGCCATGATCTTATTGAATGGCGGAGCAGGCTCGAGGGGCCAAGTGGCCTATTCCTGCTCCGATTTCTTATGTTCTTATACCTTTGGTTAACAGAAATTTATCAATCTCCGATTTAAAATTAACAATTGATCCAGCATCAATTGCCGTTTGCGGAAGGGAGCTCCAAACTTCTACCATCCTTTGTGTGTAGAAGTGTTTCCGAACATCACTCCTGAAAGGTCTGGCTCTAATTTTCAGACTATGCCCCCTAGTTCTAGAATCCCCAACCATAGAAACATAGAAGATAGGAGCAGGAGTAGGCCATTCGGCCCCTCGAGCCTGCTCCGCCATTCAATGAGATCATGGCTGATCATCCAAATTCAGTACCCTGTCCCTGCTTTCTCCCCATATCCCTTGATCGCTTTAGCCTTAAGAAATATATCTAACTCCTTCTTCAATATATTTAATGAATTGGCCTCAACTGCCTTCTGTGGTAGAGAATTCCACAGGTTCACCACTCTCTGGGTGAAGAAATTCCTCCTCATCTCTGTCCTAAATGGCTTACCCCTTATCCTTAGACTGTGACCCCTGGTTCTGGACTCTCCGACCATCGGGAACATCCTTCCTGCATCTAGTCTGTCTAGTCCTGTTAGAATTTTATAAGTTTCAATGAGATCCCCTCTCATTCTTCTAAACTCCAGTGAATATAAGCCCAATCGACACAATCTCTCCTCATACGTCATTCCTGCCATCCCAGGTATCAGCCTGGTGAATCTTCGCTGAACTCCTTCCATGGCAAGAACATCCTTCCTCAGATAAGGCGACCAAAACTGCACACAATACTCAAATGTGGTCTCACCAAGGCCCTGTACAACTGCAGCAAGACATCCTTGTTGCTGTACTCAAACCCTCTCGCTACGAAGGCCAACATACCATTTGCCTTCTTAACCGCCTGCTGCACCTGCATGCTTACCTTCAACGACTTGTGCACAAGGACACCCAGGTCTCGTTGCACTTCCCCTTCTCCCAATCTATTGCCATTCAGATAATAATCTGCCTTCCTGTTTTTGACACCAAAGTGGATAACCTCGCATTTATCCACGTTATCTTGCATCTGCCATGCTTCTGTCCAGTCACCCAACCTTTCCAAATCATCCTGGAGTTTCTCGGCATCCTCCTCACAGCACACACGCCCACCCAGCTTTGTGTCGTCTGCAAACTTGGAGATATTACATCTAGTTCCCTTGTCTAGATCATTAATATATATTGTGAATAGCTGGGGTCCAAGGACCGATCCCTGCGGTACCCCACCAGTCACTGCCTGCAACTCACAACCACAACCAGCAGAAATAGTTTCTCTCTCTCTACCCTACCTGTTCCCCTTAATATCTGGAAAACTTCGATCAGATCACCCCTTAACCTCCTAAATTCTAGGGAATACAACCCTAGTTTGTGTAATCTCTCCTCGTAACATTACCCTTGGAATCCAGTTGTGATGGGGAGTAGGGGTGGGGGAGGGGGGTGCAAGAGCAGAGGGACCTGAAGGGGCTACATATTCATAGGAACACAAGAACATAAGCTGTAGGAGCAGGAGTAGGCCATACGGTCCCTTGGGCCTGCTCCGCCATTCAATAGGATCATGGCTGATCTGAATCTAGACTCACGTCCACTTCCCTGCCCTCTCCCCGTAACCCCCAATTCCCTTATCAGCTAGGAAACTGTCTATCTCCGTTTTAAATTTATTTAATGTCGCAGCTTCCACAGCTCTCTGGGGTGGCAAATTCCATAGATTTACTACCCTCTGAGTGAAGAAGTTTCTCCTCATCTCAGTTTTGAAAGGGCAGCCCCTTATTCTTAGATTATGCCCCCTAGTTCTAGTCTCACCCATCAGTGGAAACATCCTCACCGCATCCACCCGATCAAGCCCCCTCACAATCTTATATGTTTCGATAAGATCGCCTCTCATTCTTCTGAACTCCAATGAGTAGAGTCCCAACCTACTCAACCTTTCCTCATACGTCAACCCCCTCATCCCCGGAATCAACTGAGTGAACCTTCTCTGAACCGCCTCGAGAGCAAGTATATCTTTTCCTAAATATGGAAACCAAAACTGTACGCAATACATAAATCCTTTGAAGGTAGTGAGGCAAGTTGAGAACAACAACAACAGCAACTTGAATTGATATAGCGCCTTTCACAGAAGCCCCACAGTGCAGATAGAGGCCATTTCGGCCCATCGAGCCTGCACCAACACATATCCCACCCTATCCCCGTAACCCCACATATTTTAATCTCCCTAACACTAATGGTCAATTTATCATGGCCAATCAACCTAACCCGCACATCTTTGGACTGTGGGAGGAAACCGGAGCACCCGGAGGAAACCCACGCAAACACGGGGAGAATGTGCAAACTCCACACAGACAGTCGCCCGAGGCCGGATTCGAACCCGGGTCCCTGGCGCTGTGAGGCAACAGTGCTAACCACTATGCCACCGTAGTAAAACGTCCCAAGGTGCTTCACAGGAGCGTTATAAGACCAAAAATTTGACACCGAGCCACATAAGGAGAAATTAGGGCAGGTGACCAAAAGCTTGGTCAAAGAGGTAGGTTTTAAGGAGCGTCTTAAAGGAGGAAAGAGAGGCGGAGAGGTTTAGGGAGGGAATTCCAGAGCTTAGGGCCCAGGCAACAGAAGGCACGACCACCAATGGTGGAGCGATTATAATCAGGGATGCTTAAGAGGGCAGAGTTAATGGAGCGCAGATATCTCGGGGGGGTTGTGGGGCTGAAGGAGATTACAGAGATAGGAAGGGGGCCGAGGAGGCCATGGAGGGATTTGAAAACAAGGATGAGAATTTTGAAATCGAGGCGCTGCTTAACCGGGAGCCAGTGTAGGTCAGCGAGCACAGGGGCGATGGGCGAACGGGACTTGGTGCGAGTTAGGACACGGGCAGCCGAGTTTTGGGTGACCTCAAGTTTACGTAGGGTTTAGAAGGTGCTTAAGAAGGTGTATGGGATCCTTGGCTTTGTTAATAAGGGCTTTGAATGCATAAAATATGGAAGTTATTGCTAAACCTTCATATAAAATCGCTGGGTGAGGCCTCAGCTGGAGTATGGCGGACAATTCTGGGCACCACACTTTAGGAAGGATGCCATGGCCTTGGAGACAATCATGAGATAACTGGAGTGTGACAGCATGCCCTTACGTATGGACTGAGAGGCGGGGATTGTCCTATGAGGAGAGATTGGGCCTATACTCATAGAAACATCGTAGGTAGGAGCAGAAGTAGGCCATTCAGCCCCTCGAGCCTGCTCCGCCATTCAATGAGATCATGGCTGATCATCCAAATTCAGTACCCAGTCCCTGCCTTCTCCCCATATCCCTTGGTCCCTTTAGCCTTAAGAAATATATCCAACTCCTTCTTGAATATATTTAATGAACTGGCCTCCACCGCCCTCTGTGGTAGAGAGTTCCACAGGTTCACCACTCTCTGGGTGAAGAAATTCCTCCTAATTTCTGTCCTAAATGGCTTACCCTTTATCCTTAGACTGTGTTCCCTGGTTCTGGACTCTCCGACCATCAGGAACATCCTTCCTGTCAGTCCTGTCAGAATTTTATAAGTTTCAATGAGATCACCTCATTCTTCGAAACTCCAGCGAGTATAAGCCCAATCGACCCAATCTCTCCTCATAAATCATTCCTGCCATCTCGGGTATCAGCCTGGTGAATCTTCGCTGAACTCCTTCCATGGCAAGAACATCCTTCCTCAGATAAGGCGACCAAAACTGCACACAATACTCAAGGTGTGGTCTCACCAAGGCCCTGTACAACTGCAGCAAGACATCCTTGTTCCTGTACTCAAACCCTCTCGCTACGAAGGCCAACATACCATTTGCCTTCTTAACCACCTGCTGCACCTGCATGCTTACCTTCAGCGACTGGTGCACAAGGACACCCAGGTCTTGTTGCACTTCCCCTTCTCCCAATCTATTGCCATTCAGATAATTTGCCTTCCTGTTTTTGCCACCAAAGTGGACAACCTCACATTTATCCACGTTCTATTGCATCTGCCATGTTTCTGCCCAATCACCCAACATGTCCTGGAGTTTAGAAGAATGAGAGGTGATGTCATTGAAACATACAAGATTCTGAGGGGGATTGATAGGGTCGATGCTGAGAGGTTGTTTCCCCCTGGCTGGAGTGTCTAGAACTAGGGGTCACAGTCTCAGGGTAAGGGGTCGGCCATTGAAGACTGAGATGAGGAGGAATTTCTTCACTCAGAGGGTTGAGAGTCTTTGGGATTCTCTCCTTAGGCAGTCCCTCGGAACCGAGGATGACTTGCTTCCACATTAAAAATGAGTTCTCAGGTGACTGATGAGTCCAATGCGGGACCTACAGTCTCTGTCACAGGTGGGGCAGACGGTGGTTGAAGGGGCGGGTGGGCGGGGTGCGCGGGTTGACGTGCGCTCCTTGCGCTTGGCTTCCGCTTGCTCCCGGCGAAGAGACGCGAGGTGTTCGGCGCCTTCCCGGATGCTTCTCCTCCACTTTGTGCGGTCTTGGGCCAGGGATTCCCAGGTGTCGGTTGGGGGATGTTTTTCAAGGCGGCTTTGAGGGTGTCCTTGAAGCGTTTGCTCTGCCCACCTGGGGCTCTCTTGCCGTGCCGGAGCTCTGCGCAGAGCGCGCCTGTTTTGGGAGTCTCGTATCGGGCATGCGGACAATGTGACCCTACCCCAGAGAATTCTCTGACCCAGAGGGCTGTGGATGCTGAGTCGTTGAGTATATTTAAGGTTGAGATCGATAGATTTTTGGACTCTCGGGGAATCAAGGGATATGGAGAAGGGGGTTGAGGTGAAAGATCAGCCATGATCTTATTGAATATCGGCGCAGGCTCGAGGGGCAGAATGGTCGACTCCTGTGTTAACCCCTCGCTTCTGTGAGGAGGATCTACCCCTAACTTGGGGGATCAAGGTTTGCTGCTTTAGGAGACTGAACACGCCGGTCAGTCTATTGTGACTTTCTCAGTAATACACAAAGTCAGAAACTGTAAAATAAGTAAAGTTTTATTCCGGTCACCGGTACTGGACTTCACTCTGAGAAACCCTTTGTGTTTGCCCACAAGGAAGCATCCTCTAGAGTGCGCCCCTAGACTCACGGGACTACAATATTTATACATTTTCATAAACTTGCAAGTCATCATGAGAATACAGAAAACTAGGCGATCACACGCTACACAAGTCATTTGTTTCTTTTTACAGAGTTCTGTTTAAAATTTACTTTAGCTTTCAACAAAATTCAGCCCTGAGACTGTCTCTACATTCTATAAACATTCTGTTTCTGTTCTTTCTTATCTATTTGTACTGCATTCCCACAGTCCTGCATCAGTTTTTTTTTACATTTAAACCATTCACCCAGGTCAAGTAGTCCATCATGCCTTGCGAGGCATTGGTACAGCAGTATGGGATTAATCTAGCTTAACTCCTGCTCCTATTTCTTATGTTGAATCTGGGCCTTCGCTTGTCTAATTGTTCCCCCCCTGGTGCTTACAGGTATTCTTCAAGGCCGGTCTGCTGGGTCAATTGGAGGAGCTGAGAGACGAACGCTTGGCTCGAATCTTCACTCGCATCCAGTCCCAAGCCCGGGGCCTCCTCATGAGGATCGAGTACAAGAAGATTGTGGAACGCAGGTACAGTGGAGCGGGACATATCGTGTTGAGACCTGGGGGGGAGGGGGGAAATGAGCTGTGGTGATAGGCTTGTATTTCATAGGAATAGGAGTTCAGCCCCCCTCGAGCCTGTTACTATAGGACCAGGAGTAGGCCCATTCAGTCCCCCTCGAGCCTGTTACCATAGGACCAGGAGTAGGCCCATTCAGTCCCCCTCGAGCCTGTTACCATAGGAACAGTAGTAGGCCCATTCAGTCCACCTCGAGCCTGTTACCATAGGACTGGGAGTAGGCCCATTCAGTCCACCTCGAGCCTGTTACCATAGGACCGGGACTAGGCCCATTGAGTCCCCCTCGCGCCTGTTACTATAGGTCCGGGAGTAGGCCCATTCAGTCCCCCTCGAGCCTGTTACCATAGGACCAGGAGTAGGCCCATTCAGTCCCCCTCAAGCCTGTTACCATAGGAACAGGAGTAGGCCCATTCAGTCCCCCTCGAGCCTGTTACCATAGGACCAGGAGCAGGCCCATTCAGTCCCCCTCGAGCCTGTTACCATAGGACCAGGAGTAGGCCCATTCAGTCCCCCTCGAGCCTGTTACCATAGGAATAGGAGTAGGCCCATTCAGTCCACCTCGAGCCTGTTACCATAGGACCGGGAGTAGGCCCATTCAGTCCCCCTCGAGCCTGTTACCATAGGACCGGGAGTAGGCCCATTCAGTCCCCCTCGAGCCTGTTACCATAGGACCGGGAGTAGGCCCATTCAGCCTTCCTCGAGCCTGTTACCATAGGACCGGGAGTAGGCCCATTCAGTCCCCCTCGGGCCTGTTACCATAGGACCGGGAGTAGGCCCATTCAGTCCCCCTCGAGCCTGTTATCATAGGACCGGGAGTAGGCCCATTCAGTCCCCCTTGAGCCTGTTACCATAGGACCGCGAGTAGGCCCATTCAGTCCCCCTCGAGCCTGTTACCATAGGACCGGGAGTCGGCCCATTCAGTCCCCCTCGAGCCTGTTACCATAGGACCGGGAGTAGGCCCATTCAGCCTTCCTCGAGCCTGTTACCATAGGACCGGGAGTAGGCCCATTCAGTCCACCTCGGGCCTGTTACCATAGGACCGGGAGTAGGCCCATTCAGTCCCCCTCGAGCCTGTTACCATAGGACCGGGAGTAGGCCCATTCAGTCCCCCTCGGGCCTGTTACCATAGGACCGGGAGTAGGCCCATTCAGTCCCCCTCGAGCCTGTTACCATAGGACCGGGAGTAGGCCCATTCAGTTCCCCCTCGAGCCTGTTACCAGAGGACCGGGAGTAGGCCCATTCAGTCCCCCTCGAGCCTGTTACTATAGGACCGGGAATAGGCCCATTCAGCCCCCCTCGAGCCTGTTACCATAGGACCCGGAGTAGGCCCATTCAGTCCCCCTCGAGCCTGTTACCATAGGACCAGGAGTAGGCCCATTCAGTCCCCCTCGAGCCTGTTACTATAGGACCCGGAGTAGGCCCATTCAGTCCCCCTCGAGCCTGTTACCATAGGAACAGGAGTAGGCCATTCAGTCCCCCTCGAGCCTGTTACCATAGGACCGGGAGTAGGCCCATTCAATCCCCCTCGAGCCTGTTATCATAGGACCGGGAGTAGGCCCATTCAGTCCCCCTCGAGCCTGTTACCATAGGACCCGGAGTAGGCCCATTCAGTCCCCCTCGAGCCTGTTACCATAGGAACAGGAGTAGGCCCATTCAGTCCCCCTCGAGCCTGTTAGTATAGGACCGGGAGTAGGCCCATTCAGCCCCCCTCGAGCCTGTTACCATAGGACCCGGAGCAGGTCCATTCAGTCCCCCTTGAGCCTGTTACCATAGGAACAGGAGTAGGCCCATTCAGTCCACCTCGAGCCTGTTACCATAGGACCAGGAGTAGGCCCATTCAGTCCCCCTCGAGCCTGTTAGTATAGGACCGGGAGTAGGCCCATTCAGCCCCCCTCGAGCCTGTTACCATAGGACCCGGAGCAGGTCCATTCAGTCCCCCTTGAGCCTGTTACCATAGGAACAGGAGTAGGCCCATTCAGTCCACCTCGAGCCTGTTACCATAGGACCGGGAGTAGGCCCATTCAGTCCACCTCGAGCCTGTTACCATAGGACCCGGAGTAGGCCCATTCAGCCCCCCCTCAAGCCTGTTACCATAGGACCGGGAGTAGGCCCATTCAGCCTTCCTCGAGCCTGTTACCATAGGACCGGGAGTAGGCCCATTCAGTCCCCCTCGAGCCTGTTACCATAGGACCGGGAGTAGGCCCATTCAGTCCCCCTCGAGCCTGTTACCATAGGACCGGGAGTAGGCACATTCAGCCCCCCTCGAGCCTGTTACCATAGGACCGGGAGTAGGCCCATTCAGCCTTCCTCGAGCCTGTTACCATAGGACCGGGAGTAGGCCCATTCAGTCCCCCTCGAGCCTGTTACCATAGGACCGAGAGTAGGCCCATTCAGTCCCCCTCGAGCCTGTTACTATAGGACCGGGAATAGGCCCATTCAGCCCCCCTCGAGCCTGTTACCGTAGGACCCGGAGTAGGCCCATTCAGTCCCCCCTCGAGCCTGTTACCATAGGACCGGGAGTAGGCCCATTCAGTCCCCCTCGAGCCTGTTACCATAGGACCGGGAGTCGGCCCATTCAGTCCCCCTCGAGCCTGTTACCATAGGACCGGGAGTAGGCCCATTCAGTCCCCCCTCGAGCCTGTTACCATAGGACCGGGAGTAGGCCCATTCAGTCCCCCTCGAGCCTGTTACCATAGGACCGGGAGTAGGCCCATTCAGTCCCCCTTGAGCCTGTTACCATAGGACCGGGAGTAGGCCCATTCAGTCCCCCTCGAGCCTGTTACCATAGGACCGGGAGCAGGCCCATTCAGTCCCCCTCGAGCCTGTTACCATAGGACCGGGAGTAGGCCCATTCAGCCTTCCTCGAGCCTGTTACCATAGGACCGGGAGTAGGCCCATTCAGTCCCCCTTGAGCCTGTTACCATAGGATCGGGAGTAGGCCCATTCAGTCCCCCTCGAGCCTGTTACCATAGGACCGGGAGTAGGCCCATTCAGTCCCCCCTCGAGCCTGTTACCATAGGGCCGGGAGTAGGCCCATTCAGTCCCCCTCGAGCCTGTTACCATAGGACCGGGAGTAGGCCCATTCAGTCCCCCTCGAGCCTGTTACTATAGGACCCGGAGTAGGCCCATTCAGTCCCCCTCGAGCCTGTTACCATAGGAACAGGAGTAGGCCATTCAGTCCCCCTCGAGCCTGTTACCATAGGACCGGGAGTAGGCCCATTCAATCCCCCTCGAGCCTGTTATCATAGGACCGGGAGTAGGCCCATTCAGTCCCCCTCGAGCCTGTTACCATAGGACCCGGAGTAGGCCCATTCAGTCCCCCTCGAGCCTGTTACCATAGGAACAGGAGTAGGCCCATTCAGTCCCCCTCGAGCCTGTTAGTATAGGACCGGGAGTAGGCCCATTCAGTCCCCCCTCGAGCCTGTTACCATAGGAACAGGAGTAGGCCCATTCAGCCCCCCTCGAGCCTGTTACCATAGGACCCGGAGCAGGTCCATTCAGTCCCCCTTGAGCCTGTTACCATAGGAACAGGAGTAGGCCCATTCAGTCCACCTCGAGCCTGTTACCATAGGACCGGGAGTAGGCCCATTCAGTCCACCTCGAGCCTGTTACCATAGGACCCGGAGTAGGCCCATTCAGTCCCCCTCGAGCCTGTTACCATAGGACCGGGAGTAGGCCCATTCAGTCCCCCTCGAGCCTGTTACCATAGGACCGGGAGTAGGCCCATTCAATCCCCCTCGAGCCTGTTATCATAGGACCGGGAGTAGGCCCATTCAGCCCCACCTCAAGCCTGTTACCATAGGACCGGGAGTAGGCCCATTCAGCCTTCCTCGAGCCTGTTACCATAGGACCGGGAGTAGGCCCATTCAGTCCCCCTCGAGCCTGTTACCACAGGACCGGGAGTAGGCCCATTCAGTCCCCCTCGAGCCTGTTACCATAGGACCGGGAGTAGGCACATTCAGCCCCCCTCGAGCCTGTTACCATAGGACCGGGAGTAGGCCCATTCAGCCTTCCTCGAGCCTGTTACCATAGGACCGGGAGTAGGCCCATTCAGTCCCCCTTGAGCCTGTTACCATAGGACCGGGAGTAGGCCCATTCACTCCCCCTCGAGCCTGTTACCGTAGGACTGGGAGTAGGCCCATTCAGTCCCCCTCGAGCCTGTTACCATAGGACCGGGAGTAGGCCCATTCAGTCCCCCTCGAGCCTGTTACCATAGGACCCGGAGTAGGCCCATACAGTCCCCCTCGAGCCTGTTACCATAGGAACAGGAGTAGGCCCATACAGTCCCCCTCGAGCCTGTTACCATAGGACCGGGAGTAGGCCCATTCCGTCCCCCTCGAGCCTGTTACTATAGGACCGGGAGTAGGCCCATTCAGCCCCCCTCGAGCCTGTTACCATAGGACCCGGAGTAGGCCCATTCAGCCCCCCTCGAGCCTGTTACCATAGGACCGGGAGTAGGCCCATTCAGTCCCCCTCGAGCCTGTTACCATAGGACCGGGAGTAGGCCCATTCAGTCCCCCTCGAGCCTGTTACCATAGGAACAAGAGTAGGCCCATTCAGTCCACCTCGAGCCTGTTGTTACCATAGGACCGGGAGTAGGCCCATTCAGTCCCCCTCGAGCCTGTTACCATAGGACCGGGAGTAGGCCCATTCAGTCCCCCTTGAGCCTGTTACCATAGGACCGGGAGTAGGCCCATTCAGCCCCCCTCTAGCCTGTTACCATAGGACCGGGAGTAGAGCCATTCAGTCCCCCTCGAGCCTGTTACCATAGGACCGGGAGTAGGCCCATTCAGTCCCCCTCGAGCCTGATACCATAGGAACAGGAGGAGGCCCACTCAGTGCCCCTCGAGCCTGTTACCATAGGACCGGGAGTAGGCCCATTCAGTCCCCCTCGCGCCTGTTACTATAGGACCGGGAGTAGGCCCATTCAGTCCCCCTCGCGCCTGTTACTATAGGACCAGGAGTAGGCCCATTCAGTCCCCCTCGAGCCTGTTGACATAGGACCGGGATTAGGCCCATTCTGTCCCCCTCGAGCCTTTTACCATAGGACCGGGAGTCGGCCCATTCAGTCCCCCTCGAGCCTGTTACCATAGGACTGGGAGTAGGCCCATTCAGCCCCCCTCGAGCCTGTTACCATAGGACCGGGAGTAGGCCCATTCAGTCCCCCTCGTTCCCGTTCCCATAGGACCGGGAGTAGGCCCATTCAGTCCCCCTCGAGCCTGTTACCATAGGACCGGGACTAGGCCCATTCAGTCCCCCTTGCGCCTGTTACCATAGGAACAGGAGGAGGCTGTTCCACCGATCGACCCTCTCGAGTGCCAACGAAGGACTTTTTGAAGTGTAGTCACTGTTGTAATGTAAGAAATGCGGCAGCCAATTTGCGCACAGCAAGCTCCTACAAACAGCAATGTGATGATGACTGTGCACAGTTTTGGTCTCCTTCCCTGAGGAAGGATATACTTGCCTTGGAGGCCGTGCAACGAACGTTCACTAGATTGGGCTTTCCTATGAGGAGAGATTGAGTAGATTGGGCCTTTTCTCTCTGGAGTTTAGAAGAATTGAAACATATAAGATTCTGAGGGGGATTGACAGGGTTGATCCTGAGAGGTGGTTTCGCCTGGCTGGATAGTCTCAGGATAAGGGGTTGACCATTTAGGACTGAGATGAGGAGACATTTCTCCACTCAGAGGGTGGTGAATCTTTGGATGCTCAGTCGCTGAGTATATTCAGGACTGAGATCGCTAGATTTTTTTTGGACACGAAGGGAATCAAGGGATGGGGGGCGGGAAAGTGGAGTTGAGGTCGAAGATCAGCCATGATCTTATTGAATGGCGGAGCGGGCTCGAGGGGTTGGATGGCCGACTCCTGCTCCTAATTCGCAACCCCTAGCTCCATCAGCGATGCCAGGCGTTCTGTACATTCGCGTTGGGTAGTGCCTTGGATGAGGAGCATTGGGTGTGTGTGGGTGGTACTCATTGGCAAACCTGGTCTCAGGTGGACCTTCTAGTTCCTCGTCCAATGGCAGAGTTGATGACGAGAAGCCAAGTGTCCTTCTCAACCCCGTCACCCACGCTATACGTTCTATATATTTGCGTTGGCTGGTGATTTGGAGGTGGAACTTCTTGCAGTCGCCGTAACATCGCTCGTCTCCGCGCCTGCCTCCGCTCAGCTGCCGCTTAACATAGGAACATAGAAGATAGGAGCAGGAGTAGGCCATTCGGCCCCTTGAGCCTGCTCCGCCATTCAATGAGATCATGGCTGATCATCCAAATTCAGTACCCTGTCCCTGCCTTCTCCCCATACCCCTTGATCCCTTTAGCCTTAAGAAATATATCTAACTCCTTCTTGAATATATTTAATGAATTGGCCTCAACTGCCCTTTATGGTAGAGAATTCCACAGGTTCACCACTCTCTGGGTGAAGAAATTCCTCCTCATCTCAGTCCTAAATGGCTTACCCCTTATCCTTAGACTGTGACCCCTGGTTCTGGACTCCCCCACCATCGGGAACATCCTTCCTGCATCTAGTCTGTCTAGTCCTGTTAGAATTTTATAAGTTTCAATGAGATCCCCTCTCATTCTTCTAAACTCCAGCGAGTATAAGCCCAATCGACCCAATCTCTCCTCATACGTCATTCCTGCCATCCCAGGTATCAGCCTGGTGAATCTTCGCTGCACTCCTTCCATGGCAAGAACATCCTTCCTCAGATAAGGCGACCAAAACTGCACACAATACTCAAGGTGTGGTCTCACCAAGGCCCTGTACAACTGCAGCAAGACATCCTTGTTCCTGTACTCGAACCCTCTCGCTACGAAGGGCAACATACCATTTGCCTTCTTAACCGCCTGCTGCACCTGCATGCTTACCTTCAGCGACTGGTGCACAAGGACACCCAGGTCTCGTTGCACTTCCCCTTTTTCCCAATCTATTGCCGTTCAGATAATAATCTGCCTTCCTGTTTTTGACACCAAAGTGGATAACCTCGCATTTATCCACATTATATTGCATCTGCCATGCTTCTGCCCAATCTCCTAGTCCTGTTAGAATTTTATAAGTTTCAATGAGATCCCCTCTCATTCTTCTAAACTCCAGCGAGTACAAGCTCAATCGACCCAATCTCTCCTCATACCTCATTCCTGCCATCCCAGGTTTCAGTCTGTGATACCTGGGATCCTTTTGACCGTGCTCCTTTTGTCCCCCGCAGACTCCGATTATTTCCCAATGTTCTCCTCACCTTGCATCCTCCGTAACCATCCGCTCCTCCAAAAACTCCTGCTGACCCGTGTTTTAACTACCACCAAATTCCTGTTCGCCCATCATTCACTGTTGCTCGCTGACTGACAATGGCTCCCAGTCCGGCAACGTCTTGATGGTATAATTCTCCCTCCCCAATCCTGTTCAAATCACCTTCATGGCCTCCTCGCTTGCCCCTTCCCTCCCTCCCTCCCTATTTCTGTAACCTACCCCAGCCCCAAGGAACAAACTCTCTGCGATTTCCCCTTCCCATGCCCAACACACACAGATTCCTTGTTGGTCTTCTAGTGTGGTCTAACCAAGGGTTTATGGAGACCAGAACTGTGCACAGTGCTCCAAGTGTGGTCTAACCAAGGTATATGGAGACCAGAACTGTGCACAGTGCTCCAAGTGTGGTCTAACCAAGGTATATGGAGACCAGAACTGTGCACAGTGCTCCAAGTGTGGTCTAACCAAGGTATATGGAAACCAGAACTGTGCACAGTGCTCCAAGTGTGGTCTATCCAAGGTATATGGAGAGCAGAACTGTGCACAGTGCTCCAAGTGTGGTCTAACCAAGGTATATGGAGACCAGAACTGTGCACAGTGCTCCAAGTGTGGTCTAACCAAGGGTTTATGGAGACCAGAACTGTGCACAGTGCTCCAAGTGTGGTCTAACCAAGGTATATGGAGACCAGAACTGTGCACAGTGCTCCAAGTGTGGTCTAACCAAGGCATATGGAGACCAGGACTGTGCACAGTGCTCCAAGTGTGGTCTAATCAAGGTATATGGAGACCAGAACTGTGCACAGTGCCCCAAGTGTGGTCTAACCAAGGTATATGGAGACCAGAACTGTGAGAGAGGGGTTAGAGGGACCTCCCTCGATACAGTAGTGTGAGAGAGTTTCGTGGGACCTCCCCAGATACAGGAGTGTGAGAGAGAAGGGGTTAGATGGACCTCCCCAGATACATGAGTGTGAGATAGTAGGTTAGAGGGACCTCCCTAGATGCGGGAGCAAATTCAACTCGTGGTTGGACTTGGGCTTGAGCGAAGGTCTAGCGTCGGTGAGAGGTAGATGAAGGTTCTTGTAGTCACCTTGGTAATTGGACGTGGAACTGGGAGGTCCACCTGAGACTAGGTTTGCTAATGAGGTCGCTTCTTGTGCCCCAACCCAATTTTCTTCATCTAGAACACATCACCCCGCTCTCCAACGCGAATGGGACAAGAGCGGCAAGGAACAAACGGTTAACGCTTCTCTCTCTGATTCCCCCCTCTCACCCACCCCCACACACAGAGATGCGTTGCTGGTCATCCAGTGGAACATCCGGGCGTTCATGGGCGTCAAGAACTGGCCCTGGATGAAGCTCTACTTCAAGATCAAGCCCTTGCTGAAATCGGCCGAGTCGGAGAAAGAGATGGCCAACATGAAGGACGAGTTCCTCAAACTCAAGGAAGCCCTGGAGAAGTCCGAGGCCAGGCGGAAGGAGCTGGAGGAGAAGATGGTCTCGCTGCTGCAGGAGAAGAACGACCTGCACCTGCAGGTCCAGACGGTGAGTGGCACTTCGGGCTGCCCGCCTTGGGGACTTCTGTCTCCCAGGCAGGCTCGGCCGCTGGTCGTTGGGGACAGTGACGGTCCCGCCCCATGAGGGGACCTCCGCCCCACCCCCCACGCAAACCCGCGCGGATATTTACCACACGTTTAATCCCCACCCCATCAAAAATATCCACAAATCCCCAGAGATATTCACGCTGTTTTATTATCTATCTGCTTAGTCACTAATAGGGTTACCTCTCTCTCACTGTCTTTCTCTCTCTGTCTCTGTGTGTCTCTGTGTGTCTCTCTCTCTCTCTCTCTGTCTCTCCATCTCCGTCTCTCTCTGTCTCTCTATCTCTATCTCTTTCTCTCTCTGTCTCTCGGACTCTCTCTTTCTCTCTCCCTCTCTCTCTCCATCTCCTTCTCTCTCTGTCTCTCTCTGTCTCTTTCTGTGTCTCTCTCTCCATCTCCTTCTCTCTCCTTCTCTCTCTGTCTCTCTCTCTGTCTCTCTCTCTCTCTGTCTCTTTCTGTGTCTCTCTCTCCATCTCCTTCTCTCTCCTTCTCTCTCTGTCCCTGTCTTTCTCTCTGTCTCTCTGTCCCTGTGTCCCTCTCTCTATCTCCTCTCTCTGTCTCTGTGTCCCTCTCTCTATCTCCTCTCTCTGTCTCTGTGTCCCTCTCTCTATCTCCTCTCTCTGCCTCTGTGTCCCTCTCTCTATCTCCTCTCTCTGTCTCTCTCTGTCTCTCTCTCTGTGTCTCTCTCCATCTCTTTCTCTCTGTCTCCCTCTCGCTCTGTCTCTGTCTCTCTCTCTGTGCCTCTCTCTTTCTCTGTGTCTCTATTTCTCTCTCTCGCTCTGTGTCTCTCTGTGTCTCTCTCTCTCTCTCTGTCTCTCTCTCTCTGTCTCTCTCTCTCTGTCTCTCTCTCTGTCTCTCTCGCTCTGTCTCTCTCGCTCTGTCTCTCTGTCTCTGTCTCTCTCTCTCGGTCTCTCTTTCTCTGTGTCTCTCTCTTTCTCTGTGTCTCTCTCTTTCTCGCTCTGATGTGGGTCCATAAGTCAAGTCCAACTGATGTTGAAATGGCCATCTTTCATTTCTAATATTGTTGATGGAGCAGCCACTAAACCTGGTCAATGGGAGGCGGGGGGGGGGAGTGTCCACTTCCCTCCCCATGCCTCCCTCCCTCCCTCTCTCTGTTCTCCACAACGGCCAGACGAGCGCTAACCCAACACTTGTGTCTCCCCCACCTCCCGCCTTCCCATCCCCCCTCGTCCCCCCCAACAGGAGCAGGACAACTTGACCGACGCGGAGGAGCGGTGTGATCAACTGATCAAGAACAAGATCGGGCTGGAGGCCAAGGTCAAGGAGCTGACCGAGAGGCTGGACGACGAGGAGGAGATGAATGCCGAGCTGACCGCCAAGAAGAGGAAGCTGGAGGACGAGTGCTCGGAGCTGAAGAAGGACATCGACGATCTGGAGCTGACCCTGGCCAAGGTGGAGAAGGAGAAGCACGCCACTGAGAACAAGGTAAGAGGCTCCGTTGCATATCCGCTCGTTTGCATATGGCCACGGCGCTCGGAGTAACGAGGAAGACACTTCGGTGAACTCAACTCCGCAGCGCCACCTCCTGGCCAGGTCCTGCAACTGCAGCGTGACCATTTACATAGAGATTTTAACATTCGAAGAGTTTACATAGGAATTTTCAACGCTAAACGTTGATGATGAAAGAAAATGTGACCCAAACGTTGTGACGACAGTGTGTGATGCGGAGAAGGGAAGGGAGAGAGACACACGGTTAACTCAGCACCATCGCACCTGGCCAAGCCCTGCAATGACCAGCGTGACTGTTTACATAGAGATCTTCCATAGGCCGTTTCAATGTTAAATGCTGATGTTTACAAAAAAAAAGTGGCCTACAGATCGACCAGCTTGACAGGCAATTGCTTACAGAGAGGTTTTCCATTCGAATTATACAATGATACAGCACAGAAGGATTCCATTCAACCCATCTTGCCTCTGCCGGCTCTTTGGTAGTGCTGTCCAATTAATCCCACTCCCCCGCTCTTTCCCCACAGCCCTGCATAACTTTTCCCCTTCAAGTATTTCTCCAATTCCCCTTTGAAAGTTACTATTGAATCTGCTTCCACCGCCCTTTCAGGCAGCGCATTCCAGATCACAACAACCTGCTGCGTAAAATAAATTCTCCTCATCTCCCCCCTCTGGTTCCTTTGCCAATTATCTTAAATCTGTGTCCTCTGGTTACCGACCCTCCTACCACTGGAAACACTTTCTCCTTATTTACTCCATCAAAACCCTTCATGATTTTGAACATCTCTATTAAATCTCCCCTTAACCTTCTCTGCTCCAAGGAGAACAACCCCAGCTTCTCCAGTCTCTCCACATCACTGAAGTCCCTCATCCCTGGTACCATTCTGGTCAATCTCCCCTTAACCTTCTCTGCTCTAAGGAGAACAATCCCAGCTTCTCCAGTCTCTCCACATCACTGAAGTCCCTCATCCCTTGGTACCATTCTGGTCAATCTCCCCATAGAGTCATAGAGTTACACAGCACAGAAAGAGGCCCTTCAGCCCATCGTGTCCACGCCGGCCATCAAGCCCTGTCTATTCTAATCCCATTTTCCAGCACTTGGTCCATAGCCTTGTATGCTATGACGTTTCAAGTGCTCATCTAAATGCTTCTTGAATTTTGTGAGGGTTCCTGCCTCTACCACCCTTTCAGGCAGTGAGTTCCAGATTCCAACCACCCTCTGGGTGAAAAAGTTTTTCCTCATATCCCCTCTAAACCTCCTGCCCCTTACCTTGAAACTATGCCCCCTGGTTATTGACCCCTCTACTAAGGGGAAAAGTTCCTTTCTATCTACCCTATCTATGCCCCTCATAATTTTGTGCACCTCAATCAGGTCCCCCCTCAGCCTTCTCTGCTCTAAGGAAAACAACCCCAGCCTGTCCAGTCTCTCTTCATAGCTGAAGTGCTCCAGCCCAGGTAACATCCTGGTAAATCTTCTCTGCACCCTCTCCAATGCAATCACATCCTTGCTATAGTGTGGCGACCAGAACTGCACACAGTATTCCAGCTGTGGCCTAACTAGCGTTTTGTACAGCTCCATCATAACCTCCCTGCTCTTATATTCTATGCCTCGGCTAATGAAGGCAAGTATCCCATATGGCTTTTTAACCACCTTATCTACCTGTCCTGCTGCCTTCAGGGATCTATGTACATGCACACCAAGGTCTCTCTGATCCTCTGTCCTTCCTAAGGTCCTACCATTCATTGTGTATCCCCTTGCCTTGTTAGTCCTCCCAAAATGCATCACCTCACACTTTTCAGGGTTAAATTCCATTTGCCACCTTAACCGTCTCTGCTCTAAGGAGAACAACCCCAGCTTCTCCAGTCTCTGCACATCACTGAAGTCCCTCATCCCTCATTCTGGTCAATCTCCCCTTAACCTTCTCTGCTCTAAGGAGAACAACCCCAGCTTCTCCAGTCTCTCCACATAACTGAAGTCCCTCATCCCTGGTACCATTCTGGTCAATCTCCCCTTAACCTTCTCTGCTCTAAGGAGAACAACCCCAGCTTCTCCAGTCTCTCCACGTAACTGAAGTCCCTCATCCCTGGTACCATTCTGGTCAATCTCCCTTTAACCTTCTCTGCTCCAAGGAGAACAACCCCAGCTTCTCCAGTCTCTCCACATAACTGAAGTCCCTCATCCCTGGTACCATTCTGGTCAATCTCCCCTTAACCTTCTCTGCTCGAAGGAGAACAACCCCAGCTTCTCCAGTCTCTGCACATCACTGAAGTCCCTCATCCCTCATTCTGGTCAATCTCCCCTTAACCTTCTCTGCTCTAAGGAGAACAACCCCAGCTTCTCCAGTCTCTCCACATAACTGAAGCCCCTCATCCCTGGTACCATTCTGGTCAATCTCCCCTTAACCTTCTCTGCTCTAAGGGGAACAATCCCAGCTTCTCCAGTCTCTCCACATCACTGAAGTCCCTCATCCCTCATTCTGGTCAATCTCCCCTTAACCTTCTCTGCTCTAAGGAGAACAACCCCAGCTTCTCCAGTCTCTCCACATAACTGAAGCCCCTCATCCCTGGTACCATTCTGGTCAATCTCCCCTTAACCTTCTCTGCTCTAAGGAGAACAACCCCAGCTTCTCCAGTCTCGCCACGTAACTGAAGTCCCTCATCCCTGGTACCACTCTGGTCAATCTCCCCTTAACCTTCTCTGCTCTAAGGAGTACAATCCCAGCTTCTCCAGTCTCGCCACATAACTGTAATCCCTCATCCCTGGTACCATTCTGGTCAATCTCCCCTTAACCTTCTCTGCTCTAAGGGGAACAACCCCAGCTTCTCCAGTCTCTCCACATAACTGAAGTCCCTCATCCCTGGTACCATTCTGGTCAATCGCCCCGTAACCTTCTCTGCTCTAAGGAGAACAATCCCAGCTTCTCTAAGTCTCTGCACATAACTGAAGCCCCTCATCCCTGGTACCATTCTGGTCAATCGCCCCGTAACCTTCTCTGCTCCAAGGAGAACAGCCCCAGCTTCTCCAGTCTCTCCATGTAACTGAAGTCCCTCATCCCTGGTACCATTCTGGTCAATCTCCCCTTAACCTTCTCTGCTCTAAGGAGAACAATCCCAGCTTCTCCAGTCTCTCCACATAACTGTAATCCCTCATCCCTGGTACCATTCTGGTCAATCTCCCCTTAACCTTCTCTGCTCTAAGGAGAACAACCCCAGCTTCTCCAGTCTCTCCACATAACTGAAGACCCTCATCCCTGGTACCATTCTGGTCAATCTCCCCTTAACCTTCTCTGCTCTAAGGAGAACAACCCCAGCTTCTCCAGTCTCTCCACATCACTGAAGTCCCTCATCCCTGGTACCATTCTGGTCAATCTCCCCTTAACCTTCTCTGCTCTAAGGAGAACAATCCCAGCTTCTCCAGTCTCTCCACATCACTGAAGTCCCTCATCCCCAGTACCATTCTGGTCAATCTCCCCTTTACCTTCTCTGCTCTAAGGAGAACAACCCCAGCTTCTCCAGTCTCTCCACATAACTGAAGCCCCTCATCCCTGGTACCATTCTGGTCAATCGCCCCGTAACCTTCTCTGCTCTAAGGAGAACAGCCCCAGCTTCTCCAGTCTCTCCACGTAACTGAAGTCCCTCATCCCTGGTACCATTCTGGTCAATCTCCCCTTAACCTTCTCTGCTCTAAGGGGAACAACCCCAGCTTCTCCAGTCTCTCCACGTAACTGAAGTCCCTCATCCCTGTTACCATTCTGGTCAATCTCCCCTTAACCTTCTCTGCTCCAAGGAGAACAACCCCAGCTTCTCCAGTCTCTCCACTTAACTGAAGTCCCTCATCACTGGTACCATTCTGGTCAATCTCCCCTTAACCTTCTCTGCTCTAAGGAGAACAACCCCAGCTTCTCCAGTCTCTCCACGTAACTGAAGTCCCTCATCCCTGGTACCATTCTAGTAAATCTCCTCTCACACTTTCTTTAAGGCCTTGAAGGCCCTTCTGAAAGTGCCGTGGCCCAAAATTGGACACAATATTCCAGCTGGGGCCCTAACCCAGTGTGTTATATAAAGGTTCATAGAATCATAGAATGGTTACAGCACGGAAGGAGGCCATTCGGCCTGTCGAGCCCGTGCCAGCTCTCTGCAAGAGCCCCTCAGCCAGTCTCACTCCCCCGCCCTTTCCCCGTAGCCCTGCAAATTTCTTTCCTTCAGGTACTTATCCAATTCCCTATTGAAAGCCATGATTGAATCTGCCTCCACCACCCTCTCAGGCAGTGAATTCCAGATCCTCACCACTCGCTGAGCAAAAAAGTTTTTCCTCATGTCGCCTTTGGTTCTTCTGCCAATCACCTTAAATCTGTGTCCTCTGGTTCTCGACCCTTCCGCCAATGGGAACAGTTTCTCTCTATCTACTCTGTCCAGACCCCTCATGATTTTGAACACCTCTATCAAATCTCCTCTCAATCTTCTCTGCTCCCAAGGAGAAGAACCCCAGCTTCTCCAGTCTCTCCACATAACTGATGTCCCTCATCCCTGGAATCGTTCTCGTAAATCTTTTCTGCACCCTCTCTAAGGCCTTCACATGCTTCTTAAAGTGCGGTGCCCAGAATTGGACACAATACTGCAGGCTGAATGGCCTCCTCCTGTTCCTATGTAACAGGCTCGAGGGGCTGAATGGCCTCCTCCTGTTCCTGTGTAACAGGCTCGAGGGGCTGAATGGACTCCTCCTGTTTCTGTGTAACAGACTCGAGGGGCTGAATGGCCTCCTCCTGTTCCTGTGTAAACAGGCTCGAGGGGCTGAATGGCCTCCTCCTGTTCCTGTGTAACGGGCTCTGGGGGGCTGAATGGCCTCTTCCTGTTTCTGTGTAAATGGGGCTGAGCGGCCTCCTCCTGTTCCTGTGCAACAGGCTTGAGAGGCTGAATGGTCTCCACCTGTTCCTGTGCAACAGGCTCCAGGGGCTGAATGGCCTCCTCCTGTTCCTGTATAAACAGGCTCGAGGGGCTGAATGGCCTCCTCCTTTTCCTGTGTAACAGGCTCGAGGGGCTGAATGGCCTCCTCCTTTTCCTGTGCAACAGGCTCGAGGGGCTGAATGGGCCTCCTCCTGTTCCTGTGTAAACAGGCTCGGGGGGCTGAATGGCCTCCACCTGTTCCTGTGTAACAGGCTCGAGGGGCTGAATGGCCTCCTCCTTTTCCTGTGCAACAGGCTCGAGGGGCTGAATGGGCTCCTCCTGTTCCTGTGTAACAGGCTCGAGGGGTTGAATGGGCTCCTCCTGTTCCTGTGCAACAGGCTCGAGGGGTTGAATGGGCTCCTCCTGTTCCTGTGCAACAGGCTCGAGGGGCTGAATGGGCCTCCTCCTGTTCCTGTGTAAACAGGCTCGGGGGGCTGAATGGCCTCCTCCTGTTCCTGTGTAAAGAGGCTCGAGGGGTTGAATGGGCTCCTCCTCTTCCTGTGACCTTCACCCCCAGCCAGCACGGATAGGTGGGATTACAGGATTAACCCTTCGGTTTGTTCCGTGCGGCTGCCATTTGATTCCAGGTATCTTCTGAAATCTTCAACAGGTGAAGAACCTGACGGAGGAGCTGGCCGGTTTGGAGGAGATCATCGCCAGGCTGACCAAGGAGAAGAAAGCCTTGCAGGAAGCTCACCAGCAGACCCTGGATGACCTTCAAGGAGAAGAGGACAAGGTCAACAGCTTGACCAAGGCCAAGGCCAAACTGGAGCAGCAAGTGGACGATGTAAGTATCTCCACACACCCTGGTGACTGAACACCCCCCACACCCAGAGCGGGAAAGCTGTGCGAAATGTTGGGGCTCTAATTCCAAACCTTAACCCTTAACCTTTAACCCTAACCCTAAACCCTGAACCCTTAACCCATAATCCTAACCCTGACCCTAAACCCCAACCCCTAACCCTTAATCTTAACCCTAACCCTAACCCTTAACCGTAAACCTTAACCCTAACCCCTAACCCTAAACTCTATCCCTTAACCCTAACCCTTAACCCCAATCCCTAACCCTAACCCTTAATCATAGCCCGTAATCTTAGCCCTTAAATCAAATCAAATCAAATCAACTTTTATTGTCATTGTTAGTGCACAAGTGCAGTACAACGAAATGTAGGCTTGCGGCTCCCGAGAGTGTACATTTAGATTAAGACATTTAAACATTCAACATTCATTTGGCTTGTAATACATTAACATAAACATAACCCTAATAAAGTGCATTGACAGATGTGCAGGCTTTAGTGTTTATTTGTGGAGTTCAGTAGGATGACAGCCCTGGGAAAGAAGCTGTTCCTAAATCTGGTCGTACGGGTGCGAATGCATCTGTAGCGTCTCCCAGATGGCAGGAGGGCGAACAGACTGTGGCTGGAGTGGGTAGGATCTTTGATGATGGACCGTGACCTCCGTAAACAGCGTTTCTGGTATATGTGCTCTATGGTCGGTAGCCGGGTGCCGGTAATGCGTTGGGCAGTTTTGACTACCCGCTGCAGGGCTTTCCGGTAACCCTAACCCCTAACCCTAAACCTTAACCTTAACCCTAACCCCTAACCCTTAACCCTATCCCCTAACCCCTAGAGTCCAGTATATAAAAGATGTAATAGCAGAGCACTTGGAAAACATTGACAGGATCGGACAAAGTCAACATGGATTTACAAAAGGTAAATCATGCTTGACTAATCTACTAGAATTTTTTGAGGATGTAACTGGCAGAATAGATAAGGGAGAAGCAGTGGATGTGGTGTATTTGGACTTTCAGAAGGCTTTCGATAAGGTCCCGCATAAGAGATTGGCGTGTAAAGTTAAAGCACATGGGATTCGGGATAAGGTACTGACTTGGATAGAGAACTGGTTGGCAGACAGGAAGCAAAGAGTTGGAATAAATGTCTCTTTTTCCGAGTGGCAGGCAGTGACTAGTGGGGTACCGTAGGGATCGGTGCTAGGACCCCAGCTATTCACAATATATATTAATGATCTAGACGAGGGAACTAGATGTAATATCTCCAAGTTTGCAGACAACACAAAGCTGGGTGGGCGTGTGTGCTGTGAGGAGGATGCCGAGAAACTCCAGTATGATTTGGACAGGTTGGGTGATTGGGCAGATGCAATATAATGTGGATAAATGTGAGGTTATCCACTTTGGTGGCAAAAACAGGAAGACATTATTATCTGAACGGCAATAGATTGGGAAAAGGGGAAGTGCAACGAGACCTGGGCGTCCTTGTGCACCAGTCGCTGAAGGTAAGCGTGCAGGTGCAGCAGTCGGTTAAGAAGGCAAATGGTATGTTGGCCTTCATAGTGAGAGGGTTTGAGTACAGGAACAAGGATGTCTTGCTACAGTTGTACAGGGCCTTGGTGAGACCGCACCTTGAGCATTGTGTGCAGTTTTGGTCGCCTTATCTGAGGAAGGATGTTCTTGCCATGGAGGGAGTGCAGCGAAGTTTCACCAGACTGATACCTGGGATGGCAGGAATGACGTATGAAGAGAGATTGGGTCGATTGGGCTTATACTCGCTGGAGTTTAGAAGAATGAGAGGGGATCTCATTGAAACTTATAAAATTCTAACAGGACTAGACAGACTAGATGTAGGAAGGATGTTCCTGATGGCGGGGGAGTCCAGAACCAGGGGTCACAGTCTAAGGATAAGGGGTAGGCCATTTAGGACTGAGATGAGGAGGAATTTCTTCACCCAGAGAGTGGTGAACCTGTGGAATTCTCTACCACAGAAGGCAGTTGAGGCCAATTCATTAAATATATTCAAGAAGGAGTTGAATATATTTCTTAAGGCTAAAGGGATCAAGAGATATGGGGAGAAGGCAGGGACAGGGTACTGAATTTGGATGATCAGCCATGATCTCATTGAATGGCGGAGCAGGCTCGAGGGGCCGAATGGCCTACTCTTGCTCCTATCTTCTATGTTTCTATGAACCCCAACCCTAAACCCCAACCTAAGGTACGAGCTAAGATTGGGGGACTGCGCGCTCTCTCTCTACCTTGTAACCTCCTTCGTCTGCCCCGTTACAGCTGGAGGGCTCCCTGGAGCAGGAGAAGAAAGTGCGGATGGACCTGGAGCGCGTCAAGAGGAAACTCGAGGGGGATCTCAAACTCACCCAGGAGAACGTCATGGACTTGGAGAACGGCAAGCAGCAGGTGGAAGAAAAGCTGAAGAAGTAAGTTCTGAGCTTCCCCTTCCCCCCCCCTCCCCCTCCCCCTTCCTCCCTTCCCCCTCCCCCTTCCTCCTCCCACCGCCCCCTTCCCCCCACCCCCCCCACCGCTCAGGGGCGAGGTCACCCGCACTCGCTGCTTAATGGTGGCCCAGTCCGCTCGACCTCGCCAAGTATTATTCTGCTGCTAAGATCATCCCTTTAAGGCCAGAAATTCTAAATAGGGTCATTCAGAGTCTGATCACTGTGAATGAGGGACGTTTATAGGTTGGCAGGTGCTTGTAAATTTCGACCTCCAAACTCGAATAAGCTTTCTCTCTCTCGGTCTCTCTCTCGCTCTCTCTCTCTCTGACTCTGTCTCTCTCTCTCTCTGACTCTCTCTCTCTCATTCTGTCTCTCTCTCGCTCTCTCTCTCTGTCTCTCTCTCTCTGTCTCTCTCTGTCTCTCCCTCTCGCTCTCTCTCTCTGTCTCTCTCTCTGACTCTGTCTCTCTGTCTCTCCCTTTCATAGAGTCATAGAGTCATAGAGTTTTACAGCACAGAAAGAGGCCCTTCGGCCCATCGTGTCTGCGCCGCCCATCCATCCCTGTCCAGTCTAATCCCATTTTCCAGCATTTGGTCCATAGCCTTGTATGCAATTGCATTTCAAGTGCTCATCCAAATGCTTCTTGAATGTTGTGAGGGTTCCTGCCTCTACCACCCTTTCAGGCATTGAGTTCCACATTCCAACCACCCTCTGGGTGAAAAAGTTCCTCCTCAAATCCCCTCTAAATCTCCTGCCCCTTACCCTGAATCTATGCCCCCTTGTTATTGACCCCCCCACTAAGGGGAAAAGTTCCTCTTTATCTACCCTATCTGTGCCCCTCATCATTTTGTACACCTCAATCAGGTCCCCCCTCAGCCTTCTCTGCTCCAAGGAAAACAACCCCAGCCTGTCCAGCCTCTCTTCATAGCTGAGGCACTCCATCCCAGGTAACATCCTGGTGAATCTTCTCTGCACCCTCTCCAAAGCAATCACATCCTTCCTATAGTGAGGCGACCAGAACTGCACACAGTACTCCAGCTGTGGCCTCACCAGCGTTTTGTACAGCTCCATCATAACCTCCCTGCTCTTATATTCTATGCCTCGGCTAATGAAGGCAAGTATCCCATATGCCTTTTTAACCACCTTATCTACCTGCTCCGCTGCCTTCAGGGATCTATGTACATGTACACCAAGGTCCCTCTGACCCTCTGTACTTCCTAGGGTCCTACCACTCATTGTGTATTCCCTTGCCTTATTTGTCCGTCCAAAATGCATCACCTCGCACTTTTCAGGGTTAAATTCCATTTGCCACTTTTCCGCCCATCTGACCAACCCGTTTATATCGTCCTGTAGCCGGAGGCTTTCCTCCTCGCAATTTACCACCCCACCAATTTTCGTGTCATCTGCGAACTTACTGATCATACCTTTTACATTCTCATCCAAATCATCTATGTAGATCACAAACAACAAGGGACCCAGCACCGATCCCTGAGGTACCCCACTGGACACAGGCTTCCAGTCACAAAAGCAACCTTCAACCATCACCCTCTGCCTCCTGCCACTCAGCCAGTTTAGGATCCAACGCGCCAAGGCACCCTGGATCCCATGGGCTCTTACCTTCTTAACCAGTCTCCTATGCGGGACTTTGTCAAAAGCTTTACTGAAGTCCATGTAAACCACATCCACAGCATTTGCCTCATCCACCCCACTAGTCACCCCCTTGAAAAATTCAATCAGATTTGTCAGACATGATTTACCCTTGACAAAGCCATGCTGACTATCTCCGATTAATTCTTGCCTCTCCAAGTGGAGATTAATTTTGTCCCTCAGAATTTTTTCCAATAATTTCCCCACCACAGATGTTAGACTCACTGGCCTGTAATTCCCTGGTTTATCCCTGCTACCCTTCTTGAATAATGGTACTATGTTAGCTGTTCTCCAGTCCTCTGGTACATCCCCTGTGGCCAGAGAGGTTCTGAAAATTAGTGTCAGAGCCCCTGCAATCTCCTCCTTTGCCTCCCACAGCAGCCTGGGATACATCTCGTCCGGGCCTGGGGATTTATCCACTTTTTGGCCTGCTAAAACCGCTAGCACCTCCTCCCTCTCGATGCTAATATGTTCAAGTATGTCACAGTCCCCTTGCCCGATTTCTATGTCTGCATCGTCTTTCTCCATAGTGAACACAGATGCAAAAAATTCATTTAAAACCACGCCGACATCCTCTGGCTCTACACACAGATTGCCACTTTGGTCCCTAATGGGCCCTACCCTTTCCCTGGTTATCCTCTTGCCCTTAATATACTTATAAAACATCTTAGGATTTTCCTTTATTTTGCTCGCCAGTGTTATTTCATGGCCCCTCCTCACCCTCCTAATTTCTTTTTTAAGTATGCCCCTGCACTTTTTATACTCCTCTAGGGCTTCCTCCGTCTTTAGTCTTTTGTAACTGCCAAAAGCCCCCCTTTTATTTCTAATGCATTTTTGTATATCCCTTGTCATCCAAGGTTCCCTTTGCTTGTTGGTCCCACCCTTGACCTTTACAGGAACATGTTGGCGTTGTACTCTCTCAATTTCCCTTCTGAAAGTCTCCCACTGTTTTGATGTGGATTTTCCTATAAGCAGCTGCTCCCAGTCCACTTTGGCCAGATCCTGCCTTATCATATTAAAATCGGCCTTCCCCCAATTTAGAACTCTTATTTCCGGGCCGTCTTTGTCTTTTTCCATGACCACCTTAAATCTCACCGAATTATGGTCACTGTCGCCAAAATGCTCCCCTACTGACACTTCCACCACTTGCCCGGCTACATTCCCCAGAATTAGGTCCAGTACCGCCCCCTCTCTTGTAGGACTTTCTACATGTTGGCTCAAAAAGCTCTCCTGGATGCACTTTAAGAATTCTGCACCCTCTAAGCCTTTCCCTCTCTGTCTCTCTCTCTCTCTCTGACTCTGTCTCTCTGTCTCTCCCTCTCACTCTCTCTCTCGCTCTCTCTCTCTGTCTCTCGCTCTCTCTCTCTGGCTCTCTCTCTCACTCTCTCTCTCTCTGTCTCTCTCTCGCTCTGTCTCTCTGTCTTCTCTGTCTCGCTTTATCCCTCTCACTCTTTGTCTGTCTGTCTGTCTCTCTCTCTCTCTCTGTCTCTCTCTCTCTCTCTCTGTCTCTCTCTCTCTGTCTGTCTCTCTCTGTCTCTCTGTCTCTCTCTCTGTCTCTCTCTCTCTGTCTCTCTGACACTCTCTCTCTCTGTCTCTCTCTCTGTCTCTCTCTCACTCTGTCTCTCTCTCGCTCTGTCTCTGTCTCTCTGTCTCTCTCTCTCCTCTCTCTCTCTCTGTCTCTCTCTCTCTCTCTCTCTGACACTCTCTCTCTCTCTCTGTCTCTCTGTCTCTCTCTCACTCTGTCTCTCTCTCGCTCTGTCTCTGTCTCTCTGTCTCTCTCTGTCTCTCTCTCTCCTCTCTCTCTCTCTGTCTCTCTCTCTCTGACACTCTCTCTGTCTCTCACTCTCTCTCTGACACTCTCTCTGCCTCTCGCTCTCTCTCTCTCTCTCTGTCTCTCTCTCTCTCTGTCTCTCTCTCTCTCTGTGTCTCTCTCTCTCTCTGTCTCTCTCTCTGTTTTTTCATGCTTTTGTTCTCATTTGAAGTGTGATGCTCGAAGGGTGATTGGCTCGTAATTCCTTTAGACACACCCGCGGATCTCTGGATGGAACGGGACTGAGGGGGTGATGGGCCGAATCGCGAGTGGGACTGAGGGGCGGGCTCTTCCTTACTGTCCCGGGCTGACACTTCCTCTGCTTAAGAACCGGCGGTTCCCCCATCCGATTCAGACTCTTCGATTTTTCCTTTGCCCTTCAGGAAGGAGTTTGAAGTCAGTCACCTGAGCAGCAGGATTGAGGATGAGCAAGCCTTGGGTATTCAACTACAGAAGAAACTCAAAGAACTTCAGGTGAGTTACCGGTCATGTTTTAATCTGTCTCTCTGTCTCTCTCCCTGTCTCTCTCTCTCTGTCCCTCTCTCTCGCTCTCTGTCTCTCTCTCTCTCCCTCTCTCTCTCTCTCTCTCTCCCTCTCTCTCTCTATCGCTCTCTCTCTCTCCCTCTCTCTCTGTCTCTCGCTGTCTCGCTCTCTGTCTCTCGCTGTGTCTCTCTCTCTGTCTCTCCCTCTCTCTCTCTCTCTGTCTCTCTCTCACTCTCCCTCTGTCTCTCTCTCTCTCTGTCTGTCTCTCTCTCTCTCTGTCTCTCTCACTCTCCCTCTGTCTGTCTCTCTCTCTCTCTCTCTGTCTCTCTCTCTCTCTGTCTCTCTCTCTCTGTCTCTCTCTCTCTCTGTCTCTCTCTCTCTCTGTGTCTCTCTCACTCTCCCTCTGTCTCTCTCTCTCTCTCTCTGTCTCTCTCTCTGTCTCTGTCTCTCTCTCTCTCTCTGTCTCTCTCTCTGTTTCTCTCTCGCTGTCTCTCTCTCACTCTCTGTCTCTCTCTCTCTGTTTCTCGCACTCTCTCTGTCTCTTTCTCTCTTTCTGTTTCTCTCACTCTCACTCTGTCTGTCACTCTCTCTTTCTCTCTCACTTGCTCTCTGTATCTCCATCTCTCCATCTCTTTCTCTTCTGTCTCTCTCTCTTTCTCTGTCACTCTCTCTCTTTGTTTCTCTCTCTCTGTGTCTCTCGGTCACTCTCTCTCTTGGTCACTCTCTCTCTCAGGCGCGGATCGAGGAGCTGGAGGAGGAGCTGGAGGCCGAGCGGGCAGTCCGGGCTAAGATTGAGAAGCAGCGCTCGGACCTGTCCCGTGAGCTGGAGGAGATCAGCGAGCGGCTGGAGGAGGCCGGCGGGGCCACCTCCGCCCAGGTGGAGATGAACAAGAAGCGGGAGGCGGAGTTCCTGAAGCTGCGCCGCGACTTTGAGGAGGCCACGCTCCAGCACGAGGCCACCTCGGCCGCCCTACGCAAGAAGCACTCGGACTCGACGGCAGAGCTGGGCGAGCAGATCGACAACCTGCAGCGGGTCAAGCAGAAGCTGGAGAAGGAGAAGAGCGAGTTCAAACTGGAGCTGGATGACGTGGCCTCCAACATGGAGCAGGTCGTCAAGGCTAAGGTAGGGTCACCTAGAAACTAATTGTAAAATCCTCGGGTCACCTGGAGACTAATTGTAAAATCCTAGGGTCACCTGGAGACTAATTGTAAAATCCTAGGGTCACCTAGAGACTAATTGTAAAATCCTAGGGTCACTGGGAGACTAATTGTAAAATCCTAGGGTCAGCTAGAGACTAATTGTAAAATCCTAGGCTCACCTGGAGACTAATTGTAAAATCCTAGGGTCACCTGGAGACTAATTGTAAAATCCTAGGGTCACCTAGAGACTAATTGTAAAATCCTAGGGTCAGCTAGAGACTAATTGTAAAAGGTAAAATTCTGGGGTCACCTCGCGTCTAATGGTAAATAATAAAATCCTAGGGCCACCTAGAGACTAATTGTAAAATCCTAGGGTCACCTAGAGACTAATTGTAAAATCCTAGCGTCACCGAGAGACTAATTGTAAACTGGGCAATGTTAGAGTCACTTAAAGACCAATTGTAAATAGGAAAATCTTAGGGGCATTTAGAGATTTATTATAAACAGGTACTAACTTCAGCCTCTACTGAGTTAGAAAATGTCACCCAGTGCCCAGTGTCTGCCGCACACACCGAGCAGGAAGTGCCCAGGTACCGACCCCTGGTCAATGTTAAGTTGGCTGATCCAGGTGGGGGGTGGGTGGATGGGCGGTGGATGGGGTGCAGTTGGGGGTGGGCTACAATTGAACCTCTGGAGACCCCATGATATGGGGGAGGGAGGAAAAACCAGCCAGGGTTTCCTGGACCTGATCACTGCTCTGTGTAGGGCTCAGTGCCACACCGGGGTGTGAGAGCAGCTAGCTGACAAACAAAACTTGACTCCAAGCCAGTTTGGGAGGTGCTGCCGAAGAAGCCTTGGTGAGTTGCTGCAGTGCATCTTGTCGATGTCTTAGAGGAGGAGAGAGTGGTAGAGAGGCGGAGAGGTTTAGGGTGGGAATTCCAGAGCTTAGGGCCCAGGCAGCTGAAGGCACGGCCGCCAACGGTGGAGCGACGGAAATCGGGGGGATGCTCAAGAGGCCAGAATTGGAGGAGCGCAGAGATCTCGGCGGGATTTAGGGGCTGGAAGAGCTTACAGAGATAGAGAGGGGGGCGAGGGCCATGGAGGGATTTGAACAGGGAGGCATTGCCGGACTGGGAGCCGAAGGTAGCATAATGGTTATGTTACTGGACTAGTAATCCAGAGGCCTGAACTAATGACCTGGAGACGTGAGATCAAAATCCCACCACGGCAGCTGTGGAATTTAAATTCGGTTAATTCAATAAATCTGTCATAAAAAGCTAGCATCAGTAATGGTGACCATGAAACTATTGGATTGTTGTAAAAACCCATCTGGTTCACTAATGTCCTTTAGGGAAGGAAATCTACTGTCCTTACCCGGTCTGGCCGATATGTGACTCCAGACCCACAGCAATGTGGCTGACTCTTATATCACTCTGTTTTATCAAAAACTGCTAAGTCAGCATTGTTTTTTTTAATTCATTGATGGGATGTGGGCGTCGCTGGCTAGGCCTGCATTTAGTGCCCATCCCTAATTGCCCTTGAGAAGATGGTGGTGAGCCGCCTTCTTGAACCGCTGCAGGCCATATGGTGTAGGTACACCCACAATGCTGTTAGGAAGGGAGTTCCAGGATTTTGGCCCAGCGACAGTGAAGGAACGGCGATACAGGTCCAAGTCAGGATGGTGTGTGGCTTGGAGGGGAACTTGTAGGTGGTGATGTTCCCATGCGTCTGCTGCCCTTGTCCTTCTAAGTGGTAGAGGTCGCGGGTTTGGAAGGTGCTGTTGAAGGAGCTTTGGCGAGTTGCTGCAGTGCATCTTGTAGATGGTACACACTGCAGCCACAGTGCGCCGGTGGTGGAGGGAGTGAATGTTGAAGGTGGTGGATGGAGTGCCAATCAAGCGGGCTGCTTTATCCTGAATGGTGTCGAGCTTCTTGAGTGTTGTTGGAGCTGCACTCATCCAGGCAAGTGGAGAGTATTCCATCACACTCCTGACTTGTGCCTTGTAGATGGTGGAAAGGCTTTGGGGAGTCAAGAGGTGAGACACTTGCCGCAGAATTCCCAGCCTCTGGCCTGCTCTTGTAGCCACAGTATTTATATGGCTGGTCCAGTTCAGTTTCTGATCAATGGTAACCCCCAGGATGTTGATAGTGGGGGATTCAGCGATGGTAATGCCATTGAATGTCAAGGGGAGATGGTTAGAGTCTCGCTTGTTGGAGATGGTCATTGCCTGGCACGTGTGTGGTGCGAATGTTACTTGCCACTTGTCAGCCCAAGTCTGAATGTTGTCCAGGTCTTGCTGCATATGGACACGGACTGCGTCAGTATCTGACGAGTCTCGAATGGTGCTGAACAGTGTGCAATCATCAGCACTTTCACCACACGGACTGCAGCGGTTCAAGAAGGCGGCTTGCCACCACCTTCTCGAGGGTAATTCGGGATGGCCAATAAATGATGGCCTTGCTAGCGACGCCCACATCCCACGGACGAATAAATAGAAAGAAAGCCGGTCAGCGAGCACAGGCGGTCACGGGTGAACGGGACTCGGTGCGAGTTAGGACACGGGGCGAGCAGGAGTTTGGGATGAGCGGATGGTTACGGAGGGTGGAAGGTGAGCGGAACATTGGGAACAGCCGGAGTCTGGAGGCGATGAAAGATGGGGGGGGGGGGGCCTGCAGGGATGAAGGGTTCAGTGGCAGGTGAGCTGAGGCAGGGGTGGAGACGGGCGGTGCGGCGGAGGGGCGAGAAGTAGGCGGTCTTAGAGTGGCGTTCCCCCACTCCCCGCTTGTGGTGAGATATCGGAGGGCAACCGGGATCTCAGAAGGAGGGGAGCGGGAAAACAAGGTAGGAAACTGGAGAGAATGGACACAAGGAACAATGCCAAGGAGGAGAAGAAATATACCTTTTGGTAGATTACCCCAGAAAATCAGACGTGGCTTCCTCACTGGGGCCTTGGTGAGACCACACCTGGAGTATTGTGTACAGTTTTGGTCTCCTTATCTAAGGAAGGATCTACTTGTCATAGAGGGAGTGCAACGAAGGTTCACCAGACTGGTTCCTGGGATGGGGGGAAAGCAGGGACAGGGTACTGAATTTGGATGATCAGCCATGATCGCATTAAATGACGGAACAGACTCGAGGGGCCGAATGGCCTACTCCTGCTCCTATCTTCTATGTCTATGTGTTTCCTAGGATGGGGGGATTGTCCTATGAGGACAGATTGAGTAGACTAGGCCTATATTCTCTAGAGTTTAGAAGAATGAGAGGTGATCTCATTGAAACGTACAACATTCTTACAGGGCTTGACAGGGGAGATGCAGGGAGGATGTTCCCCCTGGCTGGGGAGTCTAGAACCAGGGGTCACAGTCTCAGAATAAGGGGTCGGCCATTTAGGACAGAGACGAGGAGGAATGTCTTCACTCAGAGGGTGGTGAATCTTTGGAATTCTCTGCCCCAGAGGGCTGCGGAGGCTCCGTCATAATCATAATCAACTTTTATCGTCATTGTTAGTGCACAAGTGCAGTACAACGAAATGTAGGCTTGCGGCTCCCGAGAGTGTACATTTAGATTAAGACATTTAAACATTCAACATTCATTTGGCTTGTAATACATTAACATCAACATAATAAAGTGCATTGGCAGATGTGCAGGCTTTAGTGTTTATTTGTGGAGTTCAGTAAGATGACAGCCCTGGGAAAGAAGCTGTTCCTAAATCTGGTCGTTCGGGTGCGAATGCATCTGTAGCGTCTCCCAGATGGCAGGAGGGCGAACAGGCTGTGGCTGGGGTGGGTAGGGTCATAGAGTCATAGAGTTTTACAGCACAGAAAGAGGCCCTTCGGCCCATCGTGTCTGCGCCGTCCATCAATCCCTGTCCAGTCTAATCCCATTTTCCAGCATTTGGTCCATAGCCTTGTATGCAGTGGCATTTCAAGTGCTCATCCAAATGCTTCTTGAATGTTGTGAGGGTTCCTGCCTCTACCACCCTTTCAGGCAGTGAGTTCCAGATTCCAACCACCCTCTGGGTGAAGAAGTTCCTCCTCAAATCCCCTCTAAATCTCCTGCCTCTTACCCTGAATCTATGCCCCCTTGTTATTGACCCCCTACTAAGGGGAAAAGTTCCTCTTTATCTACCCTATCTATGCCCCTCATCATTTTGTACACCTCAATCAGGTCCCCCCTCAGCCTACTTTGCTCCAAGGAAAACAACCCCAGCCTGTTTAGCCTTTCTTCATAGCTGAGGCGCTCCATCCCAGGTAACATCCTGGTGAATCTTCTCTGCACCCTCTCCAATGCAATCACATCCTTCCTATAGTGAGGCGACCAGAACTGCACACAGTACTCCAGCTGTGGCCTCACCAGCGTTTTGTACAGCTCCATCATAACCTCCCTGCTCTTATATTCTATGCCTCGGTCTTTGATGATGGTCAGTGACCTCCGCAAACAGCATTTCTGGTAGATGTTCTCTATGGTAGAAGTAAAGGGAATTAAGGGTTACGGGGAGCGGGCAGGAATTTGGACATGAGTCTAGGTTCGGATCGGTCATGGCCCTGTGGGTAGCGGAGCGGGCCCAGGGGCCGTGTAGCCTGATCCTGCTCCTATTTCGTGTGTCTAATTCTGTTAGATTCAGGAGATGGTTCTGTGATAGTGGATTGGCGGTTAGGATCAGATCAGCCATGATCTCATTGAATGGCGGAGCAGGCTCGAGGGGCCGATTGGCCTACTCCTGCTCCTATTTCTGATGTTCTTATGTTCTATTGCAGATCAATCTGGAGAAGATGTGTCGGACACTGGAGGATCAAATGAATGAGTACAGAACAAAGGCCGAGGAAGGTCAGAGGGCAATCAATGACTTTGCTTCGAGCAAGGCAAAACTCCAGACGGAGAATGGTGAGGAGACAACCGCAACAACAATTCGCATTCATATAGCGCCTTTAGCGTCGTAAAACATCCCAAGGCGCTTCACGGGAGCGATTGTCAAACAAACTTTGACACCGAGCCACATAAGGAGATATTCGGACAGGTGCACAAAAGCTGGGTCAAAGAGGTCGGTTTTAAGGAGCGTCTTAAAATGGGAGAGAGAGAGAGAGGCGGAGATGGTTTTGGGAGGGAATTCCAGAGCTCGGGGCCCAGGCGGCTGAAGGCACGGCCGCCAATGGTGGAGCGATGGTGACGTAATAAAACTCACTAAATCAAATCAAATCAACTTTTATTGTCATGGTTAGCGCACAAGTGCAGTACAACGAAATGTAAGCTTGCGGCTCCCGAGAGTGTACATTTAGATTAAGACATTTAAACATTTAACATACATTTGGCTTGTAATACATTAACATAAACATAACCATAATAAAGTGCATTGACAGATGTGCAGGCTTCAGAGTTTATTTGTGGAGTTCAGTAGGACGACAGCCCTGGGAAAGAAGCTGTTCCTAAATCTGGTCGTACGGGTGCGAATGCACCTGTAGCGTCTCCCAGATGGCAGGAGGGCGAACAGACTGTGGCTGGGGTGGGTAGGGTCTTTGATGATGGACCGTGACCTCCGTAGACAGCGTTTCTGGTATATGTGCTCTATGGTCGGTAGCCGGGTGCCGGTAATGCGTTGGGCAGTTTTGACTACCCGCTGCAGGGCTTTCCGGTCATAGTAGCTACAGCTGCCATACCATACTGTGATACAGTTCGTCAGGATGCTCTCTATTGTGCAGCGGTAAAAGTTAGAGAGGATCTGGGGTGACAGGTTACATCCCTTCAGCCTCCTTAGGAAATATAGGCGCTGCTGGGCCTTCTTCACCAGAGAGGAGGTGTTGAGGGACCAGGAGAGGTCTTCCGTGATGTGGACTCCGAGGAACTTAAAGCTGTCCACCCTTTCCACCACAGCCCCATTGATGTGGATGGGGGTGTGACTTCCGCCTTTAGACTTCCTGAAGTCCACAATGATTTCCTTGGTTTGCTTTATGTTAAGGGCCAGGTTGTTATCGGCGCACCACTTCACGAGATGCTGGACCTCCTCCCTGTAGGCTGACTCATCGTTGTCCGTGCTGGCCGACAAAGAGCTATCCAGCCTAATCCCACTTTCCAGCTCTTTGTCCGTAGCCCTGTAGATTACGGCACTTCAAGTGCACATCCAAGTACTTTTTAAATGTGATGAGGGTTCCTGCCTCGACCACCCTTTCAGGCAGTGAGTTCCAGACCCCCACCACCATCTGGGTGAAGAAAGTTCTCCTCAACTCCCCTCTAATCCTCCCCCCAATTACTTTAAATCTATGCCCCCTGGTTATTGACCCCTCTGCTAAGGGAAATAGGTCCTTCCTATCCACTCTATCCAGGCCCCTCATAATTTTATACACCTCAATCAAGTCTCCACTCAGCCTCCTCCGTTCCAAAGAAAACAACCCCAGCCTTTCCAATCTTTCCTCGTAGCTAAAATTCCCCAGCCCGGGCAAGATCCTCGTAAATCTCCTCTGCACCCTCTCTAGTGCAATCACATCCTTCCTGTAATGTGGTGACCAGAACTGCACACAGTGCTCTAGCTGAGGCCTAACTAGTGTTTTATACAGTTCGAGCATAAACCTCCTTGCTCTTGTATTCCATGCCTCAGCTAATAAAG